>NC_137772.1:115321399-115674395 GCF_963455305.1 Plecotus auritus
AAACAAAAGGAATCCAAAGAGGACCACACCAAGACACATCATAATTAAAATGCCAAGAGCAAAAGACAAAGAGAGAATATTAAAAGCAGCAAGAGAAAAACAGTTAATTACCTACAAGGGAGCACCCATACGACTGTCAGCTGACTTCTCAACAGAAACTATGCAGGCCAGACGGGAGTGGCAAGAAATTTTCAATGTGATGAATAGCAAGAACCTACAACCAAGATTACTCTACCCAGCAAAGCTATCATTCAGAATTGAAGGGCAGATAAAGAGCTTCACAGATAAGAAAAAGCTGAGGGAGTTCATCACCACCAAACCAGTATTATATGAAATGCTGAAAGGTATTCTTAAAGAAGAGGAAGAAGAAAAAAGTAAAGAGAAAAATTATGAACAACAAATACATATCTATCAACAAGCAAACCTAAAAATCAAGTGAATTAAAAACCCGAGGAACAGAATAATCTGGTGAATATAATAGAATCAGGGGCATAGAAAGGGAGTGGACTAATAATTCTCAGGGGGAAAGGGGTATGGGGGGTTCATGAAGAGAATGGACAAAAATCATACACCTATGGATGAGGACAGTGGGGGGGAGGTAAGGGCAGAAGGTGGGGTGGGAAATGGGTGGAGGGGAGCTATGGGGGGAAAAAGGAGAAATAATTGTAATAATCTGAATAAAGATTTATTAAAAAAAACACAAAAAAAACACACACAAAACAAAAAATAAACTGCAAAAATAAAAAGAAAAAAAAAAATTTCAAGGCCTTAACAGAGATGATTCTTGTAAAACTCCAAGGGCCCAGAGTAATACAAAAAAATTATTCTCTCTTCTTAAAGGAAATCCTTTTAAAACAGATCTAATATACTTTAAATTGCATGGTATTATTCTACAATGTCATTATAATTTTTGATATTTTACAACAGCATATTGTACAATTAATCCAAACAAACTTAAAAATCTAATTTTTTTTATGTTTGGCAGCAATTTAAAAGGACATGAAAGGATTTAATCCCTTCCACTGTGTGGAAAGCCTCACTGGGAAGGCACTTGAGCATCCTATATTGGCCTTTCTTGCCTTATTTGCAAAGAGGGACCCTCTCCTCACAATCCAATTGCCCATAGCTGTTGCTTGAGTTTTCAGTTCATGCTGAAGTTGAAGCCTCATGTTGGCTGGCACCATGGATCTGTCTCTCTCACAATGGCGTGAGCTGGGCCTTCCCTGGAGAAAAAACCTGGGTTCCCCAAGATATGTGATCTATGCCAGGGCCCTGCCAGTAGGTGAGAGGATCCCAAGGCAGGCGCTGGGCATGGAGGCAATAGGGGCATAGGCTACCAAGGAGACAGAACTGAACCTCACATCACCCTGCTTGCCCCCGGAGGATGGCTGGTTAGTCAATGACGGGTAAGACTCCTCAAGGGAGTGGCAACCTAAGACAGGCACAGTCGCAGGGGGCCATCAAGAGAGAACTTGGGGGTCAACAGAGGTGGGACACAGATCCCCAACCCCCCAACATTGCAGGGGCTTGAATACTTGCCCCTTCTGAAGGAGGTCTCCTGCCTCATGGCTGCTTCCCACTTCCCGTGCACAGCTCAGATTGAGATCCAGCTACAAACAAGAGACTTGGCCCAGCTCATATTGAGACCCAAGCAACAGAGAAGTGGCTGATGGTGACTGCCCTATATCTAAATCTAACGTAAATCTAGGAGTGCTCAGGGCTTTCTCAAGGATGCATATAATCCTTTCCATTAATTTTTACAGAGTAAACTAAAATTGTTGTTAAAGTATTAAATTTGACAGTATTGAAGAAAATTTAATTGTACAAGAGGCTGTTCCTGCAGTATTAACCAAAATTTATAAAAAATTTTCCAAAAGCCTCCTAATAATTAAAAAGGGGAATAGTGGAAAAAAACCATGTAAGAAAAAAAATGTCCTGTAAGTAAATTATACCTAGAAAAAATTTTTTCTTTTGAAAACCAATTTTCATTTGTAACGCTATCAGCAAGACAGCCATGAAAAACACACATGGTATCAAAATAAATCAGAGAAAAATTGTTTGGGCAAAAAATTAAAAGGAGCCCAAGTAAAACTTATAGAAAAAATTCCTTTATTAATTTTGGTTGAGATATGTAAGTTTTCAGAAAACAACTCCAAGACCATGTGGATTCCTGCAGCAGAGAGGAATTAGCAGTAATGCTCCAGCCATGAAGACAAGAGGAGAAACAGTCCAGACATGGAAGATGCTGACGACGTCTTGCCATGCCAGCAGTCAGCAGCTGTGTGTCGCTGCAGGTTGCCCAGGACCAAACCAGAGACGGTCGGACCTGCATCGCCACCGTTTGTCCACCATCCAGATATCATTGCCAACATGAACACATGAAGAACTTTTGGACTCAGAACTTTTGGACATTGAAACTTAGACTTAGAACTCTTGGACTTTGAAATTGGGTGTTTATTTCTGATCTGCAGATGCAAGATTTTTTAGAAGAAATAAACGGGGGAGATGCCAGAAACCAATCATTGTCTCACTAATAGAAAGAGGCTGGTCAACCTTGAAGCTCTGAAAGGTCAGAGCCAACCACTCACTATCTAATTGAGACAATGGTAACTGAGGCAACTTCCCCATCTTGTAATCATGTAAATCCTTACTGATATGATAATCCGCTTATTACCTGCTTAAGGGCTATGGGTGTTTCCCAAAGCTGCTTAAGGGTAATGGGTGTATCCCATAGCCTCAATAAAAGGGATGGCAAGGCCAGAGCCTAGCGGTAGTACTCCCACTAGAGGTGAGCTTCCGCCTGGCCCCCATTTCCCAAATTAATATTTTTCTAGTCTCTCTCTTCATTTTAGTGTGCGGCCTCCTCCAGAAACCGGACCCTGAGTGAACCCTGAACCACGCGGGTCGTGTTAAGGGATCCCACACCTGGGTGAGTCTATTTTGAAGAAGTGGCATTAGAAGAAGTTTAAGTTTAAAAAATTTGGCTCTCAAAAGAAATTTCAATCGTTGTACTGTTGATATTTGGCTCTGTTGACTAATGAGTTTGCCGACCACTGGTCTAGGGGAATCTTCCTAGGACATGTGCTATAGGCCACATGTACCACTCATATCCTCTCTCCCCACCCCTGCATCCTGTTTGCTCTGGGGAAATTCAGTAATGGCCTGGCCACCTACAGTTTCTTTTCTATGAAGATAAATCAGAGGGATGCTTCCTACAGGGGTAAAACATCGTGTAGGCATTTATTAACTTCAGAATAGTTCTGAGACAGTCTCTAAAATTTCTTATTAATTTCCATCTTATTTGGAAGGGTTTTCTTTTCTTCTTCTTCTATGCTTTTCCTTAGAACAGTGGTTCTCAACCTTTCTAATGCCGCGACCCTTTAATACTGTTCCTCATGTTGTGGTGACCCCTAACCATAAAATAAATATCTGTGTTTTCTGATGATCTTAGGCGACCCTGCTAGCCTAAGACCCACAGGTTAAGAACCGCTGCTGTAGAGCCTAAGACCATCAGAAAACACAGATATTTACATTACGATTCATTACAGTAGCAAAATTACAGTTATGAAGTAGCAACGAAAATAATTTTATGGTTGGGGGTCACCACAACATGAGGAACTGTATTAAAGGGTCGCGGCATTAGAAAGGTTGAGAACCACTGCCTTAGAAGCTTCTAATTTCCAAAGCAAGATATGCCTCCCATATAGGCATTCAGTTTAATTTCAGAGCTGTCATTTTTCTAATTTCTGAATGCAAAATATTAATGTAGGTACTCAAAGACAGCTGCATTTTGGCCATTTCTAAGTTGATATTTTCTAGTTAAATCTTCCCATTTTATAAAGCACTTGCAAGTAAAGGCTTTCTATCAGGAGTATTAAATGAGGGCTGGGGTTTGGGAGCTTCTGGCCTTTGAGGCACAATTTCCCATGTTAATTAATTTTTTATTTTTGGCTATCTGTAGTGAGCAAATTTTCTAGACATGTTATGTAGTGGGTCCAGTGTGGCCTCAGTTTCTCTCCCGGCTGTCTAAAACAACCAGAAGGGTTTGGAGCCCAGGCAGACCAAGCCTTATGATGGCCCCCTAGATGAGCCATTTAGTTAATTACAGTTGAGTGGGGACTTCCCTATAGGGCTCCTGCATTTCTGACACCTCCACAAAGATTCATAGTCACCTAAGAACATCCCAGAATTGTACTGGAGGGAGGATGTGCCCCTTTATCTTTGGAGCTGAATGAGTTCAGCTCATTTATATGGCGAAGTTTTTTTTTTTTTTTTTTTTTCTCAGACTCTCAGCAATTCCAATTGAAAAGCCAAAATCAAAACCAGCCACCCATTTCCCCCTCCAATCCCACCTTAGCCTGGGTTCTGTCAACCCTGGATGCACCTCGAGGATTTTAAAACACAGCTCAAATAAAGTCAGACCCTCTACCAAAAGCAAGGGAAGGTCCTGGATCCAAGAGACAACTCACCCACGTTCACCCAATGGGCGGAGAAGGCAGGATCAATGGGCCCTTTGCTAGATCCTAGCAATAAGTCTGAGTCCAAGGGATGGTCCTGGGTGAGTTCTTTGGAACCCTGCCATGACTATGCCAAGTAATGTTAATGTGAAAAAACAACAACATTCAAACCTGTAAAGAATTTTTGTGAGTTTATTTGAGCCAAACTGTTGACATATGCCGGGAAGCAGAACCTCAATGAATTGAGACAATGGTCTGGAAAATGGCTGTTGCGAAATTTTTAATTTTTTACATCTGTACTTATACATTACAATCAAAGGAAAGGGATGTAGGTGGGTTACATGAAATCCATTGGTGATAGACCAGAGATGTGGGAGAAAGCAAAGTGGGGGAAACCCCTGGGATTGGATAGAAAGCAAAATGATAGACACATATTTAGGTGGGTACAGGAACAATTAACATGATAACAATGAAAGAATTTGTGATATCTGTCCTGGCACCCAGGCACATTGGTGTTACTCTGCAAGAATATTACCAATGGCATTTATCTTACCATGCTATAATTGTATTGTTTACCTGTCTGTGTCAAATCAACAAAAATGGTAGGTCCTAACCTTAGCTGTGCATTAGAATCACTTTGGGGAATTAAATAACAAACAGTTCTAGCCCAGAGATTCCTTGGGTGATTCTAATGTGCACCCAGGCTTGAGACTTTGAGATCCTCTGATAGGGAAGGGGCCACTCTAATGACCTGAGACACTCAGGGTCAACAAGATTCTGAAATTCATCAGACCTCCAGCTCCAACTATGCAGTAAGACTGAGTTTCTTAACCTTTTTAAGTCTCAAAATTCTCATCTATAAATGAGATTACCTAATAGTATAGTTTTGAGGATTAAATGAGATATGTTATAAAACTCTTGGCATATGCCTGGCACATAGTATTAGCTCAATTAATACTTGTTAAATAAGTAATTTTCTAGTAGTAAAAGCTATTTGTGTTGAGAATTAGAAATTCTGAGTCCTAGTTCCTGGCCTTATGGAAATTAATTGTGTAACCTTAAGTAATTCTCTGCTCTCAAAATCCCCTTCAGCTCCTTCCAGCTTCAAAATTCTGTAATTCCATGATATTATAGACAATAAAACTTTGTAATCTTGCCCTAGCCAGTTCGGCTCAGTGGATAGAGTGTCAGCCTGTGAACTGAAGGGTCCTGGGTTCAATTCTGGTCAAAAGGCACATGTGCGAGTTGCGGGCTCAATCCCCAGTAGGGGGCACGTAAGAGGCAGCCGATCAATGATTCTCTTTCATCGTTGATGTTTCTACCTCTCTCTCCCACTCCCTTCCTCTCTGAAATAAATGAAAAAATATAAAAAAATAATAAAATGTTTAAAAACAAAACAAACAAAACTTTGTAATCTTATATTGGCTTATGAAAGTAGTATGTAGTTTGATTAATTCCTCAACAAATTTATAATTCCTTGATTAAACTACAGTTAAAATTTGAGATAATCTAAATTGAGTCCAATATTTTTAATTCAGGAGGCCTTGTTGCACATATGTAACAGCTTTTTAAAAAAAATATATTTTTATTGATTTCAGAGAGGAAGGGAGAGGGGGAGGAGGATAGAAACATCAATGATGAGAATCATTGATCAGCTGCCTCCTGCACGGCCCCACTGGGGATCAAGCCCGCAACTTGGGCATGTGCCTTGATCAGGAATCAAACCTTCTGGTTCATAGGTGGACGCTCAACCACTGAGCTTCCCTGGCACAACACAGCTTTGTATCATTTAGTCTTAGATGAATGAATAACACCATCTACTCTTAGGTCTGATCAAACAGTCAAATTGATATCCCCCTCCCCTGAGAAACTGTCCTTTAAATCATTTTGCAACCAACATTTCCTTTTGCTTAGACCACATTCCATTTGCTAAGACCAGTAACTTTTCCCTCTGTACTTGCCTAAGATCCTGACCGGCACAGAAAATTCCCCACCAATAAAGCCCCCCAGAGTCCTTTAAAAACTGATTCCTCTGTCCCTTGGTGCTGGCACCATTTTGGGGCTCAGCCTATCTGGTCTCCAGATGATCTAATCCTATATAATAAAGAGTTAATAAGCAAATTGACCCTCACACCCTCACAAGATGGCTGCTTATGACCAGGCTGGCAGGGGGGTTAGTGAGGGACAACCAAACTACTGAACAGCAGGCTGTGTGGGGTGACCAGGTCAGCAGGGGGGGCAGTAGGGGGCAACCAGGCTGGTGGAGGGGGGGCAGTTAGGGGCAACCAGGCTGGCAGGAGGGGTTAGTGAGGAATGACCAAACGACTGAACAGCAGGCTGCATGGGGCAACCAGGCCAGCAGGGGGGGGGCAGTTGGGGGTGACCAGGCCAGCAGGGGGGGGTAGTTGGGGGCAACCAGGCTGGTAGGAGGGCAGTTAGGGGCAACCAGGCCGGCAGAGAGGGGCAGTTGGGGGCAACAAGGCCAGCAGGAGGGGTTAGTGAGGGACGACCAAATGACTGAACAGCAGGCTGCGTGGGGCAACCAGGCCAGCAAGGGGGGCAGTTGGGGGCAACCAGGCTGGTGGGGGGGCAGTTAGGGGCAACCAGGCCAGAAGAGGGGGTTACTGAGGGACTATAAAACGACTGAATAACAGGCTGCATGGGGTGACCAGGCCAGCAGGGGGGGCAGTTGGGGGCAACCAGGCTGGTGGGATGGCAGTTAGGGGCAACCAGGCCAGCAGAGGGGGGCAGTTGGGGGTGACCAATCCATTAGGGGGGCAGTAAGAGGTGACCAGGCTGGCAGGGGGGGCAGTTAGGGGTGACCAGGCCAGCAGAGGGGGGCAGTTAGGGGCGATCAGGCAGGCATGCAGAGGCAGTGAGGGGTGATCAGGCTGGCAGGCAGGTGAGCAATTAGGAGCCAGCAGTCCAGGATTGTGAGATGGATGTCTGACTGCCCGTTTAGGCCTGATCCCTGGGATCGGGCCTAAACCAGCAGTTGGACATCCTCCAAGGGGTCCTGGATTGGAGAGGGTGCAGACTGGGTTGAGGGCGATGCCCCCTCATGCCCCCCCCCCCCCCCCCCCCGTTGCAGGAATTTCATGCACCAGGCCTCTAGTACATTTATAATTCGTTAGCACTTTCAGCTTCATGTGTTCCTCCTTCGGTGACCCTAACACCTACCTGTACTTACAGACAGTTAAATTCTTAAATATTAATTTATCTTTCTAGGACAACTGTAGATTTTGAGTTGTTTTCCATATATGGTGATAGATTGGTGATATTATTATTAATAATAATAATTTCTAAGTTCCTTTCAAATATTAACTCATTTGATCCTTGCTATGACCCTATGAGGCATGATTGATTTGAAATAGATTGTATCTCTTCTGGGAGCCTGAACTAGACTCCCCAAATAGCTGAAAAGTTTCCTGCAACACCGGGCTTCACAGCAGAGCAGTGTTCTAACCACACAAGCTGGGAGGCAGGGAGGAGTTACAAGTGTCCCCCCGCTGGAAAGGGTCTCCTGCTGGTGGAAGTGGGAGTGCTCTTGAGCATTCAGTTTAATTAATGGAACCCTGCAGTTTCTTTGCCAGAGGCCACAGGCCCAGGAGCACAAGGCACCAGAAGACCAGGAAACACTCTGGATGTGGCATCTGCAGCCCAAGGAGCCAGATCCCATCTCTGTGGCTCTTTGTGCTATGAGAACTAGCATTGTGATTGGAACCCTGGCTTCTCCAGCATTAAGTACTGGAATGACAGGATAAATGACTTAGAACCCCTGCCATTGTTACAGAAGACCGGAGAAAAACCACGCCACACTTAGAGAAAGGGAGTTACATTTTAATTAGGTGCAGGCCCAGAGAAAAATGTGTCTTTCAAATTCTGGGCCCCCCAACATGGAGGAAACTTTTTCTATTTATACTTTTCTTAGCTCTTTTGTCTCCCAAATTTGGAATGAGACTTCCGGGTCTTCTGGGAAAGAAGGCCTGCGTGCTGGGAAGGGGTCATGAGACCATATCTCAAGGCCTGGCCTGGCGCCAGTACTGACAACTCTGTCTGGGGCATAGTTTATAGCCTCTTTGGAATGGGGGTAGTCTTATTTTCCTTATTATTTACGCAAGCAAGCATTTACAGAAGCCAAAATAGCAGGGTTAAAATTTCAAACAGTAGTTTTTATATAAGCTGGATGCTTCACCATAATGAAAGCCCCAATCAGGCCTCTGGTTCTGCTATCAGAGAAATGTGTGGACAGTCTTTCTCCATTGCTAGTGGGCGTGGGATCCTTATGATATCTTAAGAAAAATAATTTTCTAAGACTCACAGGGGATGAGTTATTTTTATTTGTGTGGAATTACATCTCTGGGTTTGTAAAGTCCCATTTCCCTTAAGCCAGTCCTGGAAGAGGTGCACCTGGGGATTCAGCAGAGCTAGAAGTAAAGTCAGAATCCAAGGTTTCCTTTCCATGATGGAATTGGGTCTGGCACAGCATTAGGCTAGTTGCAGTCCTCAGCCCATTTTGTTGGCTATGTGGGTGAATTCAGGAGCATGACAGCCCTGCAAACCAAGAGTCAAGCACACAAGAGAAGCCAAGAAAGTGAACTCCTTTGTTTAGGAGATTAAGTATCTCAAATCTTCCCTCCCTTACAGTGGCTACACCTACTTTGGCCAATGACCTGTTCATTGTGATTGACAGACAAGTACCTTCTCTATGTCACCTAGATTTTAGTGAGCATGTGTCTAAACTGCAGCTTCCTGGCAAAACTGCACAAATGGTATGCCCATAATATTTGGCCTTCCTTTTGCTTCTTTCCTGTTAATTAATAACTGGTTCATTACAATGGTATCAGTTGCATCACTTGTGCATCTCTGCATACTTGATTAATCTGCCAGGAATCTTCTTTTAGGCAGACTTGTCATTTGTTGATTTTTAAAAAATGGTTCTTTTGTTTCCCTTGTTAGCACTGATCCACCTGCCACCCCTCCAACATTCATCCATCTGTTCATCTATTCTCGAGTCTAAAACATACTTCTAGGGGCTCATTACTTTTAAAACTCCAAGTGGACAGCACTCTTCTTAAATTAATGCTTATTTATGGATCTCCCAATCTGGTGCTATAGGAGGAGAGATGGGAAGATCAAAACTATGTGGACTCTGCCCTCAGGGGTTTATCATCCAGTTGGGGTATCTTGGCAGGTGACTCAGTAATGACAGAGTAGTCAATGCATGGGGCAGCATTCTGTTCTTCCTTTCTGCAGATCAGCTGGTAATGCCAAGATGACTTCAAGTAACAAGTCTGGGTTCAGTTAACTCAATGGTTCCAAACTTTTACATTAAAAAAATGTTGAGGATCCCTGTGGAAACCCCTTTCATGTCCCAGGTGGTTCAGGGTTCCGGTTCAGGGTTCGGGTTCTGAAGGCCGCACACAAATGAAAAGAGACTTGGAAAAGTATTAATTTGGAAATATTGGGGGCCAGGCGGGAGCCCAACTCTAGTGGAAGGACTACCCCTTGCTCTGGCCTTGCAATCCCTTTTATTGAGACTATGGGATACACCCATAACCTTTAGGCAGGAAATTCCAATAACAGAAATTCACATGAAACAAACAGGTGGAGGCTGCTTCAGCTAACAATGTTTCAACTAAACAGTGAGTGATCAAAACAATTAAGGTTGTTGACCAGCCTTCCCAGTTTCCTGGCCACATCTTTCTATTAGTAGTAGAATGATTGGTTTCCGGCAGATCCCAAAGAGCTTTTGTTTATGTAGGTAATGTCTACTTTATCCTGTATAATATAGCCTAAGTTAGAAAATACAGCTGAGAAATTTTCAAAGCACAAGACTACACAAGCACACAATCTATTTGTCAGAACAACATTGTCACACATGATGAAGCTTCTGGAAAATTCTGAATACTCATGAGAGATTGAGAGTGAAAAAGACAAATAATACCATCTTTTTTTCTTTTTTGCTAATCCTCACCTGAGGATATTTTTCCATTGATTTTTAGGGAGAGTGGAAGAGAGAGAGAAAGACAGAGAGAAACATTGATGTGAGAGAAACACATCAATTGGTTGCCTCCTGCATGTGTCCTGATCAGGGCTTGGGCCAGAATGTGCAACCGAGGTACGTGCCCCTGACCGGAATTGAACCTGGGACACTTCGTTCCACAGTCTGATGCTCTATCTGCTGAGCCAAACCTGCTAGGGCTGCACATTGATCTTTTATTTTCCTTTCCTTTTGGCCCTCTTTGAGTTGGGTATAGGCATGTTCTACAAAAATGGTGGCCATTTGGCTTTTTTTTTTTTTCCATTTCTCTCTTGTTGTTGGTCTTGTAATAATATCAACCAATTGCAAGGGATTAATTCAGAATATCCATCTACCGCCTGCAATTTTTTTCTAATGTCTGGAAAACTCTGGCTTAAAAAAAGTCTAATTTACCATGTGAATATTTCAGCTGCTTGAGGATCCATATCAGTGTATTTCCGGTACGCCTGAAAAACTCATTCTTGAAAGGTAGAGGGGTCCTCATCTCTGCTGAACTGCCTGTACCAGGTTTAGACTAGTTTTCTTGGGAACTCCCCTCCTGACTCCCTCACAATGCATCTATTATAATGTTCAAGTCAAGGCAGTCCCCCATCATTGGGGTTCCAATTGGGCTCCACTAGAGGAATAGCTTGTGCCGGGTCAACTGTATTTGGGTCCTCTCCATGGAGCCTCTGTGATTCCTCTCGAGCTTTCCCCAACACTAATCTCATCTTGTCCCAGGTTTATAGGATATTTGAGTACCTGTATATTGGCCCAGTTGGGGTTATGAGTGGCAAATATGAAGACAATCAAATCTGTGATCTTAGCAGGATCATCCCGGTAGGAGGGATTGGAATTTTTCCAATTTAGCAAATCTGAGGTGGAGAATGGAGTATGGGCTCAATGATATTCTGCTGGGTGCCCATTCTCACTGGTATAGGTGGAGAGGAAATTGCCCTGCTAGGGAAAGTAGTTCTATCCCCTCCTCTACCTGTAGTATTATAGGTATCACATCTTTTCTCTTTATTTTCTTTTGAGTCAGAATTATGCAAAGACCATCAGCCCTTTATTTTCTTTTGAGTCAGAATTATGCAAAGACATAAAGGCTCAAACATACAGCACTCCCCCACCCCCCAATTCCCCAACCTCTGACAAAACAATTCTAACTGTAATACAGTATAATAGTTTAAAGACCCATTTAATGGCCACCTTTTCCCAGAATATAGAGCATATATAGGCCAAACAGTATTACAGTAAAACAGTATTTCCCTTTTTGTCGTTGGCGGATAAGTGTAAGTAGCCCAACCTCCCAAGGTCTGTCCTAATGGAGTAACTTTTGGGATCTACCAGCACCCATCCTTAAACAATTTAGGCAAGATTACAGGCAAAGTTACACAAGGCAAAACCACTCAAATACACAACATTTATAAGTGCACACAACAGATAGATTTGTAGCTTACCGCGCACAGCCAGACAGAATGCCTGGTGCCACACAGGCCTGTGTCTCAACCCTAAGTTGATTAGGCTGGGGTGTGGAGATCAGGCAAGGACTACGGGAGGTAGCTTACAACCAGGAACTGATTAAGCTCACACTAGATGGGAGGCAACAGACAATGGACCCCTCTTTTGTCTCAGAGGGTTCTGCTCTGCAGCTTGGGTTGGGGGAAGTTGGATGAGCAGGAAGCTGTTTCCATCCCTTCCTCTTAGCTCCATTGGCTTTGCTCTTTGGTTTCCTCTGCAGCTACCCTAGTGAAACCTGGTGTTCCACATACTCCCCCACAAGGCCATTTCAGCCCACTGGACTTGCTGTTCCGTTTGTTTGGCCTCAGAGTGAACATGCTCAAGCATACTGAATGTTAAGGCTGCCAGGACTTTCCAGAGGGAAGAACCTTAGGGACTGATAATTCAATATCTAGTATTACCCAGTATTCTTATGGTTTACTGAACGAGATCAGTATAATCCGAGTATGATCATATCCCATCTCAAAATATGCCTCTTTTACAAAAAGATTATTTTGAACTGAGGCAATTAAGAAGCAGCAAACGCACACAGAGCTCTTTGCCATCTTCTTATCTGCCTAAAAGCAGGTCATAAATTTTTGTTTGTGGAGGTATCCCCTGCCCCTCTCCTATACCAGAAGGAGAACAACCCTTATGACTAAGACAGAAAGTGGGCACTGAAGTGGGTCTGCACAAACAAACCTTGCTACAATAACTTTTATCTTCTATTACTTTCTCCATATATTTACCTTCCTACAATTTATTGCCCCTAGAAGTCCAAACCCCTTTTTCTTTGTCTTGTCACTTCTCTTTGATTTATTTTCAGTTGGTAAAATAGTACAGCACTTCTTGGGGTCTTCACCTCTTTTCTACAAAGGCCTCCATGCACATAAAAATTAACATCAAATAAAATTTAATTTGTATAGCCCTGGCCGGTGTGGCTCACTTGGTTGGAGCATCTGTTAGGGGCAAGAGGGAGAAATAGAGTAGTTGGGACTGGCTATAGTTATAAAAAATATTAATCATGCTCTGTTAACTGTGGTTGTTTTGTTCTGGTTAAAGAAAGCACATTCAGACCTGGCTGGGAGTTGTACACTCTGGGACCTGGGAGTTAACCTCAAAATGCAGTTCATTCTCCCTTTCTGAGAACTGCCTATTATCATAGAAAGATTAACAACCTTGTTGCCAAAACAGTAGAGTCCCAGAGGTGCCCACCCTTTGCAACCTTTAGCCTGCATTGCCTATAATCTGTAACCATTATACGCATTTTTATTCCTTTTGCATATCCATGTAATCTTTGTCCTTCTACCCAATATGAGCAGCTGGCTTACGGAGGGTTGGGGAAAGGATAAGGGAGCAGAGAAGACTTTTATGGGTGACCTGCTACTCTCCCATACTGCTGGCAGTATTGGAATAAATGCTCATATATGATTCAACCCTGTCTCTGCTTAATTGGCTCAAGTAGTAACAGGCAGCCCAGGCACATTTGTTGTCTGGTTTCATTTTCTGGCGATTCTGGTGGGACCACAAGTGGGACTCTTCTGGGGTGAGTACCAGGGGTCCTGCTTGCTGCCTGGACTGGGATAACTGCGGCTGAGGCCTGAACTCTTTTATTCAAAGCACTGCCAGGAATTTTCCTGTTTTGAGTCCCAGCCACAGCCTCCTCAATTCGTGTCATCTCACCTAAGTTGAATCAAGCATTCTGCCTATCTCTGCCTCTTCTCCCTAAACCCCCATCAGCTCTGGCTCTGTGTAGAGAGAGCTACTGTCCACTATTAGCATCCTTTAGCCACAGATTACCTGGGATTAACTGGTTTGCTTGCAAAGCAGCCTCCCTATTTCCTGTTTAATAAATCCTACTCACTTTTTGAGGATCCGTTCCAATGCCATTTTCTCCAGGAAAGCTTCTCTGATCTTATCCAATTAAAGGAACCCTTTCTTTCTCTGAGATTCCCTATACCTCTAACACTTAATTCTTCCTGCATTGTATTAGAAGAATGGGGAGAGTCTGTCTCTTCACTGAATTGAAAACTACTTGAAGGCCAGGCAACCAGTTTTGTTAGCATTTATCTGTCCCAATGCCTACCCCAATTCCTAACATACTTTAGGTGCTTAATTAATGTCCATGGGAATAAATGGGACTCCTGTGTATTATTTCTTTCCAACTTCTCTCACCCTACAATCTGTAGAAACTTCCACATCTTGTCCAGACCTAGAACTGCCAGTGCAAACTACCACTTTGAGTGGGGTGAGACCTGGCCCAGGGACAGAGAGTGCTGAGGGAGCTACCCAGAGGAGTCACAGTCCCACCCCAGTGCCTATAACAACAGTTTGGAGTGGCTCAACCTGCCAAATGGGCATTTTAAATGGGATTCCTTTAAACCCTTTTCACATTATGCTTCTCCCTTCCCCACTGCAACTTTTTCCTTTCTTTTGCCCACTGTCTGTTCCTGGTTCTTTAAACCACCACCTCAGGGGTGCTCCACCCAGGGGTGAGAGAGGGAAGATGAAGTGGGTCCTTGGACCATTCTTTTTCCCTTGCGTCTTCCCCCCAGCAGACCTATTCTTCATTCATTACATGAATACTTACTGAGCACCTACCATTTGCCAGGCACTAATCTAGTGTGGGGACCCAGCAACCAACACATAGGCAGATATTCCAGCCTCATGGCATCAAACAGCATCATCTCAGATGGGTCTAGGACTTCTGATAAATGTCAGAGGCCATCAAAGGCATTCATCAAATAAATTGCAAAGTTCGACCTGATTTTAGAGAATATTGGCAATGGGAATGAAATTTTGCTCTACTCATCTCTGGTGTCTGTGGGATCATACTTCCTCCCCAAGGTGTATGAACTGAATGGGATGATCCATAACCAGGAGTGGGCAGTGAGGACCTACAGAGAAGTGGCTTGTTTGTTTGTGAAAAGCATCCTGAGTTTATTGGAATAAAAATCACTTATTTGGAGAGATCCAAGATGGCAGCTGACAGGATGGAGGTGAGGGAGAGAGTGTGAGTGACTGAGGGAGCAAAAGGGGAGTACATGGATGTGTGGGGCGTGTGTGTATGTGTGAGTGGGGGACAGTTATATTCTGCAGGACTTTTGGGGGTTGGTGGACCAGGCTCCCCTAGCTGGGCAGCCTCTGCTACCGCTGAAATCTCTCCCGGGGCTGCTGGCTCTGCAGCAGAGCCCACACTATTTTGAAGGAGAAAGCGGCTGTGACTGAGAGCCCAGCCTCACCTCCACCCGGAGAGACCTCGGACACCACCTGGGACCCTACAGCCACTCTGGCCAGGGACCTGCTGCCTTGGCTGTGAACCCATGAACACCGAGACTCCAGCCTCCCTGGCTGTGGGCTCCTAAAATGTTTGTCCAGGGGGAGACAAAATGGCAGCCGAATAGGCAGACTTGTCCTGTGCCTTCTCACAGAGCAAATAGAAGAAACAGCTGAATCTAATAACATCCACCTGGAATTGACAAATTAAACACAGCTGGTGAGACAATCCATGGCTGGAAAGGACAGAGGATGCCTGGAGAACGGTAGGATTGGGCATCTGGGCTGGAGAGAGAGAGACATGTGGCCCCAGGACTAGAGTGTCAGAAGAAAACTGCACTGTACCAAGTCCCTGTCCCTTGGGGACACGTGTAACACTCGACTGTGGAAGGGGATCCACAGCGCTGCTGGCAGCCAGGGACTAGATCTAAGTCCACAGCCATGGGAGGCTATGCCCAGAAAGGCAACCTGAAGTTCTGCACTGGCCACTCATTGCTGGAGTGGGGAGGGAGGGAGAGAAACATGCAGCAGTGTGGTTGCTCTGTCTTTATATTTTCCTTGCTTTTACTCCCTAAACCCAGTACATAGGATTTTTCAATTACAAACACTCACCGATGCTGCAGTGCAGATAGAGGTGATTTTGTGGAGGCTGGGGAGCAAAGCAGGGAGAGGCAACCAGGAATCCAGCTCTGAGACAGTCCACTACCTCCGAAACAGCAATTTTTCTCCTGAAGAACCAGCCCCTCCTATCAGTGCAGCCGCACCCAGCCTTGAGCTCTGCAGGGAAACAAGGGTTCTGAATACTCCCAGGGAGTCCTCAGGGACTGAGTTGAGGGGACATTTGGTTCTGGAATGCAGCGACATCCCCACCTAGAGCCCATGTCAGAAATAGACGCTGTGTAAATAGGACTGAAAGCAGGCAGACAAACAAAGTAGGCAGATTGACCCTGCCTGCCTGAAACCAAGGCTGGCTAGAAGAACAGAGGAGCAGCAGATCACTGGGAACTTCAACACGGTGCAGAATACCCAACAGGAAGCTGAGAGGTGGCAGACAGAGCAGTAGAGAGGGGTCTTAAACTAGCCCCCATGGAACATTAAAACTCAGCTGAAGCGAAGGACATTTCACTACTTCATTATTTTATTTTTTATCTTTTACTTAAGAAAAAAAAAAAAGGAAAATTTTTTTTCTTTATTTTATTATTTATTATTATCTTTTTTAAACATTTATTTTTTCTGGATTAGTGTTCTACATTGTATTTTTAGTTTTATATTATTATTTTACTTCATCTAATTTTTAACTTTTTGCCAATCTTTTCTTCCTCACTTCTCCCTTTTTCATCCTGTTTCTCTTCTCCTATTCCTGCTTTAGTTTTTCCTCTCTCCTTTATTTTTATTCCTTGTTAAAAATTGATCTTCTTTATCTGCATTATTGATGTATTACCATTATAGTAGTCTCTGTTGGCTTACTCATATATTTAATTTCCTCTCCCCTACTCCAAGTTCATGCACACCTCTCTTCTCTCTTTCTTCACTAGCCATTTTTTTATACTTTTGTTTTTCCTCTCCTCGCTTGCTCTCTTTTCCTCATTGCTTAATTCATTTCACTCACCAAACTCAAGCCTATTTGATCTCTACTATATTCTCCTTTTATAAAAATGGATGGATATATAGGTAGATAGATTAAAGAAAGGGGAAATTTACTTTTTATTTTATTCTTTTCTATTTACTCTTTATTTTTTATTTTTTAAAATTTCTTTATTGATTAAGGTATTACATATGTGTCCTTATTCCCCCATTACCCCCCACCTCCCATTCATGCCCCCACCCCCCTGTTGTCTGTGTCCATTGATTAGGCTTATATGCATGCATACAAGTCCTTTGGTTGATCTCTTCCCCTTACCCCCACCCTCCCCTACCTTCCCTGAGGTTTGACGTTCTGATTGATGTTTCTCTGTCTCTGGATCTATTTTTGTTCATCAGTTTATGTTGTTCATTCTATTCCACAAATGAGATCATGTGATATTTATCTTTCTCTGGCTGGCTTATTTCACTTAGCATAATGCTCTCCATCTCCATCCATGTTGTTGCAAATGGTAAGAACTCATTTTTTACCGCAGCGTAGTATTCCATTGTGTAGATGTATCACAGTTTTTTAATCCACTCATCTACTGATGGGCACTTAGGCTGTTTCCAAATCTTAGCTATGGTGAATTGTGCTGCTATGAACATAGGGGTACATATATCCTTTCTGATTCATGTTTCTAGTTTCTTGGGATTTTTTTGAGGAAACTCCATAGTATTCTCCACAGTGGCTGCACCAGTCTGCATTCCCACCAGCAGTGCACAAGGGTTTCTTTTTCTCTGCATCCTCGCCAGCACTTGTCATTTGTTGACTTGTTGATAATAGCCATTCTGACAGGTGTGAAATGGTACCGCATTGTTGTTCTGATTTGCATCTCTCTGATGATTAGTGACTTTGAGCATGTTTTCATATGTCTCTTGGCCTTCCTTCTGTCTTCTTTCAAAAAGTGTCTATTTAGATCAGTTGCCCATTTTTTTGATTGGATTGTTTATCTTCTTTTTGTTAAGCTGCATGAGTTCCCTGTAAATGTTGGAGATTAAACCCTTATTGTTGATATCATTGGCGAATATGTTCTCCCATGCAGTGGGCTTTCTTGTTGTTTTATTGATGGTTTCCTTTGCTGTGCAAAAGCGTTTTATTTTGATGTAGTCCCATTTGTTTATTTTCTCTTTAGTTTCCATTGCCCTAGGAGCAGTATCAGTGAAGAAATTGCTTTGGCATATGTCAGAGATTTTTCTGCCTGTGGATTCCTCTAGTACTTTTACGGTTTCCGGACTTATGTTTAAGTCCTTGATCCATTTTGAGTTTATTTTTGTGTATGGTGTAAGTTGGTGGTCTAGTTTCATTTTTTTGCATGTATCTGTCCAATTTTCCCAACACCATTTATTGAAAAGACTGTCTTGACTCCATTGTATATTCATGCCTCCTTTGTCAAATATTAATTGAGCATAGTGATTTGGGTTGATTTCTGGGTTCTCTATTCTATTCCATTGATCTATATGACTTTTCTTGTGCCAATACCAGGCAGTTTTGAGAACAGTGGCTTTGTAATACAGCTTGATATCTGGTATTGAGATCCCACCTACTTTGTTCTTCTTTCTCAGGATTGCTGTAGCTATTCGGGGTCTTTTTTTATACCAGATGAATTTTTGGAAAGTTCGTTCTAGGTCTGTGAAATATGCCATTGGAATTTTAATGGGAAGTGCACTGAATTTATAGATTGCTTTGGGTAGTATGGAAAGTTTGATGATGTTGATTCTACCAATCCATGAACATGGTATGTTCTTCCATCTGTTCATGTCTTCCTCTATCTTTTTTTCAGTGTCGTGTAGTTTTCCGCATATAGGTCTTTTACCTCCTTAGTTAAGTTTATTCCTAGGTATCTTAATTTTTTTGGTGCAATGGTAAATGGGATTGCTTTTTTACTCTCTCTTTCTGTAAGTCATTATTGGTGTATAGAAATGCCATAGATTTCTTGGCATTAATTTTGTGTCCTGCTACATTGCCGTATTCATTTATTAAGTCTAATTATTTTTTGATGGAGTCTTTAGGGTTTTCATGTCAATGATACTATAAATAAAGACAGTTTTATTTGTTCTTTTCTAATTTGGATGCCTTTTATTTCTTCTTGTCTGATTGCAATGGCTATTACTTCCAGCACTATGTCGAACAGCAGTGGTGAGAGTGGGCATCCATGTCTTGTTCCTGTCCTTAGGGGAAATGGTTTTAGTTTTTGCCCATTGAGTATGATGTTGGCTGTGGGTTTGTCATATATGGCTTTTATTATGTTGAGGTATGATCCTTCTATTCCCACCTTGCTGAGAGTTTTTATCAAGAAAGGGTGTTGGATTTTGTCAAATGCTTTTTCTGTTTCAATTGATATGACTATGTGATTTTTATCTCTCAATTTGTTTATGTGATGTATCACATTTATTGATTTGCGAATATTGTACCATCATTGCATCCCCAAGATAAATCCTATTGAGATTTTTAGTATCTTCCTGAGTAAGTTTTGGAAGGTTGTATTTTTCTAGGAATGTGTCCATTTCCTCCAGGTTGTCTAGTTTGTTAGAACAGAGTTGTTCAAAGTATTTTTTAATAATCCTTTGTATTTCTGTGGGGTCTGTTGTTATTTCTCCTCTTTCATTTCTGATTGTGTTTATTTGGGTCCCCTCTCTTTGCTTCTTGGTGAGCCTGGCAGAGGTTCATCAATCTTGTTTATCCTTTCAGAGAATCAGCTCTTGGTTTCATTGATCTTTTATATTGTTTTTTTGGTCTCTATGTCATTCATTTCTGCTCTGATCTTTAATATTTCGTTCCTTCTGCTCACTGTGGGCTTTTCTGTTGCTCTTGTTCTAATTCTTTGAGTTGCTGAGTTATATGATTTATTACTTTTTTTCTTTTTTTTTTTTTGAGGTAGGCCTGTAGAGCTATAAACTTTCTTCTCAGGACTGCTTTCACTGTGTCCCATAGTATTTGCATTGTTGTGTTTTTATTGTCATTAGTCTCCAGGATGTTTTAAATTTCTTCTTTGATCTCATTGATGACCCAAACATTGTTTAATAGCCTGCTATTCAACTTCCAAGTGCTTGAATTTTTTGGAATGTTTTATTGTAGTTTATTTCTAATATTATGCCATTGTGGTCTGAGAAAATGCTTGATATGATTTCCATCTTTTTGAATTTGGAGAGACTTTGTTTGTGACCCAATATGTGGTCTATTTTTGAAAATGTCCCATGTGCACTTGAGAAGAACGTGTATTCTGTGGCTTTGGGGTGAAATGTTTGAAGATGTCACTTAGGTCCATTTGATCTAGTGAGTCATGTATTGTTGTCTATCTCTCTCTTGATATCTTCCAGGAGTTTTTTTATGTATTTGGGTGGTCCTGCATTGAGTGCATATATGTTTATCAGGGTTATATCCTCTTGTTGTATTGATCCCTTTATTATTATAAAGTGGCCTTCCTTATCTCTTGTTATTGCCTTTACTTTGAGGTCTATTTTGTCAGAAATAAGCACTGCTACCCAACTTTTTTTTCATTTCCATTTGCCTGAAAGATGTTTTTCCATTCCTTCACTTTCAGTCTGTGTGAGTCCCTTTTTCTGAGGTGGGTCTCTTGTAGACAGCATATATATGGGTCGTGTGTGTGTTTTTTTTAATCCATTCAGCCACTCGATGTCTTTTGATTGGAGCATTTAGTCCATTTACGTTTAAAGTTATTATTGAAAGAAACTTACTTGTAGCCATTTTTATTTTTTGTGTTTGTGTTCCTTCTTACCTTTATATTTCTTCTTTTTATACCAGTTCCTTTAGCATTTCTTGCATTGCTGGCTTAGTAGTGATAAACTCCCTTAGCATTTTTTTTTGTCTGTGAAGCTCCTTATATCCCCTTCAATTTTGAATGATAACCTTGCTGGATAGAGTATCCTTGGATTCAGTCCCTTGGTTTGCATCACTTTGTAAATTTCCTTCCATTCTTTTCTGGCCTGATGTGTTTCTATTGAGAAATCATTTGAAAATCTAATGGGAGGTCCCTTGTATGTAACCTCTGTCTCTCTCTTGCAGCCTTTAAGATTCTCTCTTTGTCCTGAATATTTGCCATCGTAATTATGATGTGTCTTGGTGTGGGTCTTTTCGGGTTCATCCTGTTTGGGACTCTCTGTGCTTGTGTGACTTTTTTTTCTTCACCACATCAGGGAAGTTTTCTGTCATTATTTCTTCAAATAGGTCTTCTAAGCCTTGTTCCTCTTCCTGTTGTTCTGGCACCCCAATTATTTGTATGATGCTTAGTTTCATGTTGTCCCATAGCTCCCCTAGGCTCTCCTCTTGTCTTTTAATTTTTTCTCCAGTTGCAATTCAGTTTGGCTGTGTTTTGCTTCCCTGTCTTCTAGTTCACTAATTCGGTTCTCCACTTCTCCTAGTCTACTGTTGAAACTTTCCATGGTGTTTTTTATTGCAGCTATATCACTCTTCATTTCTTCTTGATTCTTACATAAGTTGTTGATTTTTTTATCCATTTCTTCTTGATTTTTACATAAGGTGTTGATTTTTTCTTCCATCCGGTTTATGAACTCTATAACCCTTATTATTAATTCCTTTTCTGACATATTGCATGCCTCTGTTTCACTTAGTGGCTTTTCTGGCGATTCCTCCTTTTCTTTCCTTTGCGGGTATCTCTGTCTACCCATTTTTGGTCTCACCGACTGATCTAGATGTCGAGCTGTGCACGGGCTGCTCCTTGGGTGGCAGTGGCTTCTCTGGCTGTGGTTGCTCCTTGGGCGGTTATGGTAGCAGCTGCTTCTCAGTTGGCAGAGGCTCCTCTGGTGGGTGCTGTTTGCAGCAGTGGTGCCTCCTCTGGCTGGTGGGGGAGGCTGCTCATATAGCTGCTGTTCCTTGGACGGGGGTGGGCTGATTATGAGGTTGCTGCTCCTTGGATGGGGACGAGTTGCTCGTGCCTGCTGCTCCTTGGACAGAGGTCAGCTGCTCACGTGGCTGCTGCTTCTCAGACAGGGCAGACTGCTCATGTGGCTGCTGTTCTTTAGATGGGGGCTGGCTGCATGCTGCTGCTGTTCCTCAGATGGGACAGACTGCTCATGATGCCATCGCTCCTTGGACAGGGGCAGGTTGCTTGCAGGGCTGCTGCTCCTTGTACGGGTGCATGTTGCTCATGCAGCTGCTTCTCCTTGGATGTGGTGGGGGGGGATGGTCTGCTCATGCGGCTGCTGCTCCTCATGTGGGCGTGAGCTGCTCGTGCTGTTGATGCTCCTCAGACAGGGACTGGCTGCCCACCTGGCTCCTTCTTGTCGGAAAGGTGCAGACTGCGTGTGGGTGCTGCTCCTCGGACCAGTGCGGACTGCACAGTTTTTATTTTATTCTTAATCATTATATTTTATTATTTTTGTTATTATTTTGTTTTTTACTTTTCTTCTTATCCACTTATTCTCTTTCTACCTCCTCTATACTGAACCATGGCCATTCCCCCATTCATTCAATTCCTTTACCTTTCCTTCTGGAAATAAACTCTGCCTCTTTAGATTCAGTCCCCCCCTCCTTTTTTCCTGGGTTTTTGTTGTTTGCATTTATTGGTTTATTTGTTTGTTTTGTGGACTTTTCTCCCCATATATGTATATTTTTTCCTGTTATTTTTTCTCCTTTTTCTGTTCTCTCTTATCTTTTTCCCATTGCTCAATATCATTTTTGGGCTCTTTTCTCTTTCCTAATTCTCTTTTATCTAGTGGTCACATTTTTTTTATTGGGGTTATTGGTGTCGTGAATACATTCCTGTTTTGTTCCCTCTGTGTCATGTCTTGTCAAGTTGTATTTTGTGCATTTTTGTTAATGTGGTAGAGAGTGAGCCACATAACCAGACACCCTGAGAGGAGCAGAAATAGCCTCATATGAAAGAAAAGGAGGTATCACCAGAAAAGGAAGTAAATGAAATGGGGGCAAGCAATTTGTCAGAGAAAGAATTCAGAGCAATGGTCATAAGGATGCTGAAAAGGATGGAAGACAAATTCAGCAACATGTGTAAGAATTAAGAGGAAATGAAGAAGAACCAAGGAGAAATGAAGAATGACAGCTGCAATAAAGAACACAATAGAAAGCATCAACCATAGACTAGAAGAAGCTGAGGACTGCATCAGCGAGCTAGAAGACAAGGTAGGAAAAAATACCCAAGTAGAGCAACAAATGAAAAAAAAAACACTTTAAAAGCAGGAGGAGAGCCTAAGGGAGCTTTGGGACAACATGAAATGAAACAACATCTGCATAACAGGGGTCCCAGGAGGAGAGGAAATGGAGCAAGGAATAGAAAACCTGTTTGAAGAAATAATGAGAGAAACCTTCCCTGATAATGGGAAGAAAAAACTCACACAAGTTCAAGGAGTACACAGAGTCCCAAACAAGATGAACCCAAAAAGACCAACACCAAGACACATCATAATTAAATGGGAAAACACCGACAATGAAGTAAGAATCTTAAAGGCTGTCAGAAAGTTTCCTATAAGGGATCTCCCATTAAACTATCAACTGATTTCTCAACAGAAACACATCAGGCCAGAAGGGAATGGAATGAAATATACAAAGTGATCAAAGCAAAGGACTGAATCCAAGAATACTATACCCAGCAAGGCTATCATTCAAAATTGAAGTTGAAAAAGGAGCTTCACTGACAAAAAAGGCTAAGGGAGTTTATTACCACCAAGCCACTAATGCAAGAAATTCTAAAGGGACTGCTGTAAAAAGAAAAAATAGGAAAGGAAGAAGAAACACAGGCACAAAGAATAAAAATGGTGACAAACAAGTGCCTAACAATAATAACCTTAAACATAAATAGATTAAATGCTCCAGTCAAAAGACATAGGGTAGCTGAATGGATAAGAAAACATGACCCATATATATGCTGTCTACAAGAGACCCACATGAGAGCAAAAGGAATCACACAGACTGATGGTGAAGGGATGAAAAAAGTTTTTCAGGCAAATGGAAGTGAAAAAAAAAGGCTGGCATATCAATACTTATATCTGAAAATATAGGCCTCAAAGAGAAGGCCATAACAAGAGATAAGGAAAGCCACTTCATCATACTAACGGGAGCAATTCAAAAAGAGGATATAACTCTGGAAAATATATATGCACCCAATACAGGAGCACCCAAATACATAAAAAAAACTTCTGTAAGATATCAAGGGAGAGATCAACAGGAATACAATCATAATAGGGGACTTTAATACCCTGTTGACAACACTGGATAAATTCTGTAAACAAAAAATCAGCAAAGAAACAGCAATTCTAAATGACTCACTAGATCAGATGGAATTAATTGACATCTTCAGAACATTTCACCCCAAACCCACAGAATATACATTCTTCTCAAGTGCACATGGGTCATTTTCAAAGTTAGCCCATATATTGGGACACAGGCAAAGTCTCTTCAAATTCAAGAAGATAGAAATCATATCAAGTATCTTCTCAGATCACAATGGCATAAAATTAGAAATCAACCACAATAAAAAACAATGAAAAAAAACCAAACACTTGGAGGCTGAACAGCATGATATTAAACAATGATTGGGTTACCAAAGAGATCAAAGAAGAAATAAAAAGCATCCTGGTAACAACAATGAAAACACAACATTCCAAAATTTATGGGACACAGTGAAAGCAGTCCTGAGAGGGAAGTTCATAGTTCTACAGGTCTACCTCAAAAAACAAGAAGAAATGGTAATAAATTAAAAAGTTTAAAAGAGAGCAACAGGAACTGCCCAGAGTAAGCAGAAGGAAGGAAATAATAAAGATCAGAGAAGAAATAAATGACATAGAGACAAAAAAAAATACAAAAGATCAATAAAACCAAGAGCTGGTTCTTTAAAAGGATAAACACGATGGATGAATCTCTAGCCAAGCTCAGCAAGAAACAAAGAGAGGACCCAAATAAACAAAATCAGAAATGAAAGAGGAAAAGTAACAACAGACCCCACAGAAATACAAAGGGTTGTAAAAAAATTAATACAAACTACCACACTCCAACAAACTGGACAACCTAGATGAAATGGATATATACTTAGAAAAATACAAGGTTCCAAAACTCAATCAGGAAGAATAAAAAAAACCTGAATAGGCTGACAACTACTGATGAAATTGAAGCAGTAATAAAAAAAACTTCCAGCAAAGAAAAGCCCTTGTCCTGACAGCTTCTCAGGGGAGTTTTACCAAACATTCAAGGAAGAATTAAAACCTATCCTCCTCAGACTATTCCAAAAAATTCAAGAGGAAGGCACACTTTCAAGCTCTTTCTATGAAGCCAGCATTACCGTAATCCCAAAAGCAGATAAAGACACCACAAAGAAAGGGAATTATAAGCCTGTATCCCTCATGAACATAGATGCCAAAATCCTCAACAAAATTCTAGCAAATCAGATCCAGCAGTACATCAGAAAGATCATACACCATGACCAAGTAGGATTTATCCCAGGGATGCAAGGATGTTACAATATGTGCAAATCAATAAATATGATACATATCATAAACAAATTGAGAGAAGAAAACCACATAATCATATCAATTGATGCAGAAAATGCATTTCACAAAATCCAACACCCTTTCTTGATAAAAACTCTCAGCAAGGTGGGAATAGAAGGATCATACCTCAACATAATAAAAGCCATATATGACAAACCCACAGCCAACATCATACTCAATGGGCTAAAACTAAAACCATTTCCTCTAAGAAAAGGAACAAGACATGGATGCTCACTCTCACCACTCATGTTCGACAGAGTACTGGAAGTGCTAGCCATTGCGATCTGACAAGAAGAAGAAATAAAAGGCACTGATATTGGAAAAGAAGAAGTAATACTGTCCTCATTCACAGATGACATGATACTGAACATAGAAAAACCTAAAGACTCCATCAAAAGATTTTTAGACTTAATAAATGAATTTGGCAATGTAGCAGGATACAAAATTAATGCCAAGTAATCTATGGCATTTCTATACACCAATAGTGAACTTACAGAAAGAGAGACTAAAAAAGCAATCCTATTTATCATCAAACCAAAAAAATTAAGATACCTAGAGGTAAAAGGATGTAAAAGACCTGTACTCGGAAAACTATAGGACACTGAAAAAAGAGATAGAGGAAGACATAAACAGATGAAAGAACATACCGTGTTCGTGATTGGTAGAATCAACATCATTGAAATATCCATACTACCCAAAGCAATCTATAGATTCAATGCACTCCCCATTAAAATACCAATGGCCTATTTCACAGACCTAAAATGAACTCTCCAAAAATTCAACTGGAATAAAAAAAAGACCCTGAATAGCTGCAGCGATCCTGAGAAAGAAAAACAAATAGGTGGGAATCACAATACCAGATATCAAGCTGTATTACAAAGCCACTGTTCTCAAAACTGCCTGGTACTGGCACAAGAACAGACATATAGATCAATGGAATAGAATAGAGAACTCAGAAATCAACCCAAACCACTTGCTCAATTAATATTTGACAAAGGAGGCAAGAACATACAATGGAGTCAAGACAGTCTCTTCAATAAATGGTGTTGGGAAAATTGGACAGATACATGCAAAAAAAAAAATGAAACTAGACCACCAACCTACACCATACATAAAAATAAACTCAAAATGGATCAAGGACTTAAATGTAAGACCGGAACCCATAAAAATCTTAGAAGACTCTATAGATAGCAAATATCAGACATATTTTGTAGCAATATCTTTACTGACACAGCTCCTAGGGCAATGGAAACTAAGGAGAAACAAATGGGACTACATCAAAATAAAAAGCTTTTGCACAGCAAAAGAAACCATCAACAAAACAACAAGAAAGCCCACTGCATGGGAGAACATAAATGCCAATGTTATTTCAGATAAGGGTTTAATCTCCAAAATTTACAGGGAACTCATACAATTTAGCAAAAGAAAAATAAATAATCCAATCAAAAAATGGGCAAAGGATCTAAGTAGACACATTTCTAAAGAAGACATACAGAAGGCTGAGAGACATATGAAAACATGCTCAAAGTCACTAATCATCCAAGAGCTGAAAATCAAAACAACAATGAGGTACCATGTCACAGCTGTCAGAATGGCCATCATCAACAAATCAACAAACGAAAAATGCTGGCGAGGATGCAGATAAAAAGGAACCCTAGTGCACTGCTGGTGGGAATGCAGACTGGTGCAGCCACTGTGGAGAACAGTATGGAGTTTCCTCAAAAAATTAAAAATGGAACTCCCATTTGACCCATTAATCCCACTTCTGGGAATATATCCCAAGAAACCAGAAACACCAATCAGAAAGGGCATAAGCACCCCTATGTGCATAGTAGCACAATTTATAATACCTAAGATTTGGAAACAGCATAAGTGTCCATCAGCAGATGATTGGATTAAAAAACAGTGGTACATCTACACAATGGAATACTATGCTGCTATAAAAAAAAGGAACTTTTACTATTTGCAACAGCATGGATGGAACTGGAGAGCATGATGCTAAGCAAAATAAGCCAGTTGGAGAAAAATAAATATCACATGACCTCACTCATATGTGGGATATAATGAACAACATAAACTGATGGAAAAAATAGATCCAGAGAGTAAGTAACACTGATCACACCATCCAACATCAGAGAGAAGGGGGTGTTATAAGAGATCAACCAAAGGACTTATATGCATGCATATTAGCATAACCAATGGACACAGACACTAGGGTGGTGGAGGCTTGTCCTGGGGTGTAGGAGTGGTGGTGGTGGGTCAATTTGGGAAAAAAGAGAGATGCAATACTTTAAACAATGAAAAAAATCACTTATTCAAATCACAGGTGAGAGAGAATATGGATGAAACTGCAAGGGGTGGGAAAGTGGGATGTGGGTAGAGGATTTAGGCTGAGAAGAGAGAGGGGAGGAAAAATAGGGGTGAGAAGGGAGACTGGGGACCAGAGACCCCGTGATGCCAATTTCATGGGCTGGCGCATGCACTTGGGTGTGAGTGAAAAAATCTCTTGCTGAAATTCCTTCTAGTTTGTCTTTACAATCGGACTGAATTGAAGAATGGCGCAATTTTCCAGATAATTATAGGCTATGATTCCACATCTGCCTGGATGACTCAGTCATGGGAATAATGCTTTTGCCTGAATGTTTAGATAACTGGTCCATTTCTTTGTTTTATTTATTTATTACATTTTTATTGTTGAGAGTATTACAGATGTCTCCTCCCCTGCCCCACTGTCCCATATCTACCTGTTTCCCAACCTGCCCCAGGCCTTCACCACCCTACTGTCTGTGTCCATAGGTAAGATCTTTGGTTAATCTCTCCCCATCCCCCACTCCTTCCCTCTGAGATTCATCAGTCTGTTCCATGTTACCATGCCTCTGACTAATTCACCAGTTTATTTTGTTTATCAGATTTCTTGTTTATTTTGATATTTACATTCACTTGTTGATAGGTATGTATTTGCTGCCATTTTATTGTTCACTAGAGGCCCAGTGCATGGATTCATGCATATTGAAAGGAAATTAATTAGAAGAAATATTTTAATATTGCTATTCGCCCTTTCTCTATAATAGAATTATCAACCAAATTCACAATCAACAATGACAGATGGAAACATACACTTGCAAATGGCACCAGTGGGAGTTTTATATATATAGACTAGAGGCCTAGTGCATGAAATTCATGCATGGAGGGTGGGGGTGTCCCTCAGCCCAGCCTGTACCATCTCCAATCTGGGACCCCGCAGGGATTGGACCTAAACTGGCAGTTGGACATCCCTCTCACAATCCGGAACTGCTGGCTCCTAACGGCTTGCATGCTTGCCTGCCTAATTGCCCCTAATCTCTTCTTCCTGCCAGCCTGATTGCCCCCTAACTGCTCCCCTGCTGGCCTGATTGATGCCTAACTGCTTCCCTGCTGGCCTGATCGCCCCCAACTGCCCTCCCCTGCTGGCCTGATCGCCCCCCACTGTGCTCCCCTGCTGGCCTGATCACCCACAACTGCCCTCCATTGCTGCAATCTGCCTCCTCCGCTGGGACCTGCCTCTTCCGTGCCACGTGGAGCCGTGGGACCCCCAGGCCTCACCACACAGAGCAGCCACCAGGCCCCACTTCCACTGTGCATAAGGACATCTTGTGGTGGCCATCTTGTGGTGGCCATCTTGGTGGTGGCTATCTTGTGGCGGCCATCTTGTGATGATGTCACTCATGAGGACCACCTAGGCTTTTATTAGTATAGATAAACTTGCTTAACACATTGCGGACCAGCAGTTTTATTGCTAGCTTTACCCAGTGGCCAGATAAGTTTCTATTGGACCAGTACAAAAATAGTTTTACATAAATGTTAAAGGCATGCTTTAAAATTAAATACCCATTGCATTTTGAAGTTATTTATTACATATTCTTACGAGCTAATATCTTTTTAAAGTATGATACTTCATAAAACACTAAGTAATATGAAGCGAGAATTCTCACGATCCATCCACAATGTGTTAATTAGACCTGCTTTCTGATATAGCTAAACTTTTTCCAGCCCAGTGAAGCACCCCAACTTCTCTTTCAGGTAATTTTCAGCAACACAGCAGTAAATATCAACATGAAGCAGATTATTATTGTAGATCATGCAGGGAGAACAAAGGGTGAAATATTTAACTGCAGCAGTGTTTGACTATATTCTGTGCAGTGAGAAAACCTGAAGTCATTTTCAAGGTCCACCATTTCTTACTTCTTTTCAGTCAGGTCAAGTTTCTAAACTTTCTAAATCACCATTTTCTGGCTAATGAAAAGAAAATAGGATTCTACCAAGTCTCCTCTCTACCTACTCCAGGACTTATGTGAAGATCAAATGAGAGGAGGCACATGAAAACACTTCACAGACATTTGGTTAAAGTGTAAAATGTTTGCACCTGGCTATAAAGCAAGTCGTGTTCCTGAGCTGAAGAAACTCCAAGGAGGCTAGTTGCTAGGGAGAGGAAGCTGTGTTGCTATGTGATGTCATTACCTGGCACCCACAGCCACCGTTTCTGGGCTGGGCTGTGGGCCACATTTTGTGCCATGGGGTCTTGGCAGCTTTGGCTGCAATTTGGTGGGGTGTCGCTCCGGGGTGGTGGCGGGGCCTGTGTCCCACTTGGGGGAAGCCGAGTGTTACTTTGTGGGCGCCAGGTCCATAGTGCCATTTAGAGTTAAATGGCCAGTGTGTTTCATGGAAGCTCCTGCGTTAACCATCTGTCCCCTGGTGGTCAGTGCTCATCATAGCGACCAGTCAGATAGTCAGAGGATATTAGCATATTAGCCTTTTATATATATAGATATTTTTTATCTCTTCTTCCTCTTCCTCTTCCTCTTTCTCTTCCTCTTCTTCTTGTTAAACAATAACCTTCAACATTTCATGTAATACTGGTTTGGTGGTGATGAACTACTTTAGCTTTTTCTTTCCTGTGAAGCTCTTTATCTGACCTTCAATTCTAAATTATAGCTTTGCTGGGTAGTGTAATCTTGGTTGTATGTCCTTACTTTGAATATTTCTTGCTATTCCCTTCTGGCCTGCAAAGTTTCTGTGGATAAATCAGCTGACAGTTGTATGGGTGCTCCCTTGTAGGTAACTGAATGTTTTTCTCTTGCTGTTTTTAAGATTCTTTTTTGGTCTTTAACCCTTAGAATTTTATGATGTGTCTTGGTGTGGGCTTCTTTGGGTTCCTCTTCTTTGGGATTCTCTGTTCTTCCTGGACTTATAAGAATATTTCTTTTATCAGGAAGGGGAAATTTTCTGTCATAATTTCTTCAAATAGGTTTTCAATATCTTGCTTTCTCTCTTCTCCTTGGGGTACCCCCATAATGTGAATGTTGTTATGCTTGAAGTTGTCCCAGAGGCTCCTTACACTATCTTTATAATTTTGGATTATTTTTTCTTTGTGCTCTACTGCTTGGATGTTTTTTGCTTCCTCATATTCCAAATCCTTGATTTGATTCTCAGAATCCTCTACTCTACTGTTGAATCCCTGAAAATTATTCTTTATTTCAGTTAGTGTATGCTTAATTTCTGTCTGGTCCTTTTTCATGTCTTTGACATTCTCACTAAGATCCTTGAAAGTCTCATGAAGATCCTTGAGTAACCTTATAATCATGGTTTTGAACTCTGTATCCAGTAGTTTGCTTGCTTCCATTTCTTTCATTTGTGACATGTTTCTTTGTCTCTGCACTTTGGCTGCTTCCCTGTGTTTATTTCTATGTATTATTAGAGCTGCTGTGTCTCCTGAAATTGGTAAAGTGGCCTTGTGCAGTAGGTGTCCTGAAGGGCCCAGTGGCTCAGCCTCCCCAGTCACCTGAGCTGAGTACTTTAAATGTGCCTCTTTGTGGGCTGGGTGTATAGTCTTGTAGTTGAGCCTTGATTGCTGTTGGTATCTCTGGGAAGAGTTGACCTTCAGGCCAATTGGTTATGAGGACCAGTTGCAACTACAGTGGGAGAGCTGCTGTGCAGGAGGTGGGGCCCAGATGTGAAACAAGGCAGGCTGGTGTTAGTGTTGGGTCTTAGGCCTTTTATTAATAGGTTTGAGGCACACTGTCACCAGCTGCAGCTTGTTTGAGATATTTTAGCAAAGTCTGAAGCCTGAGCCAGTACAGGCCATTCATATGGAATAACCGTGCAAACAGGTTGGGTGAGGCTGCAAATTGGATGGGGCAGGGTCTCAGGAAATTCCCAGGGTGGAGCAAACAGTGTGCTCCAGGCTGATGGAGACTCAGATATGGCTGCCATTCAGTCCTGGAACAGGGAAGGTCCCAGCACAGGAACTATGACCCCTGTGAGAACCCCCACCTGGGAGAAAGCTGCCCCCAAATTCCTGCCCTGATGCCAGACAATCCAGTTCCTCCCTGTATGTGACTGGGTCCTCCAAAGCCACTTGGCACTGGAGCTCAGAGGAAGTGGGACCTTGTAAGTTTGTGCACAGGCCCTTTAAATGGAAAGCCTGGGTCTCCAGCAGCCTCCATGTCACTCAGCCATAATCCCCTCTGGTTTTTATAGCCTGTAGTTGTAGGTACTTCTCTTCCAAGCTCTGGAACCCTGGGGTAGGAGTCTGTAAGCTTGGACCCCTTGCTCCTCATAGGTGTCCTCTACAGTCAAGATATTACTCCCAATTAAAAAAACAGCACAAATGGGTGTCAGACCAGCCCGTTCCACACCTCTGCCCCTCCTATCAGTCTCAATCAGTACTTTCTTATTTATTTCTCTAGTTGTAGGACTTCCATTCAGCCAGCTTTCAGGCAGTTCTGAAAGATGGTTGTTCTGTATTTTAGTTGTAATTTTGGTGTGGTTGTGGGAGGCAGCGAGTACAGGTATTTACCTATGCCACCACCTTGATACTTAAAAAAGTACATATATATATATATATATATCTACACTAATAAAAGAGAAAGATGCAAATTGACCATACCTTTGTGACACCCACCAGCCAATCAGGAGTGAGTATGCAAATTAACCCAGCAAAGATGGTGGGTTAATTTTTTTTTATTTTTTATTTTATTTTTTATTTTTTTTATTTTTTTTGTTTTTTAATAAATCTTTATTGTTCAGATTATTACAGGTGTTCCTCTTTTTTTCCCCCATAGCTCCCCTCCACCTGATTCCCCACCCCACCCCATGCCCTTACCCACCCGCCACTGTCTTCATCCATAGGTGTAAGCTTTTTGTCCAGTCTCTTCCCGCACCCCTCACACCCCCTCCCTCCTGAGAATTGTCAGTCCACTCCCTTTCTATGTCCCTGATTCTATTATATTCACCAGTCCATTCTGTTCTTCAGATTTTTTATTCACTTGATTTTTAGATTCACTTGTTGGTAGGTATGTATTTGATGTCATTTTGTTGTTCATAATTTTTATCTTTACCTTTTTCTTCTTCTTCCTCTTCTTAAAGAACACCCTTCAGCATTTCATGTAATCCTGGTTTGGTGGTGATGAACTCCTTTAGCTTTTTCTTGTCTGTGAAGCTCTTTATCTGACCTTCAACTCTGAATGATAGCTTTGCTGGGTAGAGTAATCTTGGTTGTAGGTTCTTGCTGTTCATCACTTTGAATATTTCTTGCCACTCCCTTCTGGCCTGCATAGTTTCTGCCGAGAAATCAGCTGACAGTCGTATGGGTGCTCCCTTGTAGGTAACTAACCGTTTTTCTCTTGCTGCTTTCAAGATTCTCTCTTTGTCTTTTTCCCTTGGCATTTTAATTATGATGTGTCTTGGTGTGGTCCTCTTTGGATTCCTTTTGTACGGGGTTCTGTGTGCTTCCTGGACTTGTAAGTCTATTTCTTTCACCAGGTAGGGAAAGTTTTCTGTCATTATTTCTTCTAATAGGCTTTCAATATTTTGCTCTTTCTCTTCTTCTGGCACCCCAAAAATTCGGATGTTGGTACGCTTAAAGTTGTCCCAGAGGCTCCTTACACTATCTTCATATTTTTGGATTTTTTCTTTTTGTTTTTCTGGTTGGGTGTTTTTTGTTTCCTCATATTTCAGATCTTTGGTTTGATTCTTGGGGTACGTTGATCTACAGTTGAGTTTCTGTATATTCTTTATTTCAGACAGTGTATGCTTAATTTCTGACTGGTCCTTTTCCATTTTTTTGGCATTCTCATTAAGGTCCTTGAAGGTCTCACTAAGCTCCTCGGAGGTCTCATCAAGTTTCTCGGCAGTTTTTAGAAGATTCTTGAGTAACCTTATAAATGTGGTTCTGAACTCTATGTCGTCCATTAGTTTGCTTTCCTCCATTTCTCTCATTCGTGACATGTTTCTTGGTCTCCGCATTTTGCTGCTTCCTTGTGTTGATGGAGTGGCTTTGTGTGGTAGGTGACCTATAGGGGCCAGTAGCTCAGCCTCCCCAATCACCTGAGGTGGACGCCTTTGGTACACCCCTTTGTGGGCTGAGTGCAAAGTCTTGGTGTAGTTAAGCCTTGATTGCTGTTGGTACACTGGGAGGAATTGACCTCCAGGCCAATTGGCTGTGAGGACCCGCTGTGTCTATAATGGAAGAAATGCTGCGCTGGAGACACGCTTATGGTGCAGGACTTGTTTCAGTGGGGCTTTGGTGCTCACTGAGTCTGCCTCTTGAATGTGTCACTTATGGATGTGAGGAGTTGAAATCTGGTGTCTCACACTGACCACTAGGTACACTGGCTTCTGGATCTCCAATGGGGTGCAGGTCAGCTACTGTCTGAGACCACCCAGCAGGAGCTACAGCAAGAACTACAGTTTTCTCCTCTTTGCTTGGGGTTTGGAGGTTTTGGAGCTGTCTGACCCGGGCTGCAAGTTTGCTAGGTTAAGCTGCGATAGGGCAGGCCATTCATATGCTAAAGCCGCTGCTTGGAGCTTGGGTGTGTTCGTAGATTGTGCAGGGCGGGGTCTCAGGGCGTGACTAGGCTAGGGCGTGGCAAACAGGGATGGCTGCCAGTAAGCCGGCTCTGCGGCTCTGCGTCTCCGACAGTGTCCCCGCGTCCTGCGCCCCAGCACAATAAACAATTGTTCCTGCACACAGCCCTGCAAGCAAGCCTCCCTCACTTTCCGACCCCACGGCAGACAGTCCAGCTTCTCCCCGTAGGGGTTTGGGTCCCCCGCTTCTCCCCAGAAATGAGTTAGGAGTAATCGGGAGCTTATCTCCCTTCGGGTTGAAAACAGCAGCGCTCCCAGTCACCCGTCGCCAGCCCGATTCGCGCGTCTCCGTACCTCAGCTTTTCAGCGCTTGTGCACCCCTCAATGCTGTTTGTTCTTTCCTTCTAGTTGTAAAACTTCCACTCAGCAAGCTTTCTGGTGGTTCTGGGTGATAGATGTTTTGTCTTTTAGTTGTAGTTTTGAAATTGTTGTGCGAGGCAGCATTTTAGGTGTTTGCCTACGCCGCCATCTTGGATCTCCTCCGGGTTAATTTTTTTTTAAATAAATCTTTATTCAGATTATTACAATTATTTCTCCTTTTTCCCCCCATAGCTCTCCTCCACCCATTTCCCACCCCACCTTCTGCCCTTACCTCCCCCACACTGTCCTCATCCATAGGTGTATGATTTTTGTCCATTCTCTTCATGAACCCCCCATACCCCTTTCCCCCTGAGAATTATCAGTCCACTCCCTTTCTATGCCCCTGATTCTATTATATTCACCAGATTATTCTGCTCCTCAGGTTTTTAATTCACTTGATTTTTAGGTTCGCTTGTTGATAGATATGTATTTGTTGTTCATAATTTTTCTCTTTACTTTTTTCTTCTTCCTCTTCTTACAGAATACCTTTCAGCATTTCATATAATACTGGTTTGGTGGTGATGAACTCCTTCAGCTTTTTCTTATCTGTGAAGCTCTTTATCTGCCCTTCAATTCTGAATGATAGCTTTGCTGGGTAGAGTAATCTTGGTTGTAGGTTCTTGCTATTCATCACATTGAAAATTTCTTGCCACTCCCGTCTGGCCTGCATAGTTTCTGTTGAGAAGTCAGCTGACAGTCGTATGGGTGCTCCCTTGTAGGTAATTAACTGTTTTTCTCTTGCTGCTTTTAATATTCTCTCTTTGTCTTTTGCTCTTGGCATTTTAATTATGATGTGTCTTGGTGTGGTCCTCTTTGGATTCCTTTTGTTTGGGGTTCTGTGGGCTTCCTGGACTTGTAAGTCTATTTCTTTCACCAGGTGGGGGAAGTTTTCTGTCATTATTTCTTCAAATAGGTTTTCAGTATCTTGCTCTCTCTCTTCTTCTGGCACCCCCATAATTCTGATGTTGGTACGCTTGAAGTTGTCCCAGAGTCTTCTTACATTATCTTCAACTTTTTGGATTTTTTTTTTTGCTTTTTGCTTTTTCGGTTGAGTGTTTTTTGCTTCTTTGTATTTCAATTCTTTGACTTGATTCTTGTGTTCCTCTAGTCTGTTGTTGGGTCTCTGTATAATATTTTTTATTTCAGTCAGTGTATGTTTAATTTCTAGTTGGTCCTTTTTCATATCTTCGAGGGTCTCGTTATATTTATCGGCCTTTTCTAGGATATTCTTGAAAAGCCTTATAACCGTGGTTTTGAATTCTATATCCAGTCATTTGTTTTCCTCCATTTCTTTTGTTTGTGATCTGTTTCTTTGACGCCGCATTTTCACTGCTTCCCTGAGTTGGTAGGGTAGATTTGTGTGCTAGGTTTCCTATATGGCCTAGTGGGTCGGCCTCCCCAGTTAACCTGAGGTGGACACTCTTGGTGCACCCCTTTGTGGGCTGTGTGTACAGCCTTGTTGTAGTTAAGTCTTGATTGTTGTTGGTATCACTGGGAAGAATTGACCTCCGGGCCAGTTGGCTATAAGGATCAGCTGTGTCTATGCTGGGAGAAGTTCGGTGCTGGAGACAGCCTTATAGGATTAGACTTGCCAAATTGCAATAGCCTCTGTGCTCAGCTTGGATGGGATGGAGTCTCAGGGCGGAGCAGACTGTCTTGGCTTCCAGTCAGCCTTGCCCTTGTGGGCGTGCGCGCCTGCAGACCTCTGCCTTCCCCGGCTCCTGAGTCTCCGCCCGAGAGTCCAGATTTCCCCCACAAGAGTGTGGGTCCCCAGGGGCTCGCCTGGAACTGGGGTTCAGTGCAGTCAGAACTGGGGCTCAGTGCAGTCAGGAGCTTCTGACTCCCTTCCACTAGGGAAAGCCTGTGGCAACCTCTGCAGCCTTTGTGCGCACTGGCATGAGTGCTCCTGCAGACCTCTGCCTTCCCCGGCTCCCGAGTCTCTGCCCGAGAGTCCAGATTCCCCCCCGTAACAGCACGGATCCCCAGGAGCTCACCTGGAACTCGGGTTCAGTGCAGTCAGAATTGGGGTTCAGTGCAGTCAGGAGCTTCGGACTCCCTTCTGCTAGGGAAAGCCTGTGGCAACCTCCGCAGCCTTTGTGCACACTGGTGCGCGTGCCTCCAGAACCCTGCCTGCCGGGGCTCCCCTGGGTCTCCCCCGGGTCTCCGAGTCTCCGGGTGCCTTTCTCTCTACCTGACAGTCCAGACTCCCCCTGTATGAGCCTGGGTCCATGGGGTTTCGCCCGAGACTGGGGTTCAGTGCAGTCAGAACTGGGGTTCAGTGCGGTCGGGGGCTTCCTTCCCCCTTCTGCCAGAAAAAGTCAGCCAGGCTTTCAGCCGCCCTTCCCTCTGCGCGCACAAAGACCCTTTGCCGTACCTCCAATTCTCTGTGAGCTTTTCTCTTTCCTTCTAGTTGTAGAATTTTCACTCAGCCAGCTTTCCTGTGGTTCTGGATGGTGTCCGTTCTGTCTTTTAGTTGTAGTTTTGAAATTGTGCGAGGCAGCAGTTTAGGTGCTTACCTATGCCACCATCTTGGTTTCTCACCTTTTCATTTTCTTGATAAATCTTGGAAAGTGTATGCTGTCTGTAGGGCTTGAGTCCTTTTAAGATTCTTCATTCCGCATCTGCAGACTAGAAATAAACATATCTACACTAATAAAAGAGAAACATGCAAATTAACCATCACTCCGCTACACCCACAAGCCATGCCCACCAGCCAATCAGGAGCAAGTATGCAAATTAACCCAACCAAGATGGCAGCCAGCCACAGAGTTGGAGCAAGCAGGAGGCTTGGGTTGCCTTGGCAATGGAGGAAGCCAAGTTTCCCACCCTGGCCCGGCCCTGGCCTCCACTCAAGGCTACAAAGTTTCAATTATAGAAGATAAATAAATCCTAGATACTTGCTTCCAGCCAGCCCTGGCCTCCGCTCAAGGAGGCGCTGAAAAAAAAAGAAAAAGAAAAAAAGGAGGGGCTGGGACCTTGGGTCACCAGGGGGTGCTCAGGCCAGGATGGGATGGCAGGGGCCGTTGGAGGTAAGCAGACCAGCAGGGGGGGCAGTTGAGGGTGAGCAGGCCAGCAGGGGGGCAGTTGGAGGTGAGCAGGCCAGTGGGGAGTGAAGGTGGGGGCAAGCAGGCCAGCAGGAGGGGCAGTTGGGGGTGAGCAGGCCAGCCGGGGGGCAGTTGGGGGTGAGAAGGCCAGTGGGGAGTGAAGGTGGGGGTGAGCAGGCTGGCAATGGGGGGGAATGGGGGTGAACAGGCTGTCAGGCAGAGTGGTTAGAGGCAATCAGGCAGGCAGGCAGGCAGGTGAGTGGCTGGAGCCAGCAGTCCCGGATTGTGAGAGGGATGTCCGACTGCTGGTTTAGGCCCGATCCCTGTAAACTGGCAGTAGGACATCCTTCGAGGGGTCCCAGATTGGAGAGGGTGCAGGCCGGGCTGAGGAACACCCCCACCCCCGTGCATGAATTTTGTGCACCGTCCCACAACTGATGATTGCTAGCATGGCAAGCAAAACATTCTCAGTTGTTCTCAGGGTTCTTGTTTCCACACAAACTCCTCAGCTTTCTGGACTGACTTCTTCACCATCCCCCAGATCATCTGCACACTGTTTCTCATTTGTCTCATTCTCCTCCCATTCCTCATCTTCAGCGTGTTCCTTGGGACTACTGCTATCTGTGGTTGGAGTAGTTGATTGTCTGCAGTCACAGGTACAGGGTGAGGCTCCAGGTGCAAGGTCCTCATTAGTGTGGTCAGTTTCTCTCTCAGATCCATGTTGAAGTTTAATGTTCCTTGCAGGAATCCACATGGGCTTGAAGGAGTTTTCTAGATATACACAAGCATATTCTAGACCAAAGGTTAATAAAGGGTTGGGACATTTCCATAAACTAAGACTCAGTATCCTTCCATTTGATCAAACCCTTTTTCTTTTGGTATATTCTGACACCAGTGTAATTCCATAGGTGTCTTGCCATCAGCGTTACAAGTGAAAAAATTTAAAGTAATTAAGGCTTGGTGTAGTTTACATACAGGAGATTTCTCTAGCAGCACTATTCCCCCTTTTGGTTTTTCAAGTTGGGATTTTAGCCGCTAATGTTGGTGTTCTATAATTGCCTGTCCTTGGGAATTGTACGGTATTCCCGTAATGTGCTGAATTTTCTTTTCTTTTATCTCCTTTTCTTTTCTTTTCTTTTTTTACAGGAAGTTACAGCTTGTTTATGCGGGTCCATTATCAGTTTTAATAATTTTTGGAATTCCCATGATGGCAAAAGCAGCTAGTCAATGATTAATGACCGGTTTCGCTGTTTCTTCTGTAGATGCAGTGGCCCACAGGACCTTTGAAAAGGTATCTACAGAGACATGCAATGCCCCAAGGCATCCAAAAGGAGTACAGTGTGGTACATCCATTTGCTAGATATGGTCCCTTATAAATCCTCCAGGGTTAATTCCTGTATTAGGCCTTTAAGGCAGATGTAACATATAAGTGGGACATTCCTTGATAATTTGTTTTACCTGCTGTAATAAAACAACTAACTCATTGGCATATGCATTTCCTTTTGTTAAAGGATCAGGCAGGGTGGTATGAGCCCTGATATGAGTAATATAAAAGAGATATTGTCTTTGCTGTACACTTTGCTATATCTGTTTAAATAGACTTTGGTCACTGAGATATTTTAATCAAGCTGTCTTAATTATGTTTACCAGGCCAGCAGTATAGGCAGAATCAGAACTAACATTGAGAGGCTCCCTGAAATTCTGCAATGCAGCCTTGATAGCTTCTAATTAAATTCTTTGCACAGAAGTGTGTGACTGGTCTGGATGACTCAGTCTGAATTCATTGCATGATAAGGAGCTTTACCATTAGATGAACCATTAGTAAAAACAATTAATGCTCCAGGACTAGGTTCCTGTCTAGTATTTTTTGGTATAATAATAGGGGTGTAATATAAAAATTGCAGTAACTTGTTTTTTAGTAGGTGACAATTAAGTTCCCCTGAATATCTACTTATTCTAATCTGCCAATTTAAATCAGTCTGAAATAACATTTCTAATTGCTTTCCAGTGAGGGGGAGTTCATGCATTGGGGTTCTTCTTCTCTAAGCTGCCTGCAGTGCCTTCTGAGTTGAGATATTAATTGAGCTATGAGTTATATATATGTTTCAGTTGATACACTAGGTGGACCACTCAATAATAGTAGGAGAGATTTATTTTGGAAAATGACTCAGTGGGACTATTTGCAGTAGGATTACTCTGTCCTAATAAAGGCATTTCAGGCTGTATCAATGCTACTTGGGCTGAGGAGATTGCCTGCTCAATTCTTAGTAACTCCTTTCTAGCTTCATCTGTTAATGTTTGAGGTGAGGAAAGATTAGTGTCACCCCTAAGTATATTGAATAAATTTGTCATTTCTCCCATAGAGAGTTTTAGATAAGGACATAACTAATTAATTTCCTCTAATAATTTCTAAAAGTCACTTAAGGTCTTAAGGCAATTCTTTTGTATGTCTATCTTTTGAGGCATAATATATTGATTTTCATTACAGTTCCTAGATATTTAAAGGGTATTTCTATACCCTTTTTGGAGCAATTTTTAAGCCCCATTGAGGAAGTTCCTTTTTAATTGGGTTAAACATTTCTAAAATTTGCTTTTCCTGTGGGCTTGCCATAAATTGCTACATTAAAGACTTTCTCTTTCCTTTAAACAGAACAACCAACCTGGTAACTTTTCAGAAAAACAGGTAGGAGAGAAACATGCTGGCCAATATTGCAATGCATACATCTCAAGTAAAAGTAACTTTCTTTCTACTTATGGTGTCTCATTAATGGTGAGATTTAATGCTTGAATAATAACTTTTAGTTTACTTTGTAAATAGTAGTGGAAGAGATTTTAAAATATCTTGTTTTTAAGCTTAAATTTATTCTTTTTGGTTAGTGCTCATTTGCATATGTATACAAATTTTACTTTGGACTGTGTTAGAACCAGTTGCTTATAAAATATTGGCTTCTCACATAACTGGTTTATATGAGACCTTGCTTATATTGTAAAAAGTTAACTTATTAAGTAATTAAAGTAGGCACCTTTATTGAAAAAGCAAAGTAAGCAAACTTAATACATTTGACCCATGAAGTACAGATGCCATCCCACCCCCTAGCCAATCTAAAGAGCTGGCTCGGTGAGGGTCTGAGGCGTTATGTACTCTCCTGTCTTAAAATTTCGCTGCTGAATATTCTGGTGTAGCTTAATAAGTATCCAGCAACCTTGTCCTGCCAGGCTGGAACACTGAAACCTTAGGCTTTCTTGCTCAGAGTAAAATGGCCCTTTTACAATTCTTGTAAATAGTTAATTTTAGAACTTTCTTTATTTCAACATTTCTCTTTTCCTTCTCATCACATACACAACCTTCACAAATTTCACACTTTTAAATTAGCCTTCAAACTTTCTATGTCCTTAAAAAATGCATAACCATGCCTCAGACCTTCCATTAAATATTTCTACTCTAATATTCTTTCTTTCTGTCATACCTCAGCAACTTGTATAGACCTTTTCTTTCCTTTTTCTTTAAAATGTATTAGAATTCTTCACTCTTAGAAACCTTAATTTTTCAATGATAACCAAAAAGTAAACAGCCATCATTTCTTAAATTGACATTTATCAAGACACTTTTTTGTAATTATTCTAAAAGACATCACTTAAATTTAAACCAGTTTTAATATTAAAAATTTGGTTCAGACCATAGAATTAATTCTCTCTTTTTTTAAAAATATATTTTATTGATTTTTTTTTTTACAGAGAGGAAGGGAGAGGGAGAGAGAGTTAGAAACATTGATGAGAGAGAAACATCAATCAGCTGCCTCCTGCACACCCCCTACTGGGGATGTGCCTGCAACCAAGGTACATGCCCTTGACCAGAATCAAACCTGGGACCCTTGAGTCCACAGGTCGACGCTCTATCCACTGAGCCAAACCAGTTAGGGCTAATTCTTTTTTTTAATCAGGCCAATAAAATATTATATTCTAGGTTGAAATTTTGCTACATGTAGTACACAGACACATATACACATAAAGACTACAATATATTTTGAACTACTAATTTTTCAGAGAAAATGCAAGAATTATTTTCCTCAAAAATGAATTTCTATACTTCATGCATTCTATTATCACAACCATATAATTTATACCAACTTAGTTTGAACTTTTAACTCTTAGAAGCCTCAAATTTTAGGTGGCAAGTTAAATACTTAGCATTTCTCAGATTAGTAATATATCATATTTTTAAGGATATATTTTAAATAAAATACAAGACATATTCAATTCATAGATTCAAATATATCCTTTAGAATTTTCATATGAGGGAAACTCAGATTAATATTTCAGTATTCTGTTATTTCAAAATACCTAGATATTCAATAATTTTTATTATTTAATTCAGCAAACTCTAAAGTTTTAAGTTACCAAAGCCTTTGGAAAACTATGTTTAGCCAAAACCAGTTTGGCTCAGTGGATAGAGCGTCGGCCTGTGGACTCAAGGGTCCCAGGTTCGATTCCGGTCAAGGGCATGTACCGTGGTTGCGGGCACATCCCCAGTGGGAGGTGTGCAGGAGGCAGCTGATTGATGTTTCTCTCTCATCGATGTTTCTAGCTCTCTATCCCTCTCCCTTCCTCTCTGTAAAATATCAATAAAATGTTTAAAAAAAAAGAAAACTATGTTTAGTCATATATAATTACCACTGAAAAATATTTTTTACCATATGCTTCTTCATTTTAGTTGTATATATTTTGCTTTAACAACTTTGAGATTTTAAAGACAATTATTATTACCCAAGGCGTTTTCCTTGTCAAATTCTGTAACAGAGATAACTCACTGGCTTTCAGTGGCTTTAATGTTAAAGTATTATTTCATTTTATTTTCCTTTATAAAAACAGGAGTGCCTCCGGGACCTGGAAGGCAACCTTGGAATGCGGTCCATTATTATTCAAGAACTACCCATTTTTATGGAAACACTAATTTTGTTGCCCAAACACAGCCTGTATAATTTCCTTGTGTCATTTTTGCCATCTTCCAAAGAAAAACAGTCTTGGGCTTATTCCATAGCATCCATGAAGAGATGGAGCTTAGGCCAAGAGGCCACCCAAAATCGGGTGGGGCGCCTCCCCCTTGAACTAGCCTTTTCTCTTCAAGGGTATAGAAGTCCCAGATGGCATCCCTAAATTGTGAGAAATGTCTCATCTATCCAAATTTCAAATGATGGACTGGGACAGTGGTCGGCAAACTCATTAGTCAACAAAGCCAAATATCAACAGTACAACGATTGAAATTTCTTTTGAGAGCCAAATTTTTTAAACTTAAACTTCTTCTAACACCACTTCTTCAAAATAGACTCGCCCAGGCCATGGTATTTTGTGGAAGAGCCACACTCAAGGGGCCAAAGAGCTGCATGTGGCTCGCAAGCCACAGTTTGCCCACCACTGGACTGGGAAATAAAAACATGGTGAAAATGAGACTTTTAAGAATGCTCCTGAGAGCAGGCATCCATTTTACAGGATTACCAAGAGATCTAGTAATTAATGGGCTGGGGCCTTTTTTAGTTACCTCCCTTTGTCTAGGGAATTTTCCTAGGACCTGTGTTATCAGCCACGTGTACCACTCATATTCTTTCTCCCCACCCGCACATTCTGTTTGCTCTGGGGAAATTTAGTAATGGCCTGGCCATCTACTGTTTCTTTTCTATTAAAATAAATTAAAGGTGCCGAAACCAGTTTGGCTCAGTGGACAGAGCGTCGGCCTGCAGACTGAAGGGTCCCAGGTTTGATTCCGGTCAAGGGCATGTACCTTGGTTGCGGGCACATCTCCAGTGGGAGGTGTGCAGGAGGCAGCTGATGTTTCTCTCTCATTGATGTTTCTAGCTCTCTATCCCTCTCCCTTCCTCTCTGTAAAATATCAATAAAATATATAAAAAAATAAAAAATAAAATAAATTAAAGATATGCTTAATCATTAAACCAAACAAAAAAGACAGATAAAACAACAATCAACAGACACTTATATATATGATATTTACAAGTGCCCATAACACATAGACAAGACTTAATAAATCAGTTCTTTTCATGGATCTTTCAGATGTTTTACATTGCCTGGTACTTACAGCCAGATGCGGCCTAGATCTCAGCCTGCTATTCACAGATCTTATCATATTCTGCTCTCCATAGCATTGATTGGCGTCTAAAGTAATTTTAGTTAAAATCTGCCAGTCCCAAGGTGTCATATGGTAATTTTCAGACAAAGCATTAATAAGTCCTTTTGTGAAAGGACTGTTAGCCCCATCTAGTTGATGAACCTTCCCACACTAGAGGTGGAGGATCTGGGGCCTTAGGTTTTACAGATTTTTGATCCCCAATATGAAGTGGGCACAATGCAGTTCAAACAAGAGCCCACATACTTAAAGATGACAAGGGCACTCGTTTTCCTTGAGCCTGATTTAAGAGAGTTCCTTTTGACACCTTAATTTCTTTATCCTTGAGCATGCAAGCTAAAAATTTACAATGATGTTTTTGCCTTTTACTTGAATTCTTCCTCATTATAACCTGGCTGATTGAAAACATCCCATCCACTTACGGTCTTGACTCTGAAGCTGGCATGGGCTCTGTAGTTGGTATGGGTTTTGTGCACAGTGAACTTCCCACCTTTCCAGTGAATTTCCACTTTTCCTTTTTCACTTCATTTTTGTTCAGGCAAATCTTCTTCTCCAGTCCCTGTTTGAGGTGTCAGATGATGCAATCTTCATGGCAGGATTCAGGATCTGAAGGAGTGGCCAACACACAAATGAAAATGATATACAAGAAATATGAATTTAGAAGGCAATGGGGACTAGGTGGAGCCTCTTTCTTGAAGAGACACACTGAAACTGGGTCCCGCCTGCTTTTATTCAGTTTTAAATACACATCTTACCCTCAGTAAAGCACAGCAAACATGTATCAGACAGACCATCTTTAAGGTCAATAAAGATCAATAAAGATCAGTAAGGTCCAGTAAACATTTACTTGGAGGTTATCCAAGTCAGGAAATTGCTTCAAGCCACCACTATCTCAACATGAACAATCGGTGCTTAGCATCAGCCCTGCTAATGCTCAAGGTCCATTGGCCTTCCGTGTTCCTTGGTGCACTCTCATGATAGTATTGGCAAGTGGTGGCTTCCCGCTATTATCCTAGAAGAAAGAGAAGCTAGGAGAGTCAGGACTTATCATTTTCACTCCCTAAAGTAGGCCTGCCAGTAAGGAAAGTGCAGAGGGGATGGCTGATAAGTAGGCAGCCAATAGCAACTGCTACTGCTTTGTTTGTGCTGGCCATTGCAATCTTGCTATTGATATTGTCCCAAGAGTACCATTAAAATATATAAATTAAAGTAAGTACATACAAATAATTATATTGATATAGTCTGTAACACATTATTGTAAAGATTATAAACATAAAATTCCCAGAAAATAGCTCTGGAAATAAACAAAAAATGGAAAGAAAGAATATGGACTGTAGGGTAGACCAAAGTTTGAAAGCCAATTTTGAAACTTACTTAGCTGGGTATCCTTGTTCAATTTATAAAGCCCATGTAAGTTTCAGGTTGTCCCTGATACATATATACATATATATGTACATTCATATATACATAAATATATATATACACATATATATAAAACAAAGGAATGGCATAACTCTCTTGAACGTTGTTATAAAAAATGTGTGTGTGTATTTGTGGTAATATTCACTTATCTTCCTTTTCATCCTTGGGGGGGTCTGGAGCCTTTATCTGAGTATGATCTGTGGGTCAAGTCCATTCTTTGAAGACTACCCTTTTATCTTCAGACTGGCAGGGTTCTTCCATAGATGGAAATCTGGATGCTCTAATACTGAACTCTACTAGGATTGGCCATGGATTTGCTTTGACCAAACACTTAGCAGTCTGGACTGATTCATTCATGGAAGAAGGACATCCCTATAGAAGTCTGCCCATTAATAATAGCCTAAACGAGTGGTCAGCAAACTGTGGCTCACGAGCCACATGCGGCTCTTTGTCCCCTTGAGTGTGGCTCCTCCACAAAATACCACGGCCTGGGCGAGTCTATTTTGAAGAAGTGGTGTTAGAAGAAGTTTAAGTTTAAAAAATTTGGCTCTCAAAAGAAATTTTAATCATTGTACTGTTGATATTTGGCTTTGTTGACTAATGAGTTTGCCAACCACTGGCCTAAACCATTCATAACAATGAGGCAACAGCGAGGATCCCCAATTAGGTGGAATTTTGGGCAGAGCTGTGGACAAAGCTAAAAGGACATTGGGGAAGGCCAGTGAAGTGGCTGGGGCCATAGGTGCTGCTGCTTCTATGGTTGCTTGGGGTTCTTTGTGAATCTGCCTGTCTTGCTTTGTTCAGGAGTGCTGCTCTGAGCAGGACTGAGAGAGATCAAATGATTGTGGTGGGTATGAAACTTGGAGAAATATTAGGAAGAGCATGAGGACTGGGTCTGTTCCTTGTGTTAGGACTTTGCCCAGAGGTTGTCCCAATGTTCAGAATAGGGATGAGGTTAAGATCTTACCTGCCTTGTGATGACTCTTTCATGGATCAAACTTTTTCTTTCTCTTTTGCCTCCTTTTGGGAAGGTTCTGAAACTGGTGTCTGACTTGAGAAGCCACCCTGTAGCTGTTCTGATGGCAACTGGGTACCCCATGGTGATCAACTCTGATGACCCAGCTGTCTTTGGTGCCAAAGGCTTGTCCTATGATTTCTATGAGGCCTTCATGGGCACTGGTGGGATGACGGCCGATTTGAGGACACTCAAACAGCTGGCCATGAACTCTATCAAGTGAGTGACCTGGGTACTTCTCAGATACCCCCCTCCCTCTATCACCCTACAACTTGTGTTTATCTCTCTTAGAGGTTTGGGGTATAAGCTTGGAAGGTTCCTGTGAGTTTTCTTCACATTGTCTGTTTCATTATTGCTCTTGGATTGGGGAGAAATGTGTTCTGCAAGCATCTGAGAATCTTTCATACTTCCTGTCTTGCTCCCCAACCTCTGCCCTGGGGCTGATCTGGGTACCTCTTTTCTTGCAGATATAGTGCCCTGTTGGATATTGAGACAAAGGCTGCCATGAAAACCTGGGTGGAGATACGGAATAACTTTGTACCTCATCTGGCCAGGAGGCCATTTTTTACCCTATTCCTCTGTTTCCCTCCACAAGTTGTCTCTCCACTTTCTCTCAATCATTTGTGAATCCACTCCAGTGAAGTCTCCACCTCAATTTCTTTATAAAAAAGACCATGTGAAGATTATAAATGGCCTCCATATGGCTTAACATCTCAGAAACACTTGATTAATTGACTGAACTCATGTTTCTGAAATATTTTTCTCTCTCAACCTCAAAAACATAAACGCTCTAGGTTTTCTTCCTTTTTTTTTATGACCATAAAAAAGTGTCATTTTTTCCAGATGCTCCTTCTCTATCTGATCTCTGTGTTTGATTTTCTCAGTACTTACTCCTTCCTCACTTCTGTTCTTGTCTCTTTGGCTTCTCTTCTCCTATTTTCTCTTCTCACTCAATATTCTCTTACTTGGTGGTCTCATTCATTCTTTTGCTTTTAAATACTATTTATTTGCTGATGCTTCCCAAATTTACTTTTTCACTGAGACAGCTCACAGGAATCTCAGAAATCTACTTTGTGCAATTCTGAACCCTTAATCTTTTTCCTTTCAATTTTTTCCTGTTTTTTCCCCTTGTTGGTAAGTGGTACCTCCATCGATTCCACCCAGTTACTTAAAGCAGAAATTTTCTTTCTTTCTTTTTTTTTGGAATAAATCTTTATTGTTCAGATTATTACACTTGTTCCTCTCCCCCCCCCCCCCCATAGCTCCCCTCCATCTGGTTCCCACCCGACCCCATGCCCTTACTGCCCCCCTCCACTGTCCTTGTCCACAGGTAAGATTTTTTCCAATCTCTTCCCACACCTCCCACACCCCCGTCCCCCTGAGAATTGTCAGTCCACTCCCTTTTTATGCCCTTGATTCTATTATATTCATCAATTTATTCTGTTCATCAGATTTTTTATTCACTTGATTTTTAGATTCACTTGTTGATAGATATGTATTTGTTGTTCATAATTTTTATCTTTACATTTTTCTTCCTGTTCTTAGAGAATACCCTTCAGCATTTCATATAATACTGGTTTGGTGGTGATGAACTCCTTTAGTTTTTTCTTATCTGTGAAGCTCTTTATCTGACCTTCAATTCTAAATGATAGCTTTGCTGGGTAGAGTAATCTTGGTTGTAGGTTCTTGCTATTCATCACTTTGTATATTCCTTGCCACTCCTTTCTGGCCTGCATAGTTTCTGTTGAGAAATCAGCTGACAATCATATGGGTGCTCCCTTGTAGTTAACTAACTGTTTTTCTCTTGCTGCTTTTAATATTCTCTCTTTGTCTTTTGCTCTTGGCATTTTAATTATGATGTGTCTTGGTGTGGTCCTCTTTAGGTTCCTCTTCTTTGGGGTTCTCTGTGCTTCCTGGACTTGTAAGTCTATTTCTTTCCCCAGATAGGGGAAGTTTTCTGTCATTATTTCTTCAAATAGGTTTTCAATATCTTGTTGTCTCTCTTCTTCTGGCACCCCCATAATTCTGATGTTGGTATGCTTGAAGTTGTTCCAGAGGCTCCTTACACTATCTTCATATTTTTGGATTTTTTTTTCTTTTTGCTTTTCAGGTTGGGCATTTTTTGCTTCTTTGTATTTCAAATCTTTGAACTTGATTCTTGGGATTCTCTAGTCTACTATTGGATCTCTATATATTATTCTTTATTTCAGTCATTGTATGCTTAATTTCTGATTTGTCTTTTTTCATATCCTTGAGGGTCTCACTAAATTTCTCAGAGGTTTCTAGAAGATTCTTGAGTAACCTTATAACCATGGTTTTGAACTCTATATCCAGTATTTTGTGTTCATCCATTTCTTTCATTTGTGACTTGTTTCTCTGTCTCCACATTTTGGCTGTTTCCCTGTGTTTGTTTCTATGTACTGGGTAGCTGCTAAGTCTCCTTGAGTTGATAGAGTGGCCTTGTATGGTAGGTGTCCTATGGGGCCCAGTGGCTTAGCCTCCCCAGTCACCTGAGGTGGACGCTCTTGGTGCACCCCTTTGTGGACTGTTTGCACAGTCTTATTGTAGTTAACCCTTGATTGCTGTTGGTATCACTGGGAAGAATTGACCTCCAGGCCAATTGGCTGTGATGACCAGCTGTGTCTACACTGGTAGATCTGTTGTGCAGGAGACACCCTTATGGGGCAGGACTTCCTTCAGTAGGGCTTTGGATCTAGTAGAGTCTGCCCCTTGAGTGTGTCTCTTATGGATGTGAAGATTTGTAATCTGGTATGGTCTCACTCTGACCACTGGGTACACTGGCTCTTGGATCTCCAAGGAGGTGCAAGGTCAGCCACTGTCTGGGGCCACCCAGCAGGAGCTACAGAGACATTTGCAGATTTCTCCTCTTTGTATGAGGTTTGGAAGTGCCCAGATGAGGCCCAGCTGTGAAGCAAGGCTGCTGCTGCTGCCAGGCAGTGGGCCTTCTTTTGGAATCTCCGGGGCTCTCTGACCCAGCTGCAGTTTGTTTTAGGCAAAAGGACAGGCCATTCATATGTAAAAGCCTATGCGCACAGTTTGGGTGGGGTTGTAAATTGGGTGGGGAAGGGTCTCTGGTAATCACCAGGGCAGAGTAAACAGCAATGGCTGCCCTGAACCAGAGAAGTCCCCGGTTCTCCACGTCCCGCGCCCCCATGCAGGAACAATGATCGCTGCAAGCACCTCTAAGAGTAAGCCTCCCTTGCGTTCCTGTCCCGATGCCAGACAGTCCAGTTTCACCCTGTATGTGTCTGGGTCCCCCAGAGTCTCACCCGGAAGTGGAGTTCAGAGCAAGCAGGAGCTTGTATCTCCCTCCCAGTTTAAAGAGCAGCACATCCAGGTGCCAGCACTTTTCGCACCTCCGCACCTCTTACCAGTCTCAATGCGCTTTCTTCACCTCTCTAGTTGTGGAACTTTCACTCAGCCAGCTTTCCCGTGGTTCTGGGTGGTAGTTGTTCTGCCGTTTAGTAGTGGTTTTGATGTGGTTGTGAGAGGCAGCAAGTATAGGTAATTACCTATGCCGCCATCTTGGTTTCCAATCAAAGCAGAAATTTTCGGTGAAATTCTTGATACTGTTCTCTCCCTTGCTCTCTACATCAAAAGTATCTTGAATCAATCCATGCCTCTTCACCTCTACTACTATTGGCTGAGTTCAAGCCACTGTCACCTCTTGCTTGAATGATGACAATAGCCTTCTAATTAATCTCCCTTTCTTATCATTGTCTTTTTCAATTCATTTTTCACAGAACAATGACTTTTTAAAAATTAAGTTAATTCAGGTTACTCCATTGCTTACAACTCAGTCCACTTAGAAAATCCCAAATGCCTTGGCCCTGGTTGGGTGGCTCAGTTGGTTAGAGTGTTGTCCCATACACCAAAGGGTTGTGGGTTTGATGCCCAGTCAGGGCACATGAGAGAGGCAACTGACCAATGTTTTCTCTCTCACATCAATATTTCTTTCTCTCTTTCTCCTTTGATCTCTCTCTAAAAAAAAAAAAAAAAATCAACAAAAAAACTTATCCTCGGGTGAGGATTAAAGAAAAAGGAATAAAGAGCCCTGGTCTGTGTGGCTCAGTTGGTTGTGTGTTGTCCTCTGCACCAAAGGGTCACCAGTTTGATTCCTGGTCAGGGCACATACCCAGGTTTTGTGTGCATACCTGTTGGGGTGCGTTCTGGAGGCAACTGTCTTAGTAACAAATTAATTTATAGAAAAATTATTTTTGTGAAATACTTGTGTGAAATATTAAAGAGCACAGGGAATGACCATGCTGGCCAAGCCCTAACTGCAACATATAGATAAGACCATAGCTGAATGTTACCCTTAGGAATGACATATGTAAACCTGATAGACACCTTCTGATTGACACTGTGATTGATAAGCAGCTTATACTCTGAGTAACACTTGTGTGATGACGTATGTTATTGATAGCCACCTGGACTGCCATGGGCCAGAACAGGCTTAAAAATAGGTCCCTGACTTCAGACATCGATCATCCTCTTGATCCACACTCCACGCTGCCTTGCTCCACACTGGATGGCAGAAGAATGGCCGAACCTCTGATTGTGACACTTCGGTCACCCTCCTCCCACTGACTCGACCCAATCAGATGGCCAGCCACCCAAAGACAGATCTGTTGCTGCCTGCTGAGGATGCCACTCTTCCCTAGGGACCCCGTTAAGTCTGAGCCTTCGGCACCAGGAACCTTTTGAGTAATAAAGTGTGCTATGTGATTTGCAACTGCATTTTCTTGTGTAACGTAATTCCTCCAGCAGTCTTAACTATTCTACACTAATAAAAGATGCAAATTGACCATACCTCTGTGACACCCAACAGCCAATCAGGAGTGAGTATGCAAATTAACCAAAAGAGATGGCAGGTTAATTTGCATACGTGGGCGCTGAGTGGCCTGAGTCCTGGGAACATCCTCAGGACCCAGGTTGCTCCTAGACTGTAGGCCTGCACGTAGGCCCTGAGGGGCCAGGGTCCCAGAACACCCCCGGCCAGAAGTGGCCTATGGGCACTGGTGCCAAGCAGCCTGGGTCTTGGGACGAGCAGCCGGGGGCAGCAAGCGGGCTGGGTCCCAGGACAAATGGCTGAGGGTGCCAAGCGGACTGGATCCTGAGGTAAGCGGCCAGGGGCGCCAAGCGCAAGTGACCCTGCGGCTGCTTGTGTGTGCGCCCGTGCCAAGCGGCCTGGGTCCACGCCCCCCAGCCTGGCGGACACAGCAAACGCGCAGCCGCCGGGGACATGCCCCTAGCCCAGTGGACACAACGCAGGGGATCCTCTGCACATGGGCTGCAGAGGAAACACCTTTTCTTTTTTTAAAAAATATATTTTATTGATTTTTTACAGAGAAGAGGGGAGAAACATCAATGAGAGAGAAACATCGATCAGCTGCCTCCTGCACACTCCCCGCTGGGGATGTGCCCCCAACCAAGGTACATGCCCTTAACAGGAATCAAACCTGGGACCCTTCAGTTTGCAGGCCAACGCTCTATCCACTGAGCCAAACCAGTTCGAGTGTAAACACCTTTTCTGACTGCTTATTGGCTAAACTCCCTGTACACCTCCACTTGCAGTGTTCTTGGTAACTTGGGTAATAAGAATCCAAGAAGGTGATCTAGGGTTTTTCTACCACACTCCTGGAGAAAAAAACAAAGGTCTGCTGCTGGAGGGGCTAAGAAATGTCATATCCTGCCCTAGCCGGTTTTGCTCAGTGGATAGAGCCTCGGCCTGCCGACCGCAGGATCCAGGTTTGATTCTGATCAAGGGCATGTACCTAGGTTGCAGGCTCCTCCCTGGCTGGGGCCCAGTTCAGGGCTCATGTAGGAGGCAACCAATCAAAGTGTCCCTCTCACACTGATGTTTCTCTCTGTCTCTCCCTCTCTCTCTCTTCCACAATCTCTAAAAATCAATGGAAACATATCCTCAGGTGAGGTAAAAGAAAGAAAGGAAGAAAGAAAGAAAGAAAGAAAGAAAGAAAGGAAGGAAGGAAGGAAGGAAGAAAGAAAGAAAGGAAGGAAGGAAGGAAGGAAGGAAGGAAGGAAGGAAGGAAGGAAGAAAGGAAGTAAGGAAGAAGGAAATGTCATATCCTATGAAAGACACATCTTGAAAATGCCTAAAGAAAGTTGTCATTTTTTCATGGTGAAGGGACTGGAGTCCGTGTTGATGAAAACACCTTGGCGGCTGCTATGGCTGGCAGTGGCTGCAGCAGCAGGGTAATGGGGCTGGCACCTTCCCCTGATCAGCCTGGTCGCCTCCCACAGAGGGAGGCCAGACTGTGGCTTAAGCCATCAGTAGAACATCCCCTGCCATCAGTAGAACGAGGGCTCCCAGTCTGTGAAAGGGGGCAGGTTGGGCTGAGGGACCACCCCCCGCAGTGCTTGAATTTTGTGCACTGTGCCCCTAATATTAATATAAGGTCGGATGATAATGACTACCCTCGGTTCTGCTTGCTTAGAGTAGTCTCTTCGCTAGCAACTACTTAATGTCTGAATACCTGCACGATTAAGTTTATCTCAAGGGACGCCTTGGATAACGCCCTATATACTCTACTCGGACAGCAACCAATCAACGTTTGTCTCTCACATTGATGTTTCTTTCCCTCCCTTTCACTTCCTCTCTCTCTAGAAATCAATTTTTTAAAAAAGTAAGTAACATGAGAATGCTTGATGGAACTAAAACCATGTATAATGTTCCAGAAAACGAAAGGAAGGAAGGAAGGAAGGAAGGAAGGAAGGAAGGAAGGAAGGAAGGAAGGAAGGAAGGAAGGAAAGCCCCAAATGTCTCAACAGAGCATCTTGTTTAATCTGGATCCCTTCCAGCATCATCCTACCTAGTCACCTCTACCGCATCAGACTCAGACCACACTGGTCCTTTGTTCCTCAAATATACCAATCTCTATCCTGTATCAGGGTGTTTTCTCATTCTCTCTGCTTGGAATGTTCCTTTTTTCCAATTTTGTCTAACTCTTATTCACCCTTCAGGTTTTATGTCATTATTTCAGAAAGGAGATATATCTATTTATCCCACATTCCCTAACCTGGTATTTTCTCTCATGGCACATTGTTTATTTCCTTTATGACTCTTATTATAATTTATAATGTTATATTTATTTCTGTGTTCATAGGCTCCCTTTCACTAGACTGTATGCACCATGTAGGCAGGCACTAATGGTTGTTTCATGTATACTGTAAACCCAGAGCCCAGGTCCATGCCCCAAACCTAGTCAGTACTCAGTAAAAGATTTATTGAAAGAATGGAGATAATCTGTATTTATTGAGCTGGTAGCTGAGACAAGAGGGAGCAGAGCAAAGTCTCCTCAAACAGAAGACCTCATGTGATCAGATTCTGGCTCCTAGCCCGATCTTTGTAGAAGGGAGGCAAGAAGCCATCCCTGTGATCACTTGACTAAAGATGTGAAGGAGAATAAAGAATTCCTTAAAAGTTCCAAGTGAATGTCTTCTTATCCATCACCTGTTACCTGCATCTGAGCACTCAGGCAGCAGCCAATCCTTTCTCCATTTGTAGTTTATCACTGTTTGGTTCATGACACTGGGAAAAGCCTTGCTGTCTAGGGGTCCTCAACCACCTGGTACCTAGATGGAACAAGATGACTTCTAAGATCCTAATTCTGAGGGCTTTGATTCATTACCTTAACTGTTCATAGTAGATGGTGCATAGGTCTCAACTCAGCTTACTTACATTCATTTATTTATTTTGCTTTTATTCAGCGCACTTACATTTAATAGATGGCGAAAATAGAACTTAGCAGAGTGGGCTTGTGTATCAAGTTGCCATAGGGGTTTCCCAGGAGTGTAAGGTCTTTGGCTTAGACTTAGTGTGTTCCCTGACTTGGAAAAATAAACCAGCTAGTTTTGCTTTCATGCCTGGTTTAATAGGCTGAGTCCTAGTGGAGAACTAGAAATACCAACAGAACCAGACTCTGAATTGTAAAGATCTGGGAAACAGGTTTTAGTTCCCTCAGACTTCACTCATTTCTCCTGTAGGACTTTCCAGAGGAAAAACATATGCCTTTTGGAAAAACATGTGTTAACTGAATTTTTGTAAACAAAATTGTGCTACACTTGGAGGGTTGCTTCTTATTTAAGGACATCTGCTGCAAAGCCTTCTGTTAACAAAATGTCCGTTTTTTTTTTAAATTTGAATTCATGTACTCTATATTTATCTATTTATTTATTTTATTTTTCTTTCCTTGTCAGATGAATTGTCTGGGCTGGAAAAACCTAAAGGCCAGGAAACTGAGAGTCCCTGACTTGTCAGGCTTATTGTACAGTAAGTTCCCATAATCTGGCCCATGATGGATGTTCTGGCTGGGCTCTTCCTCCTGGGTCCTAGAGCTTTTGCTGCAGTATTCACAGCTCCTAAGGAAGAATTGGGCCTTCTGGAATTCAGAGTGAGGGAATGTTTTTGCAGATGTGAGTCATCCTGTTTTCCAGCAAGTTAGAAGTTGGGATCCAACCTCAGGGAAAACCATGGAACATTTATCTTTTATCTTGAAATAATGTGAAACCTTCAGAGAAGTTGCAAGAATAGTACAAAGAACTCTTTGCCCAGGTTCCCCAATTGTTAACATTTTACGTTTGCTATCTCTCTCTTTCTACTAGTATATCTCGATATCTATATCTCGACATCTATCTCTATGTATCCTATTTTTTTTCTAACTAATGAGTCTTAAGACGCAGACATTATGCCCCATTACTCCTAAACATTCCAGTGTACATGGCATAAAGATACTGTCAGTCTCTCATTTAACCTTCCAAATCAGGAAATTAACATTGGTAAGACACTACCATGCGGCCCTGGCCCTTCAAAGCATTTTTTTTCTGGTCCAGAACCCAATCCAGGATCACGTTACATTTAGTTATCATCTCTCTAGTTGTCTCCTTCAGGCTCGAACAGTTCCTCAGCCTGTCCTTATCTTTTATGACCTTGACACTTTTGAAGAATATAGGCCAGTAATTTTGTAGAGTATCCTTCATTTCAAGTTTTTCTAATGTTTCCTTTGAAGGGATTCCAGTGCTGCACTTTTTTTTTTTCAGGTTTTTGGCATTGCAAATTTTTTTTTTATTATCTTAAGTTTTACATACAGTATGTCTCCTTTCCCCCCAATTGACCACCCCCTCCCCAGCCCAACCATTCCCACCCCAGGCACCCCCCACAGCCCCAATGTCTGTGTCCACTGGTTATGCTCATATGCATGCATACAAGTCTTTTGGTTGCTCTCTCACCACTCCACCTCCCCTGCCATTTGTCTCTTGATCTGTTTTTGTTCATCAAATTATGTTGATCATTATATCCCACATATGAGTGAGATCATGTGATATTTATCTTTCTCCAACTGGCTTATTTCGCTTAGCATAATGCTCTCCAGTTCCATCCATGCTGTTGCAAATGATAAAAGTTCCTTCTTTGTTATACCCATGTTTCCCCGAAAATAAAACATCCTCCGAAAATAAGACCTACTCACAGGTTTCCTTCTGAGTGAAATATAAGGCATTCCCTGAAAATAAGGCCCCCAGGCTCTGTCTCAGAATAAAAATTAATTTACTGTAAACTGGTCGCTTGGGCAGCCCCGACTGGCATCTAGCAATCAGTGACGTTACGCGGAGTCCTGACGTCACTGCTGTGTGGAGGCGGAGCGGAGGTTGGAGTGAGCGGTGAGTGCGGGGCGGGAGAGAGGAGGAGACTTTTGCAGATGCGTGTAGAAGAACAGGAGGATTAGAGTGACGGGACGCGGCGAAGGTGGTGAGTGCTGGTCTGTCTCTGGTGACACTACCTGATGCTCACGGCCGCCTTCATGATGACTGAAGGTTCTCAGTCAGTGGCAGACCCTGCTCCAGCCCAGATCCAGGCCCCAGCAAGCCCAGTGACAGTCCCCAGGCAGGCCCCAGGGGGTAAATGTCTGATAAAGGAGTAGGGGGGATGTCTGGTGAAGGCGTTCAGTGGCACAGGGGTGGGGGGAGGGGGATCACTTAAAATGACACAGGAGGATCAGAGGAAGCAATCAAAATGACACAGGAGGATCAGAGGGGACAATCAAAATGACACAGGAGGATCAGAGGGGACAATCAAAATGACACAGGAGGATCAAAAGGGGTTACTAAAATGGTAATCCCCCCTCTGATTCTCCTGTGCCATTTTGATTTCCCCCTCTGATCCCCCCTGTGTCATTTTGAGTGATCCCCCTCCCCCCACCTTGATACCCCAATTCCTTTTTTTTTTACCCCTAGAAATGAGCGCAAAAAGAAAAAGCTACTTCGTGGAGTACAAGAAAGGAATCGTGGAAGACTCTAGGGGCCAAAATCTTACTGCTTTCTGCAAAGAGAAGATGTTGAGTATCCGATTGGTCCAAAAATGGTGAGCAGAGTATGGTAACCTCATTGAACAAGTGGACAAGGGAAATGCTAAAAAGCGCAAGTGTGGATCAGGTCGGCAACCATTATTTTCTGAGCTGGAAGACCTGATCTGTGAATGGGTTGTTGACAGGAGAGCAAAGGCTTTGGTTGTGAATAGGGCTCAGATTCAAGAATTTGCCCTTGCAATGGCACCACAGTTTGACATAGCCCCCGAAGACTTCAAAGCATCACAACACTGGCTGGATAATTTCCTTCAGTGAAGTGAACTGTCTTTAAGAAGATCTACAACATTGTTTAGGTTGGAAGATACTCAAGTTATTAAGCAAGCACTTGCATTCAAGTCCTTTATTGATGATGCTGACTTCTCTAAATACAATCTTTCCAACATGATTGCTATGGATGAAACTGCAGTGTTTATGGGCCAATCATCTCAAACAACAATTGAACAGCGGGTGCCTCCTTAGCGTACATTCCCTCCACTGCTTACGAAAGTGCACGTGTTTCCTGTATTTTGGCAATTCGTCTGGATGGCACTAAAATCCCACCTTTAATCATTTCTAAGGGCAAGAAGGAAAAGATTGAACGTGTTTTGGGCGTTTTTATTCTTGAAACTGAAAAAGCCTGGGCCACACAAGCAGTTATAAGGAAGTGGGTCGATTTAATGCTGCCGCTTGTTATGCGAGGGAGCCAAAGAGGTCTGCTAGTCTGGGATGCAGCCAGCACTCACCGCGCTAAAGACATGAAGACATTTCTTCACGAAAGAAAAATAGATCAGATAATGATTCCCGAAGGAATGACGGCCTATCTCCAGACTCTTGATATTGCAATGAACAAGCCATTCAAAGACAATTTGCGCATGGAAATTAATGACTACATTGAAAATAGAATGGAGAGAAATCAGCGTGGAAACTTTGTGAAACCTAAACTGCAAGAAGTTGTGACTTGGGTGAAGAATTCATGGGAGAAAATCACTGACAGTTGCATTGCAAATGCACTGCGAGCAGGCTACCTTGACAAGAAGTACTCATTTAAAGACAGTGCTATTGCTAAACATGAGAGATTTGGTCCACTGATTCTGAAAGAAATGGAGTCACAAGAAATTCACCAGGAAATTCAGGAATTGGATTGTTATGATGATGTTCCAGAAGATGATGACATGATTGTCATTGAATAAATGAGTAAATTCTTGATACTGTAGGATTCACAGTTTGTCTGGTTTGTGTTGACAACTACCGTACTACCGTACCGTATACAGGTAATAAATTTCCTTTATTTTCATTTAACAATAAATGTGTACCGTATTCTTCTTCATGGAAAAATAAGACATCCCCTGAAAATAAGACCTAGCATGTCTTTGGGGGCAAAAATTAATATAAGACGCTATCTTATTTTCAGGGAAACAGGGTAATAGTATTCCATTGTGTAGATGTACCACAGTTTTTTAATCTACTCATCTGCTGATGGGCACTTAGGCTGCTGTTTCCAAATCTTAGCTATTGTAAACTGTGCTGCTATGAACATAGGGGTGCATATATCCTTGCTGATTGGTATTTTTTGCTTTCCTGGGATATAGTCCTAGAAGTAGGATTACTGGGTCAAATGGGAGTTCCATTTTTAACTTTTTGAGGAAACTCCACAGTGGCTGCACCAGTTTGCATTCCCACTAGCAGACTAGCAGGGTTCCTTTTTCTCCACATTCTAGCCAGCACTTGTCATTTGTTGATGATAGCCATTCTGACAGATGTGAGATGGTACCACATTGTTGTTTTGATTTGCATCTCTCTGATGATTAGTGACTTTGAGCAGGTTTTCATATGTCTCTCGGCCTTATGTATGTCTTCTTTCGAAAAGTATCTACTTAGGTCCGTTGCCCATTTTTTGATTGGATCATTTATCTTCCTTTTTGTTAAGTTGTATGAATTCTCTGTAAATTTTGGAGATTAAACCCTTATCTGAAATATCATTGGCAAATATGTTCTCCCATGTAGTAGGCTTTCTTGTTTTGTTGATGGTTTCTTTTGCTGTGCAGAAGCTTTCTATTTTGATGTAGTCTCATGTGTTTATTTTCTCCTTATTCTCCATTGCCTTAGGAGCTATGTCTGTAAAGATATTGCTACAACATATGTTTGCTATTTTGCTGCCTATGGAGTCTTGTAGGATTTTTATGGTTTCCCATCTTACATTTAAGTCCTTTAAGCATTTTGAGTTTGTTTTTGTGTGTGGTGTAAGTTGGTGGTCTAGTTTCATTTTTTTGCATGCATCTGACCAAATTTTCCAGCACCATTTATTGAAGAGACTGTCTTGACTCCATTGTATGCTCTTGCCTCCTTTGTCAAATATTAATTGAGCATTATGGCTTGGGTCAATTTCTGGGTTCTCTGCTCTGTTCCATTGGTCTGTATGTCTGTTCTTGTGCCAGTACCAGGCAGTTTTGAGAACCATGGCTTGGTAATATAGCTTGATATCTGGTATTGTTATCCCTCCAACTTTGTTCTTCTTTCTCAGGATTGCTGCAGCTATTCTTTAATTCCAAATTAATTTTTGGAGAGTGTGTTCTAGATCTTTGAAATATGCCATTGGTATTTTAATGGGGGTTGCATTGAATCTATAGATTGCTTTGGGTAGTATGGACATTTTAATGATGTTGATTCTATCAACAAAAATTAATTTCTAGGTATCTTAATTTTTTTGGTGCAATGGTAAATGGGATTTTTTTTTTTTAGTTTCTCTTTCTATGAGTTCATTATCTACACTAATAAAAGAGCAATATGCAAATTGAATGTACCTCTGTGACACCCACCAGCCAATCAGGAGTGCGTATGCAAATTAACCCAACAAAGATTGTGGGTTAATTTGCATAAGCAGGCGCCCAGCCGCTGGGGGCAGGGTGGGATGCCTGGCTTCTTTGCCAAGCTCCCTGGTCACTCTGGCCCGGAGGGCTGGTCTGGGGGCATGCCCCGAGTTGTGTGGGGGCTGCCGGAGGCACGCCCCCAGCCCAAGGGACACAACGCGGGGCTGCCGGTCTACGCGGCCTGGGTCCACGTCCCCAGACCAGCTTGACCTTCTGGATGCCAAAGCTGACTCCATGCAGACACTGCAGTGCGGAGCCCACAGGCATGCAGCCTGCACGCTTTCCCCAGTGGCTGTGCGGATCCTTCCCTCCTCCCACATCCCCCATTCTAGGCCAAGCCCCAACCCAGAATGGAACCTGCAGCCTCACCTCCCATTGTGCCCTCAAGCATCCCCTCCACGTGGCCCTCCCACCCGTTTCCAAGCTGCCGAACCCGCCTGGCCTCCATTCTGCCAGGACAATGTCCTTCACCTCCACTCTCCACCAGCTCCCTGAGCAACAAAGCTGGCTGTGGACACCTGCCCTCCTCCCATATCCTGGACTGAGGCCCCAGGAGTCTGAGCTGTGGGTCCCTGCCCTGCGTCTTTGTGCAACCACTGGGAGGCCTCTAACTCTCCCCCAGGGGCGCCAGATCTCAGGGCTTCCTGCACATCCCAATCAGATATGTGGCCTAAAGGGACCCGATGTGCAAAGCTGGGTCATGAGTGGCCCCCACTGTGCCGGTCTTGGGTATTTGAAAAGTGGACCACAGGTGGTTCAGGAGCTTCGGAGTTCGGCTCTAGACTTGAGAGGATGCTCTCTCCATGTCCAGCACGCTGCCCTCCAAGGGCAGCACTGCACTCTCTGGTGGCCTGAGGGCCCACTGGTGGGCGGGGGCGCTGCCCGAGGGCCCTGAGCGGCCCTGGCATGTTTTCTTGGAAAGGGAAAGCCCGCTGCGCTTGAGCCCGTGTTCACCAAGGGAGCTGTGAGCCTCTAAACGTGACCACCTAATATTTGCAGACTTTGTGTGTAAACACACTAGCAAATCCAGCCACCACCAGGGACTGATTTTCACTTTAAAAACAGAGACCTCATAATAAAAATTGCTTCTAAAAATGGGCCTCTTTAGCACATGCCCATGCCAGGCACATAGCTGACGCTGTTAGAGTGTATCTGTGTACATGTAACTCTCATACCACGTGCATCTGTAACCTTTGAGACTTGTGAACTTTAGAAATTATGAAGATTCAAATACAAATTGTCCAGGGGTTCACTGGGTCCCGAGGACTAGAACCCCTGAAGGATGGTGGGGAGGGCGTCGTGCCCATGTCTCCCGCCTGAGGCCAGAGGCCCGCGTGCACCTGCAGGAAGCTGGCTGGGGCTGTGGTGGGGCAGTGGGTGGGCGGGGGTGGAGGCGGGCCGCTGCAGGGCATCTGCACTGGGAAGCAGGACCTGGCTTTGTGGGTCCCTGTGGGTGTCGCACAGGAAGAAGAAAGAGACCTTTAAGGAAGGTGTTGGTGTGACCCCACTGGCACAGCCACAGTGGGGAGAGGACACACTGGGCTCATCAAAACGAAAACCGTCTGTGCATCAGAGGACACTGTCAACAGTGTGAAAATGCCACGGAAGCACCTGCAGGTCCCCCCTCTATGAAGGGACCGACACCTGGGACCTGGAGTGCTCCCCTCACTCAACCCCAGCACCAACCTGACAGAACGGAACGTGGGCAAGGGCCTCGAATGGACATTTCTCTAAAGAAAAGATGCAAATGGCCGATGAGCAGCTGAACAGACACTCAACACTCACCCACAGGGAAACACAGTCAAACAAGAGATGAGATGCCACTCACACCCATTCCCTGGCTGTGATGAAGCCCCTCCCCTGAAACAACAGTGCTGGTGGGATGCAGAGAAACCTGCGTCTGCACCGCTGGTGGGAAGTTCCAGTGGGGCAGCCACTGTGCAAACAGCCTGGTGATTCCTTAAAAAGTGAAACATAGCCCAGCTGGTGTGCTCAGTGGTTATCATCCTTTTCCCCGCGAGGTCACAGTTGGATGCCCAGTGAGGACACATGCCTGGGGTGCAGGCTTGATCCCCAGGGGGGTGGGGGGGCGTGCAGGAGGCAGCTGATCAATGATATTTCTATCTCTCACTATTGATGTTTCTATCTCTCTCTCCCTCTCCCTCTCTGAAATCAAGAAAAAAAAAATCCTATATAATAAATTCTTCCTCTGGTCACCGGGTTGCCTCCCGGCCCTAAGGGCTCCCGGACTATGAGAGTGGCCAGGTCAGGCTGAAGGACCGGGCCTCTAGTCTATAATAATAAAAGTGTAATATGCTAATTAGAACGGACAGCTGAGCGACCTTCTGGACGTCATTCTAGACCAGGGGTGGGCAAACTTTTTAACTCGAGGGCCACAATGGGTTCTTAAACTGGACCGGAGGGCCAGAACAAAAGCATGGATGGAGTGTTTGTGTGAACTAATATAAATTCAAAGTAAAGGAGCGGAGGGGAGAGCAAGAGAACCGGATAGAACAGCCGGATTCGGCCCGTGGGCCGTAGTTTGCCCACGTCTGTATCTAGACAAAGCTGCTGCGGCGGGGGCCAAGGCAGAGGCAGTTAGGGGCAATCAGGCAGGCAGGTGAGAGGTTAGGGGCGATCAGTCAGGCAGACAGAGTGGTTAGGGGTGATCAGATAGGCAGGCGAGCAATTAGGGGTGATCAGGCAGGCAAGCGAGCAGGTAGGGGCAATCAGCAGGTAGGGGCAATCAGTGGTTAGGGGTGATCAGGCAGGCGAATGGTTAGGGATGATGAGGCAGGTATGCAAAGTTGTTAGGGGCAATCAGGCAGGCAGGCAGGCAAGTGGTTAGGAGCCAGTGGTCCTGGATTGTGAAAGGGATCCCTGTGGGATTGGGTCTAAACCAGTAGTTGGTCATCCTTTGAGGGGTCCTGGATTGTGAGAGGGTGCAGGCTTGGCTGAGGGACCACACCCCTCCCCTGTGCACGAATTTTGTGCACTGGGTCTCTAGTTGGTGTATAAAAAGGCCATAGATTTCTGGGTGTTAATTTTGTATCCTGCAACATTGCAAAATTCATTTATTAGTTCTAGTAGTTTTTTGATGGAGTCTTTGGGGTTTTCTATGTATAGTATCATGTCATCTGCACATAAAGAGAGTTTTACTTCTTCTTTTCCAATTTGGGTGCCTTTTATTTCTTCTTCTTGTCAGATTGCTGTGGCTAGCACTTTCAGTACTATATCGAACAGGAGTGGTGAAAGTGGGCATCCTTGTCTTGTTCCTGTTCTTAGGGGAAATGAGTTTAGTTTTTGTCCATTGAGTATGATGTTGGCTGTAGGTTTGTCATATAAGGCTTTTATTATGTTGAGGTATGATGCCCCTATTTCCACTTTGCTGAGAGTTTTTATCAAGAAAGGGTGTTGGATTTTGTCAAGTGTTTTTTTCTACATAAATGATCTGATTATGTGATTTTTGTCTCTCAGTTTGTTTATGTGATGTTTATTGATTTGTGCATATTGTACCATCCTTGCATCCCTGGAATAAATCCCACTTGGTCATGGTGTATGATCTTTCTAATGTAATGCTGGATCTGATTTGCTAGAATTTTGTTGAGGATTTTAGCATCTACATTCATCAAGGATATTGGCTTGTAGTTCTCTTTTTTTGTGGTGTCTTTATCTGGTTTTGGGATTAGAGTAATATTGGCTTCATAGAAAGAGCTTGGAAGTGTGCCTTCCTCTTGAATTTTCTGGAATAGTCTGAGTAATATAGTTTTTAGTTCTTCTTTGAATGCTTGGTAGAACTCCCCTGTAAAGCCGTCCGGACCAGGGCTTTTGTTTTCTGGAAGATTTTTGATCACTGCTTCAATTTCTTCAGTGATTATCAGCCTATTCAGGTTTTTTGATTCTTCCTGATTGAGTTTTGGGAGTTCTATTTTTCTAAAAATATGTCAATTTAGTCTAAGTTGTGCATTTTGTTGGAATAAATATATTCATAGTATTTTATTCATAATCATTTGTATTTTTATGAGATTGGTTGTTACTTCACCTCTTTCATTTCTGGTTTTGTTTATTTGGGTCCTCTCTCTTTGCTTTTTGGTGAGCCTGGCTAAAGGTTCATCAATTTTGTTTATCCTTTCAAAGTTTCAGATCTTTGTCAGTGCTGCACTTTTTAAAAAGTTCTTTATTGATTAAGGTATTACATATGAGTCCTTATCCCCCCATTACACCCCCAACCCCCCGCACTCATGCCCCCAACCCCCTATTGTCTATGTCCATTGGTTAGGCTTATATGTATGCATACAAGTCCTTTAACTGATCTCTCCCCCTTACCCCCACCCTCCCCTACCTCCCCTCTGAGGTTTGACGGTCTGATTGATGCTTCTCTGTCTCTGGATCTGTTTTTGGTCATCAGTTTATGTTGTTCATTATATTCCATAAATGAGTGAGATCATGTGATATTTATCTTTCTCTGACTGGCTTATTTCACTTAGCATAATGCTCTTTGGTTCCATCCATGCTGTTGCAAATGGTAAGTATTCCTTCTTTTTTACCGCAGCATAGTATTCCATTGTGTAGATGTACCACTGTTTTTTAATTCACTCATCTGCTGATGGGCACTTAGGCTGTTTCCAAATCTTAACTATTGTAAATTTTGCTGCTATGAACATAGGGGTGCATATATCCTTTCTGATTGGTGTTTCTAGTTTCTTGGTATATATTCCTAGAAGTGGCTGGGTCAAATGGGATTCCATTTTTAGTTTTTTGAGGAAACTCCAAACTGTTCTCTGCAGTGGCTGCACCAGTCTGCATTCCCACCAGCAGTGCACCAGGGTTTCTTTTTCTCCACATTCTTGCCAGCACTTGTCATTTGTTGATTTGTTGTTGATAGCCATTCTGACAGGTGTGAGATGGTATCGCATTGTCATTTTGATTTGCATCTCTCAGATGATTAGTAACTTTGAGCATGTTTTCATATGTCTCTTGGCCTTCCTTCTGTCTTCTTTTAAAAAGTGTTTATTTAGGTCCGTTGCCCATTTTTTGGTTGGGTTGTTTATCTTACAGGGAACTCATACAACTTAACAAAAGGAAGATAAACAACCCAATCAAAGTGCTGGACTTTTGAGAGAATGTCTCAGAGCAATGCTTTGTCCTTCTCAGTGCAGTACATGGGTTAGGGCCTGTTGGTGGGGTGTTGGGGGGTGCACCAGTAAGCAACAGCCAATCTTTAGAATCTCAGCCTGTTCTTAAACCAGTGGTAGCCTAAATTGGTCATTGTGGGAGTTTTTACACAACCCAAATCAGCAAATGTTACAAATCCGGGCCCTCCCTGTCGGCCAGTTGTTAAGCATTCACCAAAACACCAATGTATACTGTGTCAGTCTGTCCCATTATAATGATGTTAACTTTGATCACTTTGTTAAGGTGATATCTGCCAGGATGTGCTGCTGTGATGGTTTTCCCTCTGTTATTAATAATAAATATTTAGTGGGGAAATACATTAATTCTATGTAAACATCTTATTCCTTACAAAACCTTTACCCATTAGTTTTTGCATTCATTGAGGACTATTGTCTGGCTCTATCATTCCTATAATTGTTCCTGTCCCAGTTTTCTATTGCTGTGTAACAAATTATCCTGAAACTTCGTAGCTTAAAACAGTAATAAAGATGTATTAAAAAGCTGTGATACATTTACACCCTGGAATACTATACAGCGATAAAAAAGAAGGGTCTCTTACCCTTTGAGACAGCAAGGAAGGACCTGGGGAGTATTATGCTAAGTGAAGTAAGTCAGTCAGAGAAAGATAAGTATCACATGCTCTCACTCAGATGTGGAATCTAAGTAATAAAATAAGCTGATGAACAAAATAGATCCAGAGACATAGAAGCATAGAAGAGACTCCGGAATCTCAGAGAAAGGGTCGGGGAGGGTGGGTAGTTGGGAAGAGATCAACCAAAAAACTTGTATGCATATATGCATAACCCGTGGACACAGATAATAGGGTGTGAAGGCCTGGGGAAGGGTTTGGGGGTGGGTTAGAAGAGGTCAAAGGGTGGGTGGGTTGGAAGAGACATATGTAATACTTTCAACAATAAAGATTTAATATAAAAAATATTATCAATCACAATTTCTGTGTGTCAGGGATTTGGGAAGGTCAAACTGAGCAGACTGATTTGGGGGTCTCTCAATATATATATATTTTAATTGTCTAAAGGTTTACATATGTCTTCTTTTACCCCAATTGACACCCCCCTCCAGCCATTCCCACCCCGGGCAAGCTCCCACCGCCCCAGTGTCTGTGTCCATTGGTTATGCTAATATGCATGCATACAAGTCCTTTGGTTGCTCTCTAAACCCCCCTACCCTACCATTTGTCTTTGGATCTATTCTTATTCATCAAATTATGTTGATCATTATATCCCACATATGAGTGAGATCATGTGATATTTATCTTTCTCTGACTGGCTTATTTCACTTAACATAATGCTCTCCAGTTCATCCATGCTATTGCAAATGGTAAAAGTTCCTTCTTTTTTATAGCAGCATAGTATTCCATTATGTAGATGAACCAGTTTTTTAATCCACTCATCTGCTGATGGGAACTTAGACTGTTTCCAAATCTTAGCTATTATAAATTTTGCTGCTATGAACATAGGGGTGCTTATATCCTTTCTGATTGGTGTTTCTAGTTTCTTGGGATATATTCCTAGAAGTGGGATCACTGGGTCAAAAGGGAGTTCCATTTTTAACTTTTTTTTTATTAAGGTATTATATGTGTACATATTTTACCATTGCCCCCACCCACCCCACTCCCATACATGCCCTCACCCCCCAATGTTTTGCATCCATTGGTTACTCTTATATGCATGCATATAAGTCCTTCGGTTGATCTCTTATTTCCCCCACCCCTCCCTAACCTTCCCGCTATAATTTGACAGTCTGTTTGATGCTTTACTGCCTCTGTATCTATCTTTTTGTTCATCAGTTTATAATGTTTTTTATTATCCACAAATGAGTGAGATCATGTGGTATTTTTCTTTCATTGACTGGCTTATTTCACTTAGCATAATGTTCTCCAATTCCATCCAGGTTGCTACAAATGGTAGTAATTCCTTCTTTTTTATGGCAGCATAGTATTCCTTTGTGTAGATGTACTATAGTTTTCTGATCCAGTCATCTGCTGATGGGCACCTAGGCTGTCTCCAAATTAGCTATTGTAAATTGTGCTGCTATGAACATAGGGGTGCATATATCCTTTCTGACTGGTGTTTCTAGTTTCTTAGGATATATTCCCAAGAGTGGGATTACTGGGTCAAATGGGAGTTCCATTTTTAGTTTTTTGAGGAAACTCCATACTGTTCTCCACAGTGGCTGCACCAGTCTGCATTCCCACCAGCAGTGCACCAGGGTTCCTTTTTCTCCGCATCCTCGCCAACACTTGTCGTTTGTTGATTTGTTGATGATAGCCATTCTGACAGGTGTGAGATGGTATCGCGTTGTTGTTTTGATTTGCATCTCTCGGAAAATTAGTGACTTTGAGCATGTTTTCATGTGTCTCTTGGCCTTCCTTCTGTCTTCTTTTGAAAAGTATCTATTTAGGTCGTTGCCCATTTTTTGATTGGGTTGTTTATCTTCCTTTTGTTAGGTTGTATGAGTTCCCTGTCAGGGGTGGGCAAACTTTTTGACTTGAGGGCCACAATGGGTTCTCAAACTGGACTGGAGGGCCAGAACAAAAGCATGGATGGAGTGTTTGTGTGAACTAATATAAATTCAAAGTAAAGGAGCGGAGGGGAGAGCAAGAGAACCGGATAGAACAGCCGGATCCGGCCCGCGGGCCGTAGTTTGCCCAACGCTGCTGTAAATGTTGGAGATTAAACCCTTATTGTTGATATCATTGGCAAATATGTTCTCCCATGCAGTGGGCTTTCTTGTTGTTTTATTGATGGTTTCCTTTGCTGTGCAAAAGCGTTTTATTTTGATGTAGTCCCATTTGTTTATTTTCTCTTTAGTTTTCATTGCCGTAGGAGCAGTATCAGTGAAGAAGTTCCTTCGGCATATGTCTGAGATTTCGCTGCCTGTGGATTCCTCTAGTATTTTTATGGTTTCCCATCATATGTTTAAGTCCTTTATCCATTTTGATTTAATTTTTGTATGGTGTAAGTTGGTGGTCTAGTTTCATTTTTTTTGCATGTATCTGTCCAATTTTCCCAACACCATTTATTGAAGAGACTGTCTTGATTTCATTGTATGTTCATGCCTCCTTTGTCGAATATTAATTGGACATAGTGGTTTCGGTCGATTTCTGGGTTCTCTATTCTATTCCATTGATCTATATGTCTGTTCTTGTGCCAGTACCAGGCTGCTTTGAGAACAATGGTTTTGTAATACAGCTTGATATCTGGTAGTGAGATCCCACCTACTTTGTTCTTCTTTCTCAAGATTGCTGCAGCTATTCGGGGTCTTTTTTTATTCCAGATGAATTTTTGGAAAGTTTGTTCTAGGTCTGTGAAATATGCCGTTGGTATTTTTTTTAAAAATATATTTTATTGATATTTTACAGAGAGGAAGGGAGAGGGATAGAGAGCTAGAAACATCGATGAGAGAGAAACATCGATCAGCTGCCTCCTGCACACCTCCCACTGGGGATGTGCCTGCAACCAAGGTACATGCCCTTGACTGGAATCAAACCCGGGACCCTTCAGTCCACAGGCTGACGCTCTATCCACTGAGCCAAACCAGTTTCGGCTATGCCATTGGTATTTTAATGGGGATTGCATTGAATCTATAGATTGCTTTGGGTAGTATGGACATTTTGATGATGTTGATTCTACCAATCCATGAACACGGTATGTTCTTCCATCTGTTTATATCTTCCTCTATCTCTTTTTTCAGTGTCCTGTAGTTTTTTTTGCATATTGGTCTTTTACCTCTTTAGTTAAGTTTATTCCTGGGTATCTTATATTTTTTGGTACAATGGTAAATGGGATTGCTTTTTTAGTCTCTCTTTCTGTAAGTTCACTATTGGTGTATAGAAATGCCATAGGTTTCTTGGCGTTAATTTTGTATCCTGCTACCTTGCCGAATTCATTTATTAGGTCTAATAATTTTTTTTTGATGGAGTCTTTAGGGTTTTCTATGTACAGTATCATGTCGTCTGCAAATAAGGACAGTTTTACTTCTTCTTTTCCAATTTGGATGCCTTTTATTTCTTCTTCTTGTCTGATCACAATGGCTAGTACTTCCAGTACTATGTTGAACATGAGTGGTGAGAGGGCATTCCTGTCTTGCTCTTTTTCTTAGGGGAAATGGTTTTAGTTTTTGTCCATTGAGTGTGATGCTGGCTGTGGGTTTATCATATATAGCTTTTATGATGTTGAGGTATGATCCTTCTATTCCCACCTTGCTGAGAGTTTTTATCAAGAAAGGGTGTTGGATTTTGTCAAATGCTTTTTCTGCATCAATTGATATGACTATGTGATTTTTCTCCCTCAATTTGTTCATGTGATGTATCATGTTTATTGATTTGTGGATATTGTACTATCCTTGCATCCCTGGGCTAAATCCTGCTTGGTCATAGTGTATGATCTTTCTGATGTACTGCTGGATCCGATTTGCTAGAATTTTGTTGAGGATTTTGGCATCTATGTTCATGAGGGATATTGGCCTGTAATTCTCTTTCATTGTGTTGTCTTTATCTGGTTTTGGTATTATGGTGATGCTGGCTTCATAGAAAGAGCTTGGAAGTGTTCCTCCCTCTTGAATTTTTTGGAATAGTCTGAGGAGGATAGGTTTTAGTTCTTCCTTGAATGTTTGGTAAAACTCTCCTGTGAAGCCACCTGGTCTGGGCTTTTGTTTGCTGGAAGCTTTTTGATGACTGCTTCAATTTCTTCCATAGTTATTGGCCTATTGAGATGTTTAGATTCTTCCTGATTGAGTTTTGGAAGGTTGTATTTTTCTAGGAATATGTCCATTTCCTGCAGGTTGTCTAGTTTGTTGTAATAAAGCTGTTCATAATATTTTTTAACAATCCCTTGTATTTCTGTTGGGTCTGTTGTTATTTCGCCTCTATCATTTCTGATTTTATTTATTTGAGTACTCTCTCTTTACTTTTTGGTGAGCCTGGCTAGAGGTTCATCAATCTTCTTTATCCTTTCAAAGAACCAGCTCTTAGTTTTATTGATGTTTTGTATTTTTTTTTTTTGTCTCTATGTCATTTATTTCTGTTCTAATCTTTATTATTTTCTTCCTTCTGCTCACTCTGGGCTTTTCTTGTTGCTTTCTTTCTAATTCTCTGAGTTGTAGCATTAGATTATTTACTGCCATTTTTTCTTGTTTTTTGAGGTTGGCCCGTAGAGCTATAAACTTCCCTCTCAGGACTGCTTTCATTGTGTCCCATAGGTTTTGGATTGTTGTGTTTTTATTGTCATTAGTTTCCAGAAGGGTTTTAATTTCTTCTTTGATCTCATTGGTAACCCAATCAATATTTAATGACATGCTATTCAGCTTCCAAGTGTTTGAATGTTTTGGAATGTTTTTATTGTAGTTTATTTCTAATATTATGCCATTGTGGTCTGAAAAGATGCTTGGTATGATTTCAATCTTCTTGAATTTGGGAAGACTTTGCTTGTGACCCAGTATGTGGTCTATTTTTGAAAATGTCCCATGTGCACTTGAGAAGAAAGTATATTCTGCAGCTTTGGGGTGAAATGTTCTGAAGATGTCAATTAGTTCCATCTGATCTAGTGAGTCTTTTAGGATTGCTGTTTCCTTGATGATTTTTTTGTCTAAAGGGTTTATCCAGTGATGTCAGTGGTGTATTAAAGTCCCCTACTATGATTGTATTGTTGTCTATCTCTCTCTTGATATCTTCCAGGAGATTTTTTATGTATTTGGGTGCTCCTGCATTGGGTGCATATATGTTTACCAGAGTTATATCCTCTTGATGTATCAATCCCTTTATTATTATGAAGTGGCCTTCCTTATCTCTTGCTATGGCTTCCACTTTGAGGTCTATTTTGTCAGAAATAAGTACTGCTACCCCAGCTTTTTTTTCATTTCCATTTGCCTGAAAGATGTTTTTTCATCCCTTCACTTTCAGTGTGTATGAGTCCCTTTTTCTGAGGTGGGTCTCTTGTAGACAGCATATATATGGGTCTTGTTTTTTTATCCATTCAGCCACTCGATTTCTTTTAATTGGAGCATTTAGTCCATTTACGTTTAAAGTTATTATTGAAAGGTACTTGTTTGTAGCCATTTTTATTTTTTGTGTCTGTGTTCCTTCTTACCTTTTTATTTCATCTTTTTACACCAGTCTCTTTAGCATTTCTTGCATTGCTGGCTTGGTAGTGATAAACTCCCTTATCCTTTTTCTGTCTGTGAAGCTCCTGATTTCCACTTCAATTTTGATTGATAGCCTTGCTGGATAGAGTATTCTTGGATTGAGTCTCTTGCTTTGCATCACTTTGTATATCTCCTTCCATTCCCTTCTAGCTTGATGTGTTTCTGTTGAGAAATCATTTGATAATCTGATGGGGGATCCTTTGTAGGTAACTCTATGTCTCTCTCTTGCAGCCTTTAAAATTCTTTTTGTCAATAACATTTGCCATTGTAATTATGGCATGTCTTGGTGTTGGTCTTTTGGGATTCATCTTGCTTGGGACTTTTTGTACTTGAGTAACTTTTTTCTTCCCCATATCAAGGAAGTTTTCTGTCATTATTTCTTCAAATAAATTTTCTAATCCTTGCTGCTCTTCTTGTCCTTCTGGCAGCCTTATTATGTGTATGTTATTTTGTTTTGCATTGTCCCAAAGCTCCCTTAGGCTTTCCTCCTGCTTTTTAATTTTTTTCTCTAGTTGCTGTTCAGATTGGGCTTATTTCTGTACCTGATCTTCTAACTCGCTGATTCGGTCCTCTGCTTCTGTACTGTTGAAGCCTTCCATGGTGTTTTTGATTGTAGCTATATCATTTTTCATTTCTTCCTGATTTTTGCATAGGTTGTTAATTTTCTTGTCCATCTGATGTATGAACTGTATGACCATTACTCTGAATTCTTTTTTTGTCATTTTGCATGCTTCCATTTCACTTATTTCCTTACTTGGTGATTCCTCCTTTTCTTTCCTCTGGGGATTGCTTCATTGTCTCCCCATTCTGACTATCATCAGAAGGTTCAGATGTTGATTTGCGGGGGCCTGGACCCTGTGCAGTGGGAGTTTTGCACCCTCCAAGTGTCACTGAAGAGCTCTGATACCAAGACGTGCGGTTGTTGTTTGTTGGTGGGAGCTACGCTCGCCCTGGGTCAGAGTCACAGGTGCTTAGTGTGGCCCTGTGTGTGCACCTAGTATCAGGGATCCTGACTGTGCCACATTGAAACAGAGAACCCACTTGCATGTGCCAAAAATCAAAGTCCCCTATTGAGTGTCAGGAGTCAGAGGCTCCCTGTGTCCATGCTGAGAGTCGAGTATCAGGGTCTCTGTTTCTTGGTGCTACCTCACACTGAGAATCAGGTCCCTTTGTGCACATGCACCAAGAATTGAAGTCACTTGCTCTTAGTGTGAATGTACTGGGAATCAGGGATCTCAGGCGCACATAATGAGGAACGGAGTCTAGTCACTGGTAGTCAATGCTGCCTCTTGTGTGGAGATTCAGGGTCCCTGATCTGCCCGGGAGACCGGGTTGCTCAGTCACACTGTTTTGGCATGAGGTCCACTTCTGCCTTGCAGTAAATAGCCTTCTGTGTGTGCTTTCCCTGAATCTAAGTCAGGTGGCACTGCCACTTAGTGTGGGTGTGGGGTCTGGTTACACATGTGTGCACTGTGGAAAACAATCTCCCTGTGTCCATGTACCCAGGGTCAAATTCAGTGCTGCCTTCCTGTGTGGGCACAGGGTCTGGTCACGGGGAACAAACTCCCAAGACCGCACATCCAGGTTTAAATTCACCACAGCCTCTCTGCTAAGGTGCAGGGTCTGGTCATGGGAAACAAACTCCCCGGGGTTGCACCCCCAGACTCAAATTCAGCACTGTTTCCCTGCGTGGATGTAAGATCTGGTCGCAGAAAACAATCTCCCCAAGATTGTGCACCTATGCTCAAATTCAGGACTGCCTGCCTGCCTGGGCATGGAGACAAGTTGCAAGAAACAAATTCCCCGAGTTCGCACATCTGGGCTCAAGTTCAGGGCTGTCTTCCTGCCCTGCGTGGGCGTGGGATCTGGTCACAGAAACTACCTTCCTAGGGATGAGCAGCTAGGCTCGAATTCCGCTCAGTCTCCCTGCCTGGGCATGGAGACGAGTTGCGGGAAACAAATTCCCTGAGTTCATAAGTCCGGGTTCAAGTTCAGTGCTGTCTCCCTGCCCTGTGTGGGCGCGAGATCTGGTCGCAGAATCTACCTTCCTAGGGATGAGCAGCTAGGCTCGAATTCCACTCAGTCTCCCTGCCTGGGTGTGGAGATGAGTCACGGGAAACAAATTCCCTGAGTTTGCAAGTCCAGACTCAAGTTCAGCCCTGTCTCCCTGCCCTGCGTGGGCACATGATCTGGTTGCAGAAACTGCCTCCCTAGGGATAAGCAGCTAGGCTCGAATTCCACTCAGTCTCCCTGCCTGGGCGTGGAGTCTAGTCACGGGAAACAAACTTCCTGTGTCCTACACCAAGGCTCAAAGTCAGGCAGAGTCGCCACTCCTTTGTGTGTGTAGAAAGCCTTATTTTGTGGCTGGGGTCTGGTAGTTTCTATGTCGATGCCATGGGGGCAGTGGTGGAGGGGGATCAGCTGTGTGACACACAGAAATCTGAGGCCGGGTGTCTGGAGTCTTGGTATCCCTGCGTCTGCAGCTATGGTGGCAGGTCTTCTACCAGAGAGGCTGTAGGGTCCTGGTTTGCTTCTGAGACCAGACTGGGTGGTGGCGAGGTTAGGATCCTAGTCTCAAGCAGTTATTTTCTTCAAGATGGTGTGGTCTCTGTGCCGCTGGTGTCCTCCCCAGAGTGTTTGCAGCAGCTGGGGGGTTTGCCATCTAAGACTGCCCAGATTGGCAACCCCCTGAAAGAACTGCAGGGTCTAACTGTCCCTATTTCACTCACACATCCACCCACACACGTCCACACACACCTTTATTGCTCTCTCACTCTCTCACACACTCTCCCTCTCTACCTTCCTGCTGGTTGCCATCCTACCTCCTCCCTTATGGCCTTTACTTTGAAGTCTATTTTATCAGATATAAGTACTGCTACCCCAGCTTTTTTTTCATTTCCATTTGCCTGAAAAATGTTTTTCCATCCCTTCACTTTCAGTCTGTGTGAATCCCTTTTTCTGAGGTGGGTCTCTTGTAGACAGCATATATATGGGTCTTGTTTTTTTATCCATTCAGCCACTCGATTTCTTTTAATTGGAGCATTTAGTCCATTTACGTTTAAAGTTATTATTGAAAGGTACTTGTTTGTAGCCATTTTTATTTTTTGTGTCTGTGTTCCTTCTTACCTTTTTATTTCTTTTTATTTCATCTTTTTACACCAGTCTCTTTAGCATTTCTTGCATTGCTGGCTTGGTAGTGATAAACTCCCTTAGTGTTTTTTTTTTTTTTTTTGTCTGTGAAGCTACTTATTTCCCCTTCAATTTTGATTGATAGCCTTGCTGGATAGAGTATTCTTGGATTCAGTCCCTTGGTTTGCATCACTTTGTAAATTTCCTTCCATTCTTTTCTGGCCTGATGTGTTTCTATTGAGAAATCATTTGATAATCTAATGGGAGGTCCCTTGTATGTAACTTCTGTCTCTCTCTTGCAGCCTTTAAGATTCTCTCTTTGTCCTGAAAATTTGCCATCGTAATTATGATGTGTCTTGGTGTGTGTCTTTTTGGGTTCATCTTGTTTGGGACTCTGTGCTTATGTGACTTTTTTCTTCACCACATCAGGGAAGTTTTCTGACATTATTTCTTCAAATAGGTCTTCTAAGCCTTGTTCCTCTTCCTGTTGTTCTGGCACCCCTATTATTCTTATGTTGCTTCATTTCATGTTGTCCCATAGCTCCCTTAGGCTCTCCTCCTGTCTTTAATTTTTTTCTCCAATTGCAATTCAGTTTGGCTGTGTTTTGCTTCCCTGTCTTCTAATTCGTTAATTCAGTCCTCCACTTCTCCTAGTCTACTGTTGAAACTCTCCATGTTGTTTTTTATTGCAGCTATATCACTCTTCATTTCTTCTTGATTCTTACATAAGTTGTTGATTTTTTCATCCATTTCTTCTTGGTTCTTACAAAAGGTGTTGATTTTTTCTTCCATCTGGTTTATGAACTCTATGACATTTATTCTGAATTCTTTTTCTGACATATTGCATGCCTCTGTTTTACATAGCTGCTCTTCTAGTGATTCCTCCTTTTCTTTCCTTTGCGGGTATCTTTGTTTACCCATTTTTGGTCTCACCGACTGATCTAAATGTTGAGCTGTGCAGGGGCTGCTCCTTGGGTGGCAGTGGCTTCTCTGGCTGTGGTTGCTCCTTGGGCGGTCACAGTAGCAGCTGCTTCTCAGTTGGCAACAGCTCCTCTGGTGGGTGCTGTTCGCAGCAGTGGTGTCTCCTCTGGCTGGTGGGGGAGGCTGCTCATATAGCTGCTGTTCCTTGGACGGGGGTGGGCTGATTATGAGGTTGCTGCTCCTCTGATGGGGACAGATGCTCACGTCTGCTGCTTCTTGGATGGGGGCTGGCTGCTCATGTGGCTGCCGCTCCTTGGACAGGGGCGGACTGCTCGCATGGCTGCTGATCTTTAGATGGGGGCTGGCTGTGTGCTGCTTCTGTTTCTCAGATGGGGCAGACTGCTCATGATGCCATTGCTCCTTGGACAGGGGCAGGTTGCTTGCAGGGCTGCTGTTCCTCATACGGGTGCATGTTGCTCATGCAGCTGCTTCTCCTCGGACAGGGGGCAGTCTGCTTATGCGGCTACTGCTCCTCGGGTGGGAGTGAGCTGCTCGTGCTGTTGCTGCTCCTCGGACAGGGGAGGGTCACTCACCCGGCTCCTTCTCGTTGGACAGGTGCAGGCTGCATGTGGGTGCTGCTCCTCTGAACAGTGCGGACTGCACAGTGCTGCTGCTCCTCGGATGTGGGCGGTCTGCTTGTGTGACTGCTTCTCCTCAGCAGGGGATGGGCTGCTCACACAGCTGCTACTCCTTAGATGGGGGCAGGCAGCTCACACAGCTGCTGCTCCTCGGAAGGAGGTGGTCTATTCACACAGCTGCTGATCCTTGGAAGGGGGCTGGCTGCTTGTGTGGCTGCTTGTGCGGCTGCTACTCCTTGGATGGGGGCTGGTTGCTTGCACAGCTGCTGCTCTTCCGACAGGTGCAGGGTGCAAGCTGCGCACAGCTGCTGCTCCTCGGATGGGGGCCGGCTGCGTGGGGCTGCCGCTCCTCAGTTGTGGGTGAGCTGCTCGAGCGGCTGCTGCTCCTCGGATGGGGTGAGCTGCTCGCGTGGTTGCTGCTCCTCAGATGGGGGAACTGGCCGCTCACACAGCTGCTGCTCCTTGGACAGTGGCAGGCCATTTGAAGCTGCTGCTCTTAGGCCTGTGGTGGGTTGCTTGTGGGGCTGCTGCTCCTTGAACAGGAACGGGCTGTTAACATGTCTGCTGTTCACGTGGTTGCAGTGTTCTGGGCTAAAGCGTTGGGTGGGTCAGAGGGGAGCATGCTTCTGAACTCACAGGAGCCTGCTCCCAGGGTGGCTGGAGCCTCGTTGACCATGGGATCACAGCCGAGATAGCAGGTCCCTGGCAGGGGTGGCTGTAGAGTCCCAGGAATTACCTGAGGGGACTCTGGGTGGAGTTGAGGCTGGGCACCCATTTACAGCAGCTCTCTCCTTCAAAAAGGCTAGGCCTCTGAGGACAAGCTGGCCTCCTGGTACTGTTTGCAATGGTAGCAGAAGCTGCCTAGTTAGGCGAGCCTGATTAGCCTGCCCCTGAAGGTCCTGTGGGATCTAACTGTGCCTCATTCACTCACACACACACACCCCACCTGACCACACACTCCTCTTTTACTCCCTCACTCAATCACTCACTCACTCATGCTCTTTCCCTCACTGCCACATTCTTCCTGCCTCTGTAGCTGGGTCTGGGGTGTTATTGACCCATTCTTGGATGGAGTTTCCTTTCCAGGTGTCTGGTTATGTGGCTTGCTCTCAAGCCCCTTGGCCAGACAGGATAAAATTCACCTCAACAAGACACAACACAAAGGGAAATAAGCACAAATGTACTCACGACACCAATAACCCAAATATAAGTGACCACCTGAGAAAAGAGAGTTAGGGGAGAGAAAAGAGAGCACAAATGATATTGAAGAGAGAGAAAAGATAAGAGATAAAAGACAAAGGAAGAAAAAGATATGTAAGATACCATAGAACCAATAGATAAACAAACAAACAAACAAACAAAATACAAACACCAAACACCCAGCAATGAGGGTTGGGGCAGAATCTGTAGAGGCTGAGCTTATATACTGAAAATAAGATTAAGAATTGGATGTATATGGGGAGGACCTCAATTTAGTATTGAGGAAGTAGAAAGGGAATAAGTGGATAAGAAGGAGAATGAGAAGAAAATAATAATAATAAATTGAAAAAAAATTATTTCAAAAATTGTATAAAAAATTAAAAATAGCAAATAAAAATAGTGATGGAAAAATAATGCGAAAAGTGGGGGAGAAACCAAGATGGCGGCATAGGTAAACACCTAAACTGCTGCCTCGCACAACAATTTCAAAACTACAACTAAAAGACAAAACGGACATCATCCAGAACCACAGGAAGTCTGGCTGAGTGGAAATTCTACAACTAGAAGGAAAGAGAAAAGCACACAGAGACTCAGAGGAGCTGCAGAAGGCAGAAGTACCGAGGCACGTGCACAGAGAGGGCTGGCAACTGAGTATGCGGCTGGCTTTCTCAAGCGGGAGGGAGACAAAAGCTCCCAACGGCTCTGAACTCCAGTTCCGGGTGAAAATCTGGGGACCAAGACTCATTTGGGGAGAAACTGGCTGTCTGGCAATGGGCAAAACTCGAGGGCGGCTTTCTCTCAGAGGTGCTTGCAGTGATTACCACAGGACACTGAGACTCAGGGGCCTCTTAGGGCAGGGCTGACGGGAAGCCATTGCTGAGCACAGAGGCTTTTGCAAGTCTTGTCTCATAAAGGTATCTCCAGTACAGAAGTTCTCCCAGTGTAGACACAGCTGATCTTCACAGCCAATTGGCCTGGAGGTCAATTCCTCCCAGTGATACCAACAATAATCAAGGCTTAACTACAACAAGACTGCACACAGCCCACAAAGGGGTGCATCAAGAGTGTCCACCTCAGGTAACTGGGGAGGCTGTGCCACTGGGCCCTATAGGACACCTACCACACAAAGCTACTCTATCAACTCAGGGAAGTAGCCAAAATGCGGAGACAAAGAAACAGGTCACAAATGAAAGAAATGGAGGAAAGCAAACAACTGAATTTTCTAGAAAAGGCCGATAAATTTAATGAGACCCTGGAGGATATGAAAAAGGACAAACTAGAAATTAAGCATACACTGACTGAAATAAAAAATAATATACAGAGATCCAACAGCAGACTAGAGGATTGCAAGAATCAAGTCAAAGTTTTGAAATACAAAGAAGTAAAAAACACCCAACCGGAAAAGCAACAAGAAAAAAGAATAAAAAAATATGAAGATAGTGTAAGGAGCCTCTGGGACAACTTCAAGCTTACCAACATCAGAATTATGGGGGTGCCAGAAGAAGAGAGAGAGCAAGACACTGAAAACCTATTTGAAGAAATAATGACAGAAAACTTTCCTTACCTGGTGAAAGAAATAGACTTACAAGTCCAGGAAGTGTAGAGAACCCCAAACAAAAGGAATCCAAAGAGGACCACACCAAGACACATCATAATTAAAATGCCAAGAGCAAAAGACAAAGAGAGAATATTAAAAGCAGCAAGAGAAAAGTAGTTAGTTACTTACAAGGGAGCACCCACACAACTGTCAGCTGATTTCTCAACAGAAACTATGCAGGCCAGATGGAGTGGCAAGAAATATTTAAAGTGATTAATAGCAAGAACCTACAACCAAGATTACTCTACCCAGCAAAGCTATCATTCAGAATGGAAGGTCAGATAAAGAGCTTCACAGATAAGAAAAAGCTAAAGGAGTTCATCACCACCAAACCAGTATGAAATGGTGAAGGGTATTCTTTAAGAAGAGGAAGAAGAAGGAAAAGGTAAAGATAAAAATTATGAACAACAAATACATATCTATCAACAAGTGAATCTAAAAATCAAGTGAATAAAAAATCTGATGAACAGAATAAACTGGTGAATATAATAGAATCAGGGGCATAGAAAAAGAGTGGACTGACAATTCTCAGGGACAAAGGGGTATGGGGGGTGCGGGAAGAGACTGGACAAAAACTGTACACCTATGGATGAGGACAGTGGGGGAAGGTAAGGGCAGAGGGTGGGGTGGGAACTGGGTGGAGGGAAGCTATGGGGGGAAAAAAGAGGAACAATTGTAATAATCTGAACAATAAAGATTTATATTTTAAAAAAGAAAAATAATGCAAAAAGAAATAGAAAATAAAGCAACAAACAAAAATAGGAAAACAAAGAAAAAAAGAAGGAAAAAAAGGGATAATAAAAAAATAAAAGTAAAACTAAAAAAAGTGAAGTGTTGTTCCTTTGGCTGGCTTATGATCCCAGTCGTCTGTACTGTACTGTTTTTCAGTTTCCCGTTGCTGGGGCTGAAGATTTCTCTTTAGGTCAGTTCCTGTGACCTCTCTGATTCCTTTCTATTATTCAGGGTGGCATTGGGAGACTGGAGGGAGGGGCTATCTCTCAGAAGAAAATGGCGACTGGGGCTCAGGTATGACTCAGCATCAGACTAGCTACCACTTCTCCAGGACCGCCCACTCTCCCCAGATTCCACAAGTCCACACCTTCTCCCACACCTCAGCCATGGGTAAGTGTCTGTATCTGAAAGGTCCTACGAACTAGGTTCATTGAAGAAAGGCACAGGCCCCAGAGTGGGGAAGGACTGCTTCCCTGCAAGCTCCTCTCTTGCCGGCACTGCGCGGTCTGGCCAAACCTTCAGGGCTACCTCTGAGCTCAGATCCAAAATCCAGAATCCAAGGTCCAAAATCCCCTACCTCCCACAGTCCCGTGGACCCTTTTTTCACAGTCAGGCACCTTGCCGGTCCTCAGGGATGCGGCTTGGCACTGTGTGGTTTCTCCCTAACCCTCTGGGCACAGAGGTCCAGCAGATTCTCCTGCCCAGATCCTTGATTTCACCTTTCTCCAGGGGACCTCTGCCCTTCCCGGCTGCAAACTGTCTCACCAGTTGAGCCTCCTTCACCAATTCTGGCTGAATTCCACTCGTTTCAGCCGCTCACTCTATTAACTCCAGGACAAGGCTCAGGACACGTCCGTGTATTCCGCCACCATTTTGTCTCCTCCGATAAGTATCTATTTAGATCCTTTGCCCATTTCTTGATTGGAGCGTTTTTATCTTCCTTTTGTTAAGTTGTATGAGTTACCTGTAAAATTTGGAGATTAAACCCTTACCTGAAATATCATTGGCAAATATGTTCTCCCATGCAGTGGGCTTTCTGGTTGTTTTGTGGATGGTTTATTTTGCAGTGCATAAGCCTTTTATTTTGATGTAGTCCCATTTGTTTATTTTCTCCTTAGTCTCCATTGCTCTTAGGAGCTGTATCTGTAAAGATATTGCTACAACATACGTCTGCTATTTTGCTGCCTATAGAGACTTGTAGGATTTTTATGGTTTCCTTTCTTACATTAAAGTCCCTTAGCCATTTTGAGTTTGTTTTTGTGTATGGTGTAAGTTGGTGACCTAGTTTCATTTTTTGTATGTATCTGACCAAATTTTCCAGCACCATTTTAAAATTTTTTTTATTAATTTCTTTATTGATTAAGGTATCACATATTTGTCCTCATCCCCCCATTCCCATCCCAAACCCCTCCCCATGCATGCCCCCACCCCCCTGTTGTCAGTGACCACTGGTTAGGCTTATATGAATGCATACAAGTCCTTTGGTTGATCTCCCCACCTTACCCCCACCCTCCCCTACCTTCCCTCTGAGGTTTGACAGTCTCATAAATGCTTCCCTGTCTCCAGGTCTGTTTTTGTTCATCAGTTTATGTTGTTCATTATTTTCCCTAGATGAGTGAGATCGTGTGATACTAGAAATACACTTATGAGAACCAAAAATGGGACAAGCAATAATGGTTATGCTGAGAGGCAAATGAATCAGTCTGTAGTGAGTTTCTTTCTGGCCAACAGTTCTTTTGAGTCCCAATTTCAATGTCAAACAGTTCCTTATGTCAGCGATGATATTTCAGTTCTGGATGGTGGACAAATGGTGGTAATGCAGGTCCGACCCTCTCTGGTTTGGTCCTGGGCAACCTGTAGTGACGCACAGCTGCTGACTGCTAGAATGGCGAGGCGTTGTCAGCATCTTCCATCTCTGGACTGTTTCTCTTCTGTCTTCATGGCTGGAGCAGTCCTGTCAATTCCTCTCTGTTGCAGGAATCCACATGGTCTTGGAGGTGTTTTCTGAAAATATACAAACATATTCTCCACCAAAAGTTAATAAAGGAATCTTTTCTATAAATTTGACTTTGGATCCTTTTTCATTTTTTGCCCAAACAATTTTCCTTTGGCTTGTTTAGACACCATGTGTGTTTTTCATGGGTGTCTTGGTGTTAGCATTACAAATGAAAGTTAATTTTCTAAAGTAAAAATTTTCTAGATGTAATTTACTTACAGGATATTTTTCCTTACATGATATTCTTCTACTATCCCCCCTTTTTTGATTTAAATATTAGGAGGCTTTTGGAAATTTTATAATGTAGTCTTGATAGCTTCTAAATTTTAATTTTTTGCACTAAAATATGACTGCTTTAGAAGGAACAACCTAAGACAGGCACAGTCGCAGAGGGGCCATCAGGAGAGAACTTGGGGGTCAACAGAGGTGGGGCACAGACCCTCACCCCCCCAACTTTGCAGGGGCCTGAACCCTCACCCCTTCTGAGGGAGATCTCCTGCCCCCATGGCTGCTTCGCTTCCCAGGCCCAGCACAAATTGGGACCCAGGTAACAGACAGAGACAGCCGACAGCAGCTGCCCTCTCACTGCAACAAGACTTGTTTGAGTTGTCTTGTACCCATGGTATGGGGAAATGGGTTTTTGATATCTAAATCCAACCTAGCACCAGGAATGCTCAGGGCCTACTCAAGAAGGCAAATAATCCTTTCCACTAATATTTACAGGGTAAAATAAGATTGTTGTTAGAGTATTAAATTTGACAGTAAAATAGTAGTCAAGTTCTCAGACTAATTTAAATTGGCTAAGTGAAATAAGCGAATATTCTAGAAAAATTAACAGTACTGGACAAAAAGCTGTTCCTAAAGTGTTAACTAAAATTTTTATTGGTAATTCATCTCATGGTAAAATTGTGTTACTTGAATCCAGCATCATTTATTGAAGAGACTGTCTTGACTCCATTGTATGCTCTTGCCTCCTTTGTCAAATATTAATTGAACATAACGGCTTGGATCGATTTCTGGGTTCTCTGTTCTGTTCCATTTGTCTATATGTCAACTTCCCTGTTCTTGTGACAGTACCAGGCAGTTTTGAGAACTGTGGCTTGGTAATATAGATTGATATCTGGTATTGTGATCCCTCCAACTTTTTTCTTCTTTCTCAGGATTGCTGTGGATATTGGGTGTCTTTTTTAAATTCCAGATGAATTTTTGGAGAGTTTGTTCTAGATCTTTGAAATATGCCATTGGAATTTTAATGGGAATTGCACTGAATCTGTAGATGGCTTTGGGTAGTATGGACATTTTAATGATGTTGATTCTACCAATCTATGAACATGGTATGTTCTTCCATTTGTTTATGTCTTCCTCTATCTCTTTTTTCAATGTCCTGTAGTTTTCCGAGTACAGGTCTTTCATGTCCTTAGTTAAGTTTATTCCTAGGTATCTTATTTTTTTTGGTGCATTGCTAAATTGGATTGTTACTTTCACTTCTCTTTCTGTGAGTTCATTATTGGTGTATAAAAAGGTCATATATTTCTGGGTGTTAATTTTGTATCCTGGACATTGCCGAATTCATTTATTAGGTCTAGTAGTTTTTTGATGGAGTTTTTGGGGTTTTCTATGTATAGTATGTCATCTGTGAATAAGGACAATTTTACTTCTTCTTTTCTAATTTGGATGCCTTTTATTTCTTCTTCTTGTCAGATCACTGTGGCTAGCACTTCCAGTACTATATCGAACAAGAGTGGTGAAAGTGGGCATCCCTGTCTTGTTCCTGTTCTTAGGGGAAATGAATTTAGTTTTTGCCCATTGAATATGATGTTGGCTGTAGGTTTGTCATATAAGGCTTTTATTATGTTGAGGTATGATCCCTCTATTCCCACTTTGCTGAGAGTTTTTATCAAGAAAGGGTGTTGGATTTTGTCAAATGCTTTTTGTGTATCAATTGATCTGATTATGTGATTTTTGTCTCTCAGTTTGTTTATGTGATGTATCATGTTTATTGATTTGTGCATATTGTACCATCCTTGTATTCCTGGAATAAATCCCACTTGGTCATGGTATATAATTTTTGTAATGTAATGATGGATCCTATTTGCTAGAATTTTGTTGAGGATTTTAGCATCTACATTCATCAAGGATATTGGCTTGTAGTTCTCTTTTTTTTGTGGTGTCTTTATCTGGTTTTGGGATTAGGGTAATGCTGGCTTCATCAAAAGAGCTTGGAAGTGTGCCTTCCTCTTAAATTTTCTGGAACAGTCTGAGGAATATAGGTTTTAGTTCTTCTTTGAATGCTTGGTAGAACTCCCCTGTAAAGCCATCCGGACCAGGGCTTTTGTTTGCTGGAAGATTTTTGATCACTACATCAATTTCTTCTGTAGTTATCAGCCTATTCAGGTTTTTTTTATTCTTCTTGGTTGAGTTTTGGGAGCTTGTCTTTTTCTAAGAATATGTCCTTTTCATCTAGGTTGTCCATTTTGTTGGAATAGAATTGTTCATAGTAGTTTTTCATAATCGTTTGTATTTCTGTGGAATTGGTTGTTACTTCATCTCTTTCATTTCTGATTTTTTTTTATTTGGGTCCTCTTTCTTTGCTTCTTGGTGAGCCTGTGTAGAGGTTCATCAATCTTGTTTATCCTTTCAAAGAACCAGTTCTTAGTTTTCTTGATCTTTTGTAATGTTTTGTTTAGTCTCTGTGTTGTTTATCTCTGCTCTGATCTTTATTATTTTTTTCCTTCTGCTTACACTGGGCTTTTCTTGTTGCTCTTTCTAACTCTTTGAGTTGTTGGGTTAGATAATTTATTACCATTGTTTCTTGTTTTTTGAGATAGGCCCGTAGAGCTATAAACTTTCCTCTCAAGACTGCTCTCACTGTGTCCCATAGATTTTGGTTGTTGTGTTTTCATTGTCATTTGTTGCCATGATGTTTTTTATTTCTTCTTTGATCTCTTTGGTAACCCAATCATTGTTTAATAGCATGCTATTTAGCCTCCAGGTATTTGATTTTTTTTGGATTGTTTTCATTGTAGTTGATTTCTAGTTTTATGCCATTGTGATCTGAGAAGATACTTGATATGATTTCTATCTTCTTGAATTTGAAGAGACTTTGCCTGTGTCCCAATATGTGGTCTCTCTTTGAAAATGACCCATGTGCACTTGAGAAGAATGTATATACTGTGGCTTTGGGGTGAAATAATCTGAAGATGTCAATTAATTCCATGTGATCTAGTGGGTCATTTAAGATTGATGTTTCTTTGCTGATTTTTTGTTTAGAGGATTTGTCCAGTGGTGTTAGTGGGGTATTAAAGTCTCCTACTATGGCTGTATTGCTGTCAATCTCTCCCTTGATAATCTCTAGAAGTTTTTTTTATGTATTTGGGTGCTCATGTATTGGTGCATTTATGTTTTCCAGAGTTATATCTCTTGCTTATTTTTTTAAATTAAATCCTCAGCTGAAGATGTTTAGAGAAAAGGGGGGGGAGAGAGAGAGAGAGAGAGAGAGAGAGAGAGAGAGAGAGAGAGAGAGAGAGAGAGAGAGAATGAGAGAAACATTGATTGGTTGCCTCCCATATGTGCCCAGGTATTGAACTGGAAACCTAGGTATGTGTGCTGACTGGGAATCAAACTCACAACCTTTTGGTGCATGGGATGAGGCTCTAACCAACTGAGCCACCTGGCCAGGCACCTCCTTGCTTCAGCCAGAAAGCTTCAGTCTTACTGGAGCAGTGATTTTTCTCCTGGGACAGGCTGACCCCTCCTGTGACCTCTGGATCTCTCCTTTGGTGGGCACCCAGTCTCCCAAAGGGCCTCAGTTTCCTGCCCTTTCCCTCTTCCTGAGAAATGGATTTCTGGAACCCAGGGCCTCAGCCAAGAGCCTTCCCTTTATCCAGGGTCCCAGGGTGGAGTGTGGGTCCCTGGAATCTCTGCTAGCCCCTCTACCAACCCCCATTCTTTCCAGCCTGCATATTTCTGTAGCCCTCCGAGACTCCAGTGACTGTCATTTAGTGGGACATGGCTGGAGACAGAAGCCTGTGAAAAGCAAATGGTGATTAGCTTTGAGATAGGATAGCAGGAAAGATCTTTCTCAGAGGGAGCCTTGCCTGGTCTGTTACCTGTACTTGGTGGCGGGCGCACTGTGGAGTGCTCCTTACCCCTGGTGGCCACTTGCGTGCCACAGGAATGCCTCTAGCATCTCCATGTTTACTTCCTGTGTCCTCTGCTGTCCCCTCTTGTCACTCCTGGGAATCACACTTAGTAATACTTTCTGACTGTAAAACATGTTTGTGGTAGCAAATTTGTAAACTTCAAACAGTATAGATGAATACCAAAATTACCTATAATTCCACTACTGTTGATATTTTGGTCCATTTCCTTCCCACAGTGAATAGTTCTCAGGTCTCATTCCACCCCTCTGCTTCTCAGCCTTGTCATTTGCCACTACCTCCCTTCCATGCTTCTGCTGTCATGCTGCCCTTCTCAGGTAGAAAGGCCTGTTCTTGACTTTAGAGTTATCCCAGTGGTCGGCAAACTCATTAGTCAACAGAGCCAAATATCAACAGTACAACGATTGAAATTTCTTTTGAGAGCCAAATTTTTTAAACTTAAACTTCTTCTAACCCCACTTCTTCACAATAGACTCGCCCAGGCCATAGTATTTTGTGGAAGAGTCACAAGGGGCCAAAGAGCCGCATGTGGCTCATGAGCCATGGTTTGCTGACCACTGAGTTAGACCATCCTGTATGCTGCACAAATTTAGAGTACATAGTACAGGGTGGGAGAATAGTGCCATCACAATTTTTAAAATTTTATTTTAAATTTTAAATAAATATTTTAATAATATTTAAATAAACATTTTGAATAGCTATACAATCACATTTTGAAATTTAAAAAATCTTTTAAAGAAAAGGGATACAATGGAAAGTCTTATGTCCACCCCTACATCCTCCCGTCCTCTTCCCATCCCACATATTTTTCCTCATGTTTCTTAGTTTCCCGTGTTTCTTTATGCAAAATAAATAGATACAAATATAAATATTCTGTTTCCCCTTTCTGATATAACATACAGCATATTATCCACATTGTTCTGAACTCTGCTCTTTTTATTTAACAATATGCCCTGGGGATCTTTTCATTTTGGTACTTACAAAATACTTCTTTTCTCTAACTGATAGTGTTTCATGTGGAAACATACTATAGTTTAATTAACAAGGCCTCTATTGGTTGATACCTGGATTGTTTTCAACTATCTATTATTATTAACATTCTTAGAACTTAAGTTCTTAAATTTAGTCAGTGAATGAATAAGAGCTAGATGACTAGAGCCCTGTGGGTACTTCCAGGGGTTTATAGACTTGCTTCCCCTTCACCCATTCCTCCATGACTTCAAGGAGGCCTAGAAAAGTTGCTAAATCATCATGTGTGCATCAGCTGATGAGAAGCAGGGTCTTTCTTTATAGGTCAAAGACTTGGTCCAGGCAGGTTAGAAGTAGAAATGGAAAAAAGAAAAATAAATGAAAAATATTTTGAAGGGGAAAAATAAGGAATCAAACATAATTTTTGTAGTAGAGAAGGGACTCCTGCAACATTGTTGCTCTGAAGCAGGTTAGAGGGCTGAGTAGTCGATGCCTTTGTTTGTGAACTCTGGTAATGGCCTTTCCATGGTCTTCTCTTTCCTTGCTTGCCACAGCCATCCCTGGAATAACTCACCAAAGGTTAAGTTCCACAAAGCAGACTAGAGAGAAGGAGAGCAGAATATGCTCCCAAAGAATAAATGGCAGGACAGTGAACTCTGCTCCCAGATTGATTTCCACCCAACTGACTGGGAGAACCCTCCTAGAGATAAGGAGTCACATGGGGTTGGTTTTGAGAGGTCAGTGTGGATAAGAGAAAAGAGTGATGGCCTGAGAGGTCTTAACTCTGGCTTTTGCTCTGATACCATTCTTGATTCTTGTGTCTTTACAGGGTGGGCAAAAGTAGGTTTATAAATAACATAATGATCTCTATATATAAAGAGCCAGGGGCCGTCACATCCAAAACAACTGAACTGACAACCAAACAGGCTGAGTGGGTCGACCAGGCCGGCAGGGTGGTTAGTGAGGGACAACAAAACGATTGAGCAGCAGGCTGCATGGGGCATCCAGGCCAGCAGGGGCGGGCAGTTAGGGGTGATCAGGTCAGCAGGAAGAGGTGGTTAGGGGTGATCAGGCTGGCAGGAGGGACAGTTAGGGGCAATCAGGCAGGCAGGCAGGTGAGCAGTTAGGAGCCAGCAGTCTTGGATTGTGAGAGGGATGTCTGACTGTCGGTTTAGGCCCAGTCCTGGGAATCGGGCCTAAACCGGCAGTCAGACATTCCCTGAGGGGTCCCGGATTGGAGAGGGTGCAGGCTGGGCTGAGGGGACCCCACCCTCCCTGTGCACAAAGGGCCTCTAGTTAATAAATAATGATATAAAATAAACTTCGTGGTTCACATACTCAAAATTGTAAATCTACTTTTGCCTGTTCTATATATACATTGATCCTTGTCAAGCCAGCACGTGGCCTCTAAGCTCAAATGCCTTATCTTTATTATTGGAGGTGCTGGGCTGGGTGCTTTTTTAGGGACATTTCCCGCTCTGATATTCTGTCCTTCTATGCTCTTGAAGGGAGAAACCATGGCCTATGGAAAGGCAATAGGAACAATACATAGAGGGCAAGGAGATGTCATCCTTTCTATAAAATATGAAACCTTGAGTTAGTCTTGGAAATAATACCTTCTGGTGAGGACCAGCTGGGAGACCACAGAGCCTGGTGGTTTGAAATGAGAGGGCCTGCTCCTTCTCTTATGCTCTGCTTTAGGAGTAACATGGCAAAGACTGCTATTGTCCTCTGGTATTTGTTGCCCTTTCCCCCCTAGAAATAGAGCCATGATTTTCAGTCAGGCACATGGTTGCCTAGAATGGAGACTATAATTCCCAGCTTCCTTTGCAGGTGTGTGTGGACTAGTTCTGGTCAATGGTAGAAGTGTGTGTGTAAGTTTTGGTAGGTGTTCTTAAAGGGATGGATCATTTTCTGTCCCTTTTGCCTTCTTGCTAGCTAAAATGGGGATGTGATGATTAGAGCTCAAGTTGTCATCTTAAACCGTGAGCTATTTATTGAAGGCAAGTGTAGGAAAAAAACAGACAAAAAGAACCTGGATTCCTGATACTATGGATCACCATGCCAGCCTTGAACTGACCACCTCCAGACTTTATGTACATGAGAGAGAAATAAACTATCTTGTTGTGATTCAGTGAATATCAATTCAGCCTGTCTGCTTTACCCTGGTGGAAGTGTGTGGCTTTACTGAGGAAGGTGTTTTCTTCAGGAGACCTGCATCTAAGTTAACTATGTAAGCTGCATCTGCACTTAAACTGGTCTCAGCCTCAGCTGGAGATAAGACTAGTACCTCATCATTCAGAGGTAGAGAGCCTCCAGCAGACACAGGCAGAGAGGACTAGGGTGTTTTCATTCTGCCCAAGCCCCACAGTCCCTCCATGTCATGGAGGCTGCCATTTACTTAAAATAGATGGGACTGACCTTGCTCAAAGGCCAGCAGGCAAAAGACAAGAGTCTTCAGGCTTAAAAGATCACTAGGTGTGATCTTTGTCATAGTGTTACTCTCAATGGAATGGCCTGGATGTCTACTAATATATATCCCCAATTCTTACACAAAGGGGAGCATATCATATGTACGATATGGTACTTTGGATTTCTTTTTTTAACTTCACAATATATACTGGAGATCAATTAATAATCTGCATAGAGATCTCACTCACTCCTTGTTTTGACTGCATAACACTCCCTTGTGGGGATGTCCTATAGATTATTCACACAGTCCTCTGTGGTATTTAAGTTATTTCTAATTTTAAAAAATTACAAGTAATATCACTATGAATAAACTTTTTGAACAATGTAATGTGTTCCAGCCAGTTTATCTTTGGGATAGTCTCAGAAGTGGGATTGATAGATCAAGGAATAAATGCATATGTAGTTTTGTTAGATATTGACAAACGTCCCACTCTAGGGGTTCTCTTTCTAGAGTTCAATAAGGCATGAGAATGACCATTTCCACCCAGAGTTGCTAACAGAGTATGTTATCAAACTTCTCAATTTTTGACAATCTGATAACTGAGAAATAGTATCTCAGTACTATATTAAATTGCATTTCTCTTCTTATGAATAAAATGAACACTTTTTCATATATTTAAAGGTCATTTAAAATATTTTTATTGATTTTAGAGAGGAAGGGAGAGATAGAAACATCAATGATGAGACAGAATCATTGATTGGCTGCCTTCTGCACACCCCCTACTGGGGATAGAGCCCTAAACCTAAGGATTCAAACCGTGACCTCCTGGTTCATAGGTTGATGCTCACCGAGCTACACCAACCAGCCATGTCATTTCTTTTTCTTTTTCTGTGACTTGTTGGTATTTTGAGTATTTTTTATAGGCTTTGGTTTTTGGTCTTTTTCCTCTTGCTTTTCAGGGGTATTACTAGTATAAATTAAGAATATTACATCTTGAGCTGCAATTTAAAACAAAATAGTTTTTTTCCAGTTTCTCATTTTTTTTAAAAAAATGTTATTCTTCAAATTCTTTCACATGTTTAATTCTTTCACAAATTCTTTCACCAACAGATAGGGGGAAATAATGAAACTTCCTTTGCCCAGTGGTGCTAGGAAAACTTTTCCCAGAAACCGCTCCTACTTGCTCTCTGAACTGCTCCATCTATAGTGCCCCCGCCACCCTACTTGTTGCAACGATTTTCTCCTGGGACTCCCTGGTAGAGGGTGAGCTCTTGGGGGTGTGGTGGGGGGAGGGTGGGAGGACAGTGAAGATCTTGTTCACCCTTCTGTAGGACCTGGCCTAGAATTGTACAGAGCAGGCCTTCAGTAAGGATTTGTCAGAGGTTCTCTTCATGGATGTAAGCCAGCAATACTTTGAGGAGAAGGCTGAACCCAGGCCCTCAGAACTGCAGTATTTCAGATCTTGCAAAGACACTTGTGTTGCATGCAGAAAAACTGAGGCTGGAAGAAGACAGACATCTTGTCTCAGGTTATTCTTTTATGTCGCTTCTCCTGACCATATTTATCTTGTCATGATGTCGCCAATTCCTTTTCAGTGAACAAGGAAGGAATTTTAGTCCAGTTCATGTACAATTTGTTGTAGGCTTCCCTTTAAAGCCACGACTGAATGAACTTTCTTTATCTCATGTAACAAAGCGCATGCAAAGTCCTGCACATGAAATGCCAAATGGAAGGGGCCGGGCTCCCCGTAAAAGGAGCCAGAGACAGAGACACCATCTCTCCTAAGGCAGGAGGAATCCATGGGACAAGTCACAACTCTGAGCCAACTCCTCCAGCCTTCGTGCACCCAACAGTGACAGACCCTGGTGAGGGGAGCAGCTGCAGGGTGTCTCTCCACCCTCCCCCCCCCACTCCCCGCACGTCTCCAGGTTCACTCCCATTCCCTGCCCAGGTCCCTTGTCTGTGCTTTAGACTCAGCACACACCTGGGGCTTCCTCGCCTCCCCTCTCTGTCTGCCTCTCACTTCTGGGACTTTGTTCTGCTGTCTGCTCTGCCTGGGTTCCTTTGAAGTCTGGATAATATTTTGAAATTTCAGATTTCTGTGGGATCTTTTTTTTCTATCTGGAATTGGAAGGGACAGTGCAGATGAGGAAGGACTGGATTCCTCTTGGGGAGATGGCAGACCCACAAGCCCACAGAAGGGCTGTTAGGTATGCATCAGGAGAGGCAGGAGCACGTACGGCCTCGCCAAGCATGGACTGGAAGCAGTAGAGAGTCCTAGCCCCAAAGGGACCCCAAAGACTGGGACACTTAAGTGTCCCTTTTGGTCCAATGTCACCTACTCATTGATGGCTTCTCTCTTTTTATCTATTTAAAATCATAACTGCACCCCAGATCCTCTTATACCATTTTACTGTGCCTTCTTTATATAAAACCTGTCACCTAATACAGTGTATAAATTTCTTGTTTTACTTGCTGTTTTCTGTTTGTCTAGAATGTGCATTCCACGAGAAGGAGATCTTTGTTTTGTTCACTGTTATAGCTATTGCTGGTGGCAATAATGTCCTTTCATGGAGTCACAGGAAAAGCATTTCAGGTTTCGAGGCAAGATTTATTGAAGAAGCTGAGCAAACACAAAGTACTGGCCTGGATTCAGCTCTGGTGTCTCATCTCCATCCATCCTCTCTAGCTATGATAATAGAAGGAGAAAGGCTTTCTGCTCAGGCTCTGTTTGCCTATCTCCCTGCAAACCTAAAAGAGTAGCCCTCTCATTGTCTTTTGACTCTTTTTAAATAAAGGAAGGACAAGGGCACAGGTCTTTATTTAATTTATTTATTTGATTTACTAGTGGCCCAGTGCATGAAATTTGTGCCTGGGGCAGGGGGGGGGGGTGTTCCCTCAGCCCAGCCTGTACCCTCTCCAATCAAGGACCACTTGAGGGATGTCCGACCATCAGACATCTCTCTCGCAATATGGGAGCAGTGGGTCCTAACTGCTCACCTGCCTGCCTGCTTGATCACCCCTAACTGCCTCTGCCTGCCTGCCTGAATGCCCCAAATCCCTCTGCCTGCCTGCCTGATCACCCCTAACCTCTCTGCCTGCCTGCCTGATCACCCCTAACTGCCTCTTCCTGCCTGACCACCCCTAACTGCCCTCCCTTGCCAGCCTGATTTTGCCCCCAATGGCCCTCCCCTGCCGGCCTGATCTCGCCCCCAACTGCCCTCCCCTGCCGGCCTGATCTTGCCCCAACTTTCCTCCCCTGCCGACCTGATCTTAACCCCAACTGCCCTCCCCTGCCAGCCTGATCACCCCTAATGGCCTTTGCCTTGGTCCCCACCACCATGGTTTTGTCTGAAAGGAAGTCGGACATCTGGAAGATGGCCAGTTGACCTTGTTTAATTAGCATATTACCATTTTAGTAGTATAGATAGATTATATAGGATAGGATTGCTTAAATGGGGTGGGGGAGCCTTTTTCATCAGGAGGAGATGCTTTGGCAGACAAAAATACATAATCCCTATATCTGGACTGATAGCCAGCCATATGCACTATACTGCCAAACCGGTCATTAAAAAATTGAACTGCTTACACCTTACACCAAACAGCTGTTGCCCTTAAAACCCCTCCTCAGCCCCCACCTTAGGTTCTGCCTTTGAAGTTCACCCAGATTAGGTTCTGATTGGCCGGTTTCTATGCCAGTTAGCATCAAAAGCTCCACCTCCTATGCAGCCACTGGCTCCTCGTACTTCACCCAAATTTGGTTATGATTGTTTGGTTTCTATGTTCTTCAGTGTCTCCGGGCCAATCAATGGGCCTGATCAGCGAGGTGGGGCTGATCAGCAGCCCCAGCGGAGGCCAGAGAGGAGAGGTGTGGCTGCTGGCCAGGCCCAGAGCAAAAGAGAGAGGGAAATGCTGATCAACAGCTGCCACAGAGGCTATGGATCAGACCCTGCTTCTCTCTCCCCAGGCCTCAGTCCAAGCCTAATCCGCAGCCCCCTCAGCCGTCATTGCTGGGTCTAGGCTTCCGCAGCCGAGGCAGTCAATGCTGGGTTGCCAGGGCAACCCAGCACTGACGTCCAGTTGGTTGAGCCTCTGGTCGTTGTGGATGTTATGGACCCTGGGTTTTTATATATTAGGATAATTCATTTATTTTCTTTTTAAAATCTTTATTGTTGAGAGTATTACAGGTGTCCCCTCTCCCTCACCCCGTTTCCCCCCTCCACCCTGTTCCCACCCCACCCCCTTCACCACCCCACTGTCTGTGTCCATAGGTAAGATCTTTGGTTAATCTCTTCTGCCTTACCCCTTCCCCCTTCTTTCTGAGATTCGTTGATCTGTTCTATTCTTCCATGCTTTTGATTCTATTTTATTCATCAGCTAATTTTGTTCATTAGATTTTTTGTTCGTTTATTTTTTTTAGAATCAATTATTGATAGATATGTATTTGTTATCATTTTATTGTTCATATTTTTTATCTCTTCTTTTTCTTCTCAAATTATACCCTTCAACATTTCATGCAATGGTTTGGTGGTGATGAATTAATTTAGCTTTTTTTTTGTTTGTTTGTGAAGCTCTTTATCTGACCCTCAATTCTGAATGATAGCTTTGTTGGGTAGAGTAATCTTGGTTGTAGGTCCTTGGTATTCATCAATTTGAATATTTCTTGCCATTTCCTTCTGCAGTTTCTGTTGAGAAATCAGTTTAAAGTCATGAGTGCTCCCTTGTAGGTAACTAACTGCTTTTATCTTGTTGCTTTTAAGATTTTCTCTTTGTCTTTAACCCTTGGAATTTTATGATGTGTCTTGGTGTGGGCCTCTTTGGGTTCCTCTTCTTTGGGAATCTCTGTGCTTCCTGGACTTGTAAGTCTATTTCTTTCACCAGAAAGGGGAAGTTTTCTGTCATTATTTCTTCAAATAGGTTTTTCATATCTTGTTCTCTCTCTTCTCCTTCTGGCACCCCCATAATGCAAATGCTGGTATACTTGAACTTGTCCCAGAGGCTCCTTACACTATCTTCATATTTTTGTATTCTTTTTTCTTTTCGTTCTTCTGCTTGTGTGTTTTTTGCTTCCTCATATTCCAAATTGTCAATTTGATTCTCAGAATCCTCTACTCTACTGTTGAATCCCTGAAAATTATTCTTTATTCAGTTAGTGTATGCTTAATTTTTGACTGGTCCTTTTTCATGCCTTTAACATTCTCACTAAGATCCTTGAAAGTCTCATGAAGATCCTTGAGTAACCTTATAACCAGGGTTTTGAACTCTGTATCCAGTAGTTTGCTTGCTTCCATTTCTTTCATTTGTGACATGTTTCTTTGTTTCTGCATTTTGGCTGCTCCCCTGTGTTTATTTCTATGTATTAAGTAGAGCTGCTGTGTCTTTTGAAATTGGTAGAGTGGCCTTGTGCAGTAGGTGTCCTGAAGGGCCCAGTGGCTCAGCCTCCCCAGTCACCTCAGCTGGGCACTTTAGGTGTGCCCCTTTGTGGGCTGTGTGCACAGTCTTGTATTTGAGCCTTGATTGATGTTGGCATCCCTGAGAGGAGTTGACCTCCAGGCCATTTGGCTGTCAGGACCTGGAGCTTGGAAGAACTGGGATCATGTAAGTTTATTCATGGGCCCTTTAAGAGGAACACCTGGGATTCCAGGAGTCTTCTTATTATCCAGCCATAATTCCTGCTGTTTTTTACAGCCTGTAGTTGCCTGGACTTCTCTTCCCAGCTCTGGAACTCTGGTCTGGAGTTCTGGTGTGGGCCTGGGACCCCTTGCACAGGTGGGTGTCGGACCAGCTCCTTTCGCACCTCCACCCTCTGCTCCTCCTACTAGTCTCAATGTGCTTTCTTCTTTACTTCTCTAGTTGTAGGACTTCCATTCAGTCAGTTTTCAGGCAGTTCTAAATGATGGTTGTTCTGTATTAGTTGTAATTTTGATGTGGTTGTGGGAGGTGGTGAGTACAGGCGTTTACCCACGCTGCTATCTTGGTTTGCTTTTCATTCATTTATTTTCTTGTTCTTAATAAAACAAATGTGCCTTTGAGACAGCATGGAGGGACCTGGAGAGCATTATGCCAAGCAAAATAAGCCAATCAGAGAAAGAAAAGCATCACATGATCTCACTCATACATGAAATCCAATAAACAAAATAGACTGACTGATGAACAAAATAGATCCAGAGACATAGAAGCATAGAACAGACTCTATTTTTTAAATAAATTTTAATATTTAAAGAAATTGATTTCAGAGAAAGGAAAGGAGAGGGAGAGAGATAGAAACATCAATGATGAGAATCATTGATTAACTGCCTCACCCCGTAAAGAGGATTGAGCCTGCAACCTGGCAGTGTGCCCTTACTGGGAATCAAACTGTGACCTCTTGATTCACGGGTTGATGCTCAACCACTGAGGCACATCAGCTGTGCTGTCTTTTGACTTTGTAGTGAAGGTGGTTTTGCTATGTAATTGAATAAATCAATCTTTTAAAAAAAAGAATCATAGTTAGGAAGGTTTGTTCCTAGGTTATAAAGAAATAAACAGATGTTCCTCATATACAAATCAGGGTGACATAAAGTGGCAACAATATATGATTTTAAAGAGAATATAAGCATCTCTACTGCTGGGGAGGGGTGAGAGTAGAAGGGGGAACCAGAGGGGAGTGTGAGGAGCTCAGCTTCTGCTCACGAGACTTCTCTTGATTTGTGGAGCCCAGTGTTTAGAGACTGGGAATTCTGGTGCTCCGGTTACTCTCCCCATCTAACTCAGGAGGTTATTGGAATGTCTACCCCAGTAAATCTCAACACCAGTGATTGTGCCTCCCAGGGGACATTGGGCATTTGTGGAAAATTTTAGGCTGTTTAAGCTGCAGGAGGGGGTGCTGTTGCCAGAAATGCTGCTAAACACCCTACTATGCTCAACAGTAGTCCACAACAAAGACTTGTCCTGCTCAAAATGTCAGTCAGTAATGCAGAGGTAGAGGAATCCTGCCTGACTCTGCCCTTCAGACCCTCCCAGAGCTCTCAAGCAAAGCAGCAACAGCAATTGAGGCTAAGGAGGGCTAGGATGGATGTACACATGGTTCTTTCTTCCCCTCCCTGTGGGACTGCAACCCTGCCTTTCACTTGGCAAGTCTCCATCTGAACTGCTCACTGTTGCTATCTAGGTCCTACAGGTAGGCTATGGCTCTGATGTCTAATAATGATAACTGAGTGCTATTTCAACAACACCTCTGGAGCTGTCATTAATCTTTTTATTTTCTTTTTTAAAAAATTTATTTGGTGAAGAAACCAGTTGGTTTGTCCAATAAAGCACTCCTAGTCTGGAAATCCCTGACTGCATTCTTTAACATATTCCTCTGCCCCCTGTATTTTCTGTGAATTGGTGGTTAAACTTAGTCTTGATAATATTTAATCTGATTCTTTTGGCAGCACTATTTCATAAGTGGTTGTTTTTGCATACCAGTGAAAACCAGCCAGTCTAAGATCTGTGACCTGCCCAGGGCTGGAGACACAGGGCAGAGCCAGATGGGGATCACATTCATCAGGGTGGGTGTGGGGCAGGGCTGAGCTCTGGAGGGCAGTCAGACTTCCCAGGAGCCTCCTCCCCTGCCCGGTCCCCCTGATCCCATCTCCTCCTTGTGAGGGTCTGGGGCCCTCAGGAGCTTAGGCCTGCATCTGTGTGCTGGTCCTCCATGATGGAGCTTGCAGGATGGGTCCACTAGTTGTGCTCAGAGGCTTCCTAGCTGCCAGCAGTAGGAGGGTGTTAGCACTGGGCTGTAGTATTCCCACACAATGGCCCAGAAAGGAACTATATTTGAAGTATGCTGGCAGTGCTCTGACTTGGAGGTGTAGTGTAGCCTGGGCCCCTGGCCTGGGGAAGAGCTGGTGGCTTAAAATGCCCAGAAGGGCAGGGACTCAGGGGAAAGGCTTTGAGCAAGGAGATATACACTACTTTACTGGCTAAGCTTCTGACCCAGGGTTCACTTGGACATCACCACTTCCAAAATGCTGAGGACTCTCCCTCTTCTGTTGTTTCCTTCCTTCCTTCTCTTCCCTCATCTCTCTGTTGTGTCTTTTAAAATTTTCTTGATCAATCTTCCCTTGCTTCTTCCCTTTCTCTCCTCTCTGCCCCTCCAGCTTTCTTTCCTTTCCTTTTTAGTGTCCTCTTTCTCCCTCAGAAATCAACCAGTGTTTAACATGGACACTGACAGAGCAGAAGGCTTGACAGAGGGAAATGGGTTGGGTGCATGAGGCTGAGCTGCTACCTCCTGGTCACTTTAACTTGTAGCATGACCAGCTCCATTCTCAGGGCAACCAAACCCTCCCATGCCTGGGCCACATGGCCTCTCCCAAGCTGAAATTCCCTGGAGCGGGTGGTGAGGTACTGGGCAGGATGGACACCGAAAGAGACAGGAACTCATGGCAAAGGTAGAAAAAACTGGGTGGTCTGGGGATACTGGAATGTCGAAGCAGGAGTATGGGGTTGTAAGGAGAGCACATCAGGTTGACCAGGTGGGGGTTGTAAGGAGAGCACATCAGGTTGACCAAGCAGGGTCAACCCATTTCCCTCTGTCAGGCCTTCTGCTCTGTCAGTGTCCATGTTAAACACTGGTTGATTTCTGAGGGAGAAAGAGGACACTAAAAAGGAAAGGAAAGAAAGCTGGAGGGGCAGAGAGGAGAGAAAGGGAAGAAGCAAGAAAAGATTGATCAAGGGCTCCCTCAGTTTTTTTTTTAAATTAATTTAATTTATTTATTTTAAAAAAATCTTTATTGTTGAGAATATTAAAGATGTTCCCCTTCCCCCATCCCCTTTTGCCCCCCTCACCCAGTTCCCACCCTGCCTCAGGCCTTCACTATCCTACTGTCTGTGTCCATAGGTAAGATCTTTGGTTAATCTCTTCCCATTCCCCCTCCCTCTTTTCCCTGACATTCATCAGTTTGTTCCATGCTTCCATGTCTCTGATTCAGTTTTATTCACCAGTTTATTTTGTTCATTAGATTTATTTTTTCCCTTTTTTTCTTTATTGTTGAAAGTATTACATAGTTCGCCTTTTTTCACCCATTAACCTCTTCCAGCCCTCTCCCATCCTTCCCCCACCCTCAGGCCCTCACCGCCCCATTGTCTGTGTCCATGGGTTATGCACATATACATATAATTTCATTGCTTGATCTCTTCCCACCCACCCTCCCCTGCCTTCACTCTGAGGTTCAAGAATCTGTTCATGCTTCTATGATTCTGGGTCTATTTTTGATCATAAGTTTATTTGGTTCATTAGACTCCACATATGAGTAAGATCATGTGATACTTATCTTTCTCTGACTGGCTTATTTTGCTTAGCATAATACTTTCCAGGTGCAAGCTGTTGCAAATGTTAAGAGTTGTTTCTTTTTTATTGCTGCATAGTATTCCATTGTATAAATGTACCATAGTTTTTTTATCCACTCATCTGCTGATGAGCACGTAGGCTGTTTCCAAGTCTCAGCTATTGTAAATTGTGCTGCTATGAACACAGGGGTGCATACATTCTTCATGATAAGTGTTTCAGGTTTCTTAGGATATATTCCTAGAAGTGGGATGATTGGGTCAAATGGAAGTTCCATTTTTAATTTCTTAGGAAACTCCATACTGTTTTCCACAGTGGCTGCACCAGTCTGCATTCCCACAAGCAACATACCAGGGTTCCTTTTTCTCCACAACCTCACCGACACTTGTTGTTGGTTAATTTGATAATAGTCATTCTGACAGGTGTGAGGTAGTATCTCATTGTTGTTTTGATTTGCATCTCTTGGATGATAAGCGACTTTGAGCATTTTTTCATATGTCTCTTGGCCTTCTGTATGTCCACTTTAAAGTATCTATTTAGGACCTTTGCCCATTTTTAAATCGCATTGTTTGTCTTCCTTTTGTTAAGTTGTATGAGTTCTCTATATATTTTGGAGATTAACCCCTTATCAGACGTATCATTGGCAAATATATTCTCCCATGTAGTGGGGTCTCTTGTTATTTTGATGATCGTTTCTTTTGCCGTGCAGAAGCTTTTTATTTTCATGTAGTGCCATTTTTTTTTTCTCCTTAATTTCCATCATCCTAGGACAGTGGTTGGCAAACAGCGGCTTGCGATGCACATGTGGCTCTTTGGCCCCTTGAGTGTGGCTCTTCCATAAAATACCACGGCCTGGGCGAGTCTATTTTGAAGAAGTGGCGTTAGAAGAAGTTTAAATTTAAAAAATGTGGCTCTCAAAAGAAATTTCAATCGTTGTACTGTTGATATTTGGCTCTGTTGACTGAGTTTGCCGACCACTGTACTAGGAGAGATATCGATAAACATATTGCTCCGGGAGATGTCTGAGATTTTGGTGTCCATGGTTTCTTCTTACATTTATGGTTTCACATCTTACATTTAAGTCTTTTATCTATTTTGAGTTTATTCTTGTGTATGGTGTAAGTTGGTGGTCTAGTTTTATTTTTTTGCATACATCTGTCCAGTTTTCCCAACACCATTTATTAAAGAGATTGTCTTTGCTCCAGTGTATGCTCTTGCCTCCTTTGTCAAATATTAATTGACCATAGTGGCTTGGGTCGATTTCTGGTTTCTCTGTTCTATTCCATTGATCTATATGCCTGTTCTTATGCTTGAACCAGGCTTTGTAGTATAACTTGATATCTGGTATTGTGATCCCTCCAACTTTGTTCTTCTTTCTCAAGGTTGCTGCAACTATTCAGGGTCTTTTTGGGTTCCATATAAATTTTTGGAATGTTTGTTCTAGGTCTGTGAAATATGCCCTTGGTATTTTAATGGGGAGTGCATTGAATCTATAGATTGCTTTGGGTAGTATGGACATTTTAATGATGTTGATTCTACCAATCCATGAACACAGTATATTCTTCCACTTGTTTATGTCTTCCTCTATCCTTTTTTCCTGTAGTTTTCAGGGTATAGGTCTTTTACCTCTCTGGTTAAGGTTATTCCCAAGTATCTTAATTTTTTTTTTTTTGCAATAGTGAATGGGATTGTTTGTTTAGTTTCTCTTTCTGAGAGTTCATTATTGGTATATAAAAATGTTATGGATTTTTTGGTGTTAAATTAAAAAAAAATCCCTTACATATGTCTCCTTTCCCCCATTGACCTCTCCCCGACCACTCCCACTCCCAAACCCCCAGCACATGCCCTCACTGCCCTAGTGTCTGTGTCCATTGGTTATGTTTATATGCATGCATACAAGTCCTTTGCTTGATCTCTTACCCCTTCCCTCCACCCTTCCTTGCCTTCCCTCTGAGGACTGACGGTCTATTCGATGCTTCTCTGTCTCTGGGTCTATTTTTCTTCATCAGTTTAAGTTGTTCATTATATTCCAGAAATTAGTGAGATCATGTGATATTTATATTTCTTCAACTGGCTTATTTTGCTTAGCATAATGCTCTCCTGGTCCATCCATGCTGTGGGGAATGGTAAGAGTTCTTTCTTTTTTACAGCAGCAATGTATTCCATTGTGTAGATGTGCCACAGCTTTTTAATCCACTCCTCTGCTGATGGGCACTTAGGCTGTTTCCAAATCTTAGCTATTGTAAATTGTGCTGCTATGAACATAGGGCTGCATATGTCCTTTCTGATTGGTGTTTCTGATTTCTTGGTATATATTACTAGAAGTGGGATTACTGGGTCAAATGGCAGCTCCATTTTTAACTTTTTGAGGAAATCCCATACTGTTTTCCACAGTGGCTGCACCAGTCTGCATTCTGACCAGCAGTGCATGAGGTCTCCTTTTTCTCCACATCCTCATCAGCATTTGTCGTTTGTTGATTTGTTGATGACAGCCACTCTGACAGGTGTGAGGTGGTACCTCATTGTTGTTTTGATTTGCATCTCTCAGATGATTAGTGACTTTGAGCACGTTTTCATATGTCCCTTAGCCTTTTGTATGTCCACTTTCTAAAAGTGTCTATTTTAGTCTTTTGCCAATTTTGTGATTTGATTGTTTATCTTCCTTTTGTTAAGATGTATGAGTTTTCTGAAAATTTTGGAGGTTAGGCCGTTATCAAAGATAACATTGGCAAATATGTTTTCCCATGCAGTGGGCTTTCTTGTTGTTTTGTTGATGGTTTCTTTTGCTGTGAAGAAGCTTTTAATTTTGATGTAGTCCCATTTGTTTATTTTCTCCTTAGTTTCCATTGTCATAGGATCTGTATCGGTAAAGATATTGCTATGACAATGTCTGATATTGCTATGACAATGTCTGATATTTTGCTTATGGAGTCTTCTAAGATTTTTATCATTTCCCATCTTACGTTTAAGTCCTTTATCCATTTTGAGTTTATTTTTGTGTTTGGTGAAAGTTAGTGGTCTAGTTTCATTTATTTTATTGTATCTGACCAATTTTCCCAACACCATTTATTGAAGAGACTGTCTTGACTCCATTGAATGCTCTTGCCTCCTTTGTCAAATATTAATTGAGCATTATGGCTTGGGTTGATTTCTGGGTCTGTTCTGTTCCATTGGTCTATATGTCTGTTCTTGTGCCAGTACCAGGCAGTTTTGAGAACAGTGGCTTTTTAATATAGCTTAATAGCTGGTATTGTGATCCTTCCAACTTTGTTCTTCTTTCTCAGGATTGCTGTGGTTATTCTGGATATTTTTTTAATTCCAGATGAACTTTTGGAGAGTTTGTTCTAGGTCTGTTAAATATGCCATTGGTATTTTAATGGAGATTGCATTGGATCTATAGATTGCTTTGGGTAGTATGGACATTTTAATGATGTTGATTCTACCAATTCATGAACATGGTATATTCTTCAATTTGTTTATGTCTTCCTTTATCTCTTTTTTCAATGTCCTGTAGCTTTCTGAGTACAGGTCTTTTACCTCCTTAGTTAATCTGGTTTTGGAATTAGGGTAATGCTGGATTCATAGAAAGAGCTTGGAAGTGTGCCTTCCTCTTGAATTTTTTGGAATAGTCTGAGGAGGATAAGTTTTAGTTCTTCTTTGAAAGTTTGGAAAAACTACCATGTGAAGCTGTCTGGCCCAGGGCTTTTGTTTGCTGGAAGATTTTTGATTACTGCTTCAATTTCATTGGAGGTTATCAGCCTATTCAGCTTTTTTATTCTTCTTGATTGAGTTTTGGAAGCTTGTATTTTTCTAAGAATATGTCCATTTCATCTAGGTTGTCCAGTTTGTTGGAGGAGAGTTGTTTGTGGTATATTTTTACAAACCTTTGTGTTTCTGTGGGGTCTGTTGTTACTTCGCCTCTTTCATTTCTGATTTTGTTTATTTGGGTCTTCTCTCTTTGTTTCTTCGTGAGCCTGGCTAGATATTTATCAATATTTTTTATCCTTTCAAAGAACCAGATCTTGGTTGTATTGAACTTTTGTATTTTTTTTTGTCTCTATGTCGTTTATATCTGCTCTGAATTTATTTTTCCTTCCTTCTGCTTACTCTTGGCTTTTCTTGTTTCTCTCTTATAATTCTTTAAATTGTAGGGTTAGATAATTTATTACCATTTTTTTTTTTTTTTTTTTTTTTTTTTTTTTTTTAGGTAGGCCTGTAGAGCTATGAACTTCCCTCTCAGGACTGCTTTCACTGTGGTCATAGATTTTGGATTGCTGTGTTTTCATTGTCATTTGTTACCAGGATGCTTTTTATTTTTACTTTGATCTCTTTGGTAACCCAAGGATTATTTAATAGCATGCTATTTCGCCTCCAAGTGTTGCAATAGGCCTTCCTTCCCCTGGCTGCTGGAACCAGTTTTCCACCGGCACCTGGGACCCGGGCCACAGCAGAGCCAAGCCTTCAGCCTTCAGCCTTCAGGCTTGGCTCTGGCTGTAGCGGAGCCTTCAGTGTTCAGTGTTCAGTGTTCAGACTTCAGTCTTCACCCAGGCGGAGCCTTCAGTCATAGCTCCATGCCCGCAAATGCAAATTAACCCACCATTTTGTTGGGTTAATTTGCATACACACGCCTGATTGGCTGGTGGGCATCATGGAGGTACAGTCAATTTGAATTTTTCTCTTTTATTAGTGTAGATTGCTTTTGATTTCTCCCTTGATATCTTACAGGAATTTTTTAAATGTATTTGGGTGTTCCCGCATTGGGTGCATATATGTTTACCAGTGTTACATCCTCTTGTTGTATTGATCCCTTTAATATTATGAAGTGGCTTTCCTTGTCTCTTGTTATGGCCTTCACTTTGAGGTCTATTTTGTCACACATAAGTATTGATAACCCAGCTTTTTTTCATTTCCATTTGCCTTAAAGATATTTTTTCATCCCTTCACTTTCAGTCTGTGTGAGTCCCTTGTTATGAGATGGGTCTTTTGTAGACAGAAGATATATGGGTCATGTTTTCGTATCAATTCAGCTACCCTACGTCTTTTGTTTGGAGCATTTAATCCATTTATGGTTAAGGTTATTATTGATAGGGGCTTGTTTGTCACCATTTTTATTCTTTATGCCTGTGTTTCTTCTTCCTTTCTTATTTCTTCTTTTTATAGCAGCCCCTTTAGCATTTCTTGCATTGGTGGCTTGGTGGTAATAAACTCCCTTAGCCTTTTTTGGTCTATGAAGCTCCTCATTTCAACTTCAATTTTGAATGATAGCCTTGCTGGGTATAGTATTCTTGGATTCAGTCCTTTGCTTTGCATCACTTTGTATATTTTATTCCATTCCCTTCTGGCCTGATGTGTTTTTGTTGAGAAATCAGTTGATAGTCTAATGGGAGTTTCCTTATAGGTAACTTTCTGTCTCTCTCTAGCAGCCTTTAAGATTCTTACTTTGTTGTTGGTGTATGCCTATTTAATTATGATGTGTCTTGGTATTGGTCTTTTTGGGTTCATCTTGTTTGGGACTCTGTGTGCTTTTTGAACTTGGGTGAGTTTTTCATTCCCAATATCAGAGAATTTTTCTGTCATTATTTCTTCAAACAGGTTTTCTATTCCTTGCTCCATTTCCTCTCCTCCTGGGATCCCTGTTATGCAGATGTTGTGTTTTTTTCATGTCGTCCCAAAGCTCCCTTAGGCTCTCTTCCTTCTTTTAAAGTTTATTTTCCAGTTGCTGCTCTACTTGGGTGTCTTTTCCTACCTTGTCTTCTAGCTCGCTGATGCAGTCCTCAGCTTCTTCTAGTCTATGGTTGATGCTTTCTATTGTATTCTTTATTGCAGCTATGTCATTCTTCATTTCTCCTTGGTTCTTCTTCATTTCCTCTTGATTCTTACACAGGTTGAATTTGTCTTCCATCCTTTCAGCGTCCTTATAACCATTGCTCTGAATTCTTTCTCTGACAAATTGCTTGCCTCCATTTCATTTGTTTTCTTTTCTGATGATTCTTCCTTTTCTTTCATTTGGGTGTTGTTTCTTTGTCTCCCCATTTTACTGTTATTTTGTGGTTGTTTTTATGTATTAGATCAAACTTCTATGTCACCCCAATTTTTTTGAGTTTATTTTATATATAGATGTTTTGTGGGACCCAGTGGTGCAATCTCTCTGGTCTTTTGGACTAGGTATTCTAGGGATGCCCCCTACTTGGGATATTTGAGTTCTCTTGGTATAGTTGGGTCTTGAGTGTTATAGTCCCATTCATGGATGGAGTCTCCTCTCAGGATGTCTGGTTATGAGGCTTACTGTCTATAATGTTGATCAAACAGCATAAAATACAACTCGACAAGACACAACACAAAGGGAACAAAACATGAATGTACTCATGACACCGATAACCCTAATAAAAGTGGCCACCAAAGAAAAGAAAATTAGGAGAGAGAAGAGAGAGCAAAAATGATATTGAGAAAAGGAAAAAAGGTAAGAGAGAAAAGAAAAAGTAGAAAAAATAAGGGGAAAAAGTATACATATATGGGGAGAAAACTCCACAAAACAAACAAATAAACCAAAAAATGCAGACAATAAACACCCAGAAAAAAAGGGGGGCGGGAAGAAGCTGTAGAGGCATAGCTTATATCCAGAAAGTAAAGTAATGGAATTGAATGAGTAGGGGAATGGCCACATTTCAGTATAGAGAAGATAGAAAGAGAATGAGTGGATAAGAAGAAAAGTAAAAAAAACAAAATAATCAATAAATCTACACTAATAAAAGAGAAACATGCAAATTGACTGTCACTCCACTATGCCCACCAGCCAATCAGGAGTGAGCATGCAAATTAACCCAACAAAGATGGTGGCAGCCATGGAGCTGGAGCAAGCAGGAAGTTTGGGTTGCCCCCGGCTAAAGAGGAAGCCAAGCTTCCCACCTGTCCTGGCCTCCACTCAAGGAGGGGCTTGGAATCTGGGTCGCCAGGGGGCATGGCCAGCCTGAAAATGGCCCTCAGCCCCTTACCCAGGCTGGCCACACCCCCATGGAGTAAGTTTCCACTGGGGGACGTGGCCAGCCTGCAAAGAGCCATCAGCCCCTCACCCAGGCTGGCCAGGCACCTCAGCAGGGACCCCCACCCTGAAGGGGGTGTGGCCAGCTTGAAAACAGCCCTCAACTCCTCACCCAGGCTGGCCACGCCCCCTCAGCGGGGACCCTCACCCCCTGGGGGAGTGGCCAGCCTGCAAACCACCACAGGCCCCTCACCCAGGCTGCCCCATGCCCTAAGGGAACCCCCACCATGATCCAGGACACCCTTCAGGGTAAACCAGCCAGCCCCCACCCATGCACCAGCCCTCTATCTATACTAATAAAAGGGTAATATGCTAATTAGACTGGGAGACCTTCTGGACATTCTTCTGGACAAAGCCATGGTAGCGGGGCTGAGTTAGAGGCAGTTAGAGGCCAAGAGGGGAGGGAAGTTGTGGGTGATCAGGCCAGGATGAGATGGCAGTTGTGGGTGATCAGGCCGGTGGGGGGGGCATTGGGGGTGATCAGGCTGGTGGGGGGGCTGTTGGGGGTGAGCAGACCAACAGTTGGGCTAGTTGGGGGTGAACATGCCATCAGTGGGGGTCAGTTGGAGGTGATCAGGACAGCGGGTGGGCAGTTTGGGGTGAGCAGGCCAGCAGGGGGCAGTTGGGGGCGAGCAGGCCAGCAAGCAGAGTGGTTAGGGGCAATCAGGCAGGTAGGTGAGCAGTTAGGAGCCAGCAGTCCTGGATTGCGAGAGGGATGTCTGACTGCCGGGTTAGGCCCAATCCCTGTAAACTAGCAGTAGGACATCCTTCGAGGGGTCCCAGATTGGAGAAGGTGCAGGCCAGGCTGAGGGACACCCCCCTGTGCACAAATTTTATGCACCAGGCCACTAGTAATAAAATAAAAAGATAAAAACTTTTAAAAAATTTATCTATCTATATGTTCATCTATTTTTGGAAAAGAATAGAGGAGAGAGCATATAGGCTTGAGTTTAGTGAGTGAAACTAATTAAGCAATGAGGAGAAGAAGAGAGCAAGAGAGGTGAGGAAAAACACAAGCATAAAAAATTGGGTAGCAAAGAAAGAGAAAAGAGAGGGGTGCATGGACTTGGAGCAGGGGAGAGGAAATTATATATATGAGTAAGCCAACAGAGACTACAATAACAATAACTGTCAATAAAGCAGATAAAGATCCATTTTTAACAAGGGGTAGAAGGAAAGGAGAGAGAAAAACTAAAGCATGTACAGGAGAAGAGAAACAGAATGGAAAAGGGAGAAGTGAGGAATAAAAGTGTGTAAAAAAAGAAAAGATAAGATCAAATAAAACAATGATCCTATCTAATAAAAGAGTAACATGCAAATTAACTGTCACTTTGCAATAAAAATGGCCGCACCCACAGCCAATAAGGAGGGAATATGCAAATTGATGGGCTAAAATGGCAGTGCCGGCCAGAGCCAAGGAGCCTGTGGAGACCAGGGGGAAGGCTTGGAGTCCTGGGTCACCACAACAACCCAGGACGCCAAGCCTGACAGGAGAGCTGAGTGGGAGATGGGCTGGAAGGCTTGGTGTCCTGGGTTGCCCCAGAGCAGAGTGGGAGATGGGTGGGAAGGCCAAGCCTGACGGGAGAGCAGAGCCGGAGATGGGCTGAAAGGCTAGGCATCCTGGGTCACCCCAGAGCAGAGCGGGAGATGGGTGGGAAGGCCAAGCCTGATGGGAGACCAGAGCGGGAGATGGACTGGAAGGCTTGGAATCCTGGATTGCCCCAGAGCAGCGCGGGAGATGGGCGGGAAGGCTTGGTGTTCTGGGTCACTGGGGAGGGCAGTTGGGGGGACCAGGACTGCAGGGGAGGGCAATTGGGGGGATTAGGACTGCAGGGGAGGGCAGTTAGGGGTGACCGGGCCGGCAGAGGAGGGCATTTGGGAAGGACCAGGCCTGTAGGGGAGGGCAGTTGGGGACAACCAGGCCTTTCAGGGGAAGACAGTTAGGGGTGACCAGGCTGGCAATGGAGGGCAGTTAGGAGTTACCTGGGCCAGCAGGGGAGGGCAGTTGGGGGTGACCATGCCTGTAGGGGATGGCAGTTAGGAGCAATTGGGCCAGCAGGGGAGCAGTTAGGTGTCGATCAAACTGGCAGGGGAGTGGTTAGGGGGTGATCAGGCTGGCAGGCAGAAGCGGTGAGGGGCAATCAGGCAGGCAGGCAGGCAGCGGTTGGGAGCCAGCAGTCCTGGATTGTGAGGGGGATGTCCGACTGCCCGTTTAGGCCCAATCCCACCGGGGATCAGGCCTAAACCGGCAGTAGGACATCTCTTGAGGGGTCCCAGATTGGAGAGGGTGCAGCCTGGGCTGAGGGACACACCCCCACTCCCCGTGCACGAATTTCATGCACCGGGCCTCTAGTAACATAAAAATAGAATAAAGAAAAATAATACAAGAATTAGAAGGTTAAAGACAAGGAGAGATAGAAAAAAATTTTAAGAAATAAAAAAGTTAAGTGTCCTTTACTTCAGCTGAGTTTTAATGACTCATGGGGGATTGTCTAAGACCCCTCTCTACTGTTCTGTCTGCCACTTCTCTGTTTCCTGTTAGATAATCAACACCGTGTTCAAGTTCCCAGCGATTCCCATTCCTCTGTCTCTGTCTCCACAGCCAGGTGGGACCAATCTGCCTGCTTTGTTTGTCTGCCTGCTTTCAGTCTTATTTACACAAGCATCTATTTCTGACATTGGCTTTAGGATGGGGTGTTGCTTTATTGGTTTCTGGGACCAAACAGCCTCTCAACCCAGTCCCCCAGGGCTCCCTGGGGCTATTCACATTCTTCATTTATTATTCAAAGCTTGAGGCTGGGTGCGGCTGCACTAGTTGTCCTGTGGGTGCTGCTAGGAGGGGCTGGCTCTTCAGAAGAAAAATGGCTGCTTACGATTGGAGGGTCCAGAATGTCCCAGTGCCAGATTCCTGGTCACCTCTCCCTGTCCTGCTCCTCTCCACAGCCTCTCCCCAGCCTCCACAAAACTGCACCTCCACCTGCATCGCAGTCTTGGTGAGTGTTTGTAATTGAAAGGTCCTATGAACTGGGTTTAGTGAATAAAAGCAGGGAAAATATAAAGACAAAAGAACCATGCCACTATGAGTTTCTCCCCCCACCCCCAGTACCACGTGTCTCAGGCAGTTCTTCAGGCTGCCTTTCTGGGCGCAGCCTCACATGGCTGTGAACTTAGATCTTGATTCCCCAGCTTCCAGCAGCCCTGTGGACTTCTTTCCACAGTCGAGTGTTACATGTGTCCCCAAGGGACATGAACTTGGTGCAGCACAGGTTCCTTCTGACTCTCTCATGTCGGTGGTTACACATCTCTCTCTCTAGCTCAGGTCCCCTATCCTACGGTTGTCCAGGCACCCTCTGTCCTTTCCGGTTGTGATTGTCTCACCAGCTGTATTTAATTCATCAATTCTGGGTGGATGGTATTCGGTTTAGTTGTTCCTTCTATCTGCTCTGTGAGAAGGCATAGGGCATGTCCACTTATTCAGTGGCCATTTTGAAAAGCCTAAGTTAGTTTTTTTTTTTTTTTAAGCAAGGAAACTTAAAGTATAATAATTTTTTAAAATAAATAAAATATTGAAATTAAAAGAATGTTGTGAATTTGAATACACTTTTCTATTTTTAAATTACTTTAAAGTTGTAGACATTAACAAATACAAATGAGTGGAAGAATGTATTGAAGTGCAACCCTTTTCGTTTGCCTCAGTCTAAGACATGGCTCCATGGGAGATTAGCAGGGAAAATTTTGTTTTTGCTGTTTTATTTTTTTTATGTTTTATACTTTTTATTGTCACATTAGGTAAATAAATTATTTAGTATTATTTCATAATGACATATAATCTTTTAGCAAAATATGTTTGACAACCTTTCAAATATTTAAATTTTTTTTTTAAAAAACCTGATGGCTATTTATTTATTTATATTTTTTATTTTTTTAAAAAATAAATCTTTATTCAGATTATTACAGTTATTTCTCCTTTTCCCCCCCATAGCTCCCCTCCACCCAGTTCCCACCCCACCTTCTGCCCTTACCTCCCCCCACTGTCCTCATCCATAGGTGTATGATTTTTGTCCAGTCTCTCCCTGAACGCCCCCATTTCTATGCCCCTGATTCTATTATATTCACCAGATTATTCTGTCCCTCAGGTTTTTAATTCACTTGATTTTTAGGTTCACTTGTTGATAGATATGTATTTGTTGTTCATAATTTTTCTCTTTACTTTTTTCTTCTTCCTCTTCTTTAAGAATACCTTTCAGCATTTCATATAATACTGGTTTGGTGGTGATGAACTCCTTTAGCTTTTTCTTGTCTGTGAAACTCTTTATCTGCCCTTCAATTCTGAATGATAGCTTTGCTGGGTAGAGTAATCTTGGTTGTAGGTTCTTGCTATTCATCACATTGAAAATTTCTTGCCACTCCTGTCTGGCCTGCATAGTTTCTGTTGAAAAGTCAGCTGACAGTCGTATGGGTGCTCCCTTGTAGGTAACTAACTGTTTTTCTCTTGCTGCTTTTAATATTCTCTCTTTGTCTTTTGCTCTTGGCATTTTAATTATGATGGTTCTTGGTGTGGTCCTCTTTGGATTCCTTTTGTTTGGGGTTCTGTGGGCTTCCTGGACTTGTAAGTCTATTTCTTTCACCAGTTGGGGGAAGTTTTCGGTCATTATTTCTTCAAATAGGTTTTCAGTATCTTGCTCTCTCTCTTGTTCTGGCACCCCCATAATTCTGAGGTTGGTACGCTTGAAGTTGTCCCAGAGGCTTCTTACACTATCTTCAACTTTTTGGATTTTTTTTGCTTTTTGCTTTTTCGGTTGAGTGTTTTTTGCTTCTTTGTATTTCAATTCTTTGACTTGATTCTTGTGTTCCTCTAGTCTGTTGTTGGGTCTCTGTATAATATTTTTTATTTCAGTCAGTGTACGTTTAATTTCTAGTTGGTCCTTTTTCATATCTTTGAGGGTCTCGTTATATTTATCGGCCTTTTCTAGGATATTCTTGAAAAGCCTTATAACTGTGGTTTTGAATTCTATATCCAGTCGTTTGTTTTCCTCCATTTCTTTCATTTGTGATCTGTTTCTTTGACGCCGCATTTTCACTGCTTCCCTGAGTTGTAAGGTAGATTTGTGTGCTAGGTTTCCTATATGGCCCAGTGGGTCGGCCTCCCCAGTTAACCTGAGGTGGACACTCTTGGTGCACCCCTTTGTGGACTGTGTGTACAGCCTTGTTGTAGTTAAGTCTTGATTGTTGTTGGTATCACTGGGAGGAATTGATCTGCAGGCCAGTTGACTTTGAGGATCAGCTGTGTCTACGCTGGGAGAAGTTCGGTGCTGGAGACAGCCTTATAGAATTAGACTTGCCAAATTGCAATAGCCTCTGTGCTCAGCTTGGATGGGGTGGAGTCTCAGGGCGGAGCAGATAGTCTTGGCTTCCAGTCAGCCTTGCCCTTCCCTGGCTCCCGAGTCTCCACCTGAGAGTCCAGATTCCCCCCACAAGAGCGTGGGTCCCCAGGGGCTCGCCTGGAACTGGGGTTCAGTGCAGTCAGAACTGGGGCTCAGTGCAGTCAGGAGCTTCTGACACCCTTCCACTAGGGAAAGCCTGTGGCAACCTCTGCAGCCTTTGTGCGCACTGGCATGCGCGCGCCACCAGACCTCTGCCTTCCCTGGCTCCCAAGTCTCCGCCCGAGAGTCCAGATTCACCCCCGTAAGAGCATGGGTCCCCAGGGGCTCGCCTGGAACTGGGGTTCAGTGCAGTCAGAACTGGGGCTCAGTGCAGTCAGGAGCTTCTGACTCCCTTCTACTAGGGAAAGCCTGTGGCAACCTCCGCAGTCTTTGTGCACACTGGCACACGCGCCTCCAGACACCTGCCTGCCGGGGATCCCCTGGGTCTCCCCCGGGTCTCCGAGTCTCCGGGTGTCTTTCTCTCTACCTGACAGTCCAGACTCCCCCTGTATGAGCCTGGGTCCATGGGGTTTCGCCCGGGACTGGGGTTCAGTGCAGTCAGAACTGGGGTTCAGTGCGGTCGGGGGCTTCCTTCCCCCTTCCGCCAGAGAAAGTCAGCCAGGCTCTCAGCCGCCCTTCCCTCTGCACGCACAAAGACCCTTTGCCGTACCTCCAATTCTCTGTGAGCTTTTCTCTTTCCTTCTAGTTGTAGAATTTTCACTCAGCCAGCTTTCCTGTGGTTCTGGATGGTGTCCGTTCTGTCTTTTTGTTGTAGTTTTGAAATTGTTGTGCGAGGCAGCAGTTTAGGTGCTTACCTATGCCGCCATCTTGGTTTCTCCCCTGTTTTTGCTGTTTCTTAATTTATTTTAAAATTATTTATTTAGGTCCACATTTTTATATTAATTTATTGACTGTATATGTATTGTCCTCTATCTGAAACTGTATAGTGATTTATCTCAATAATATCAGTAAAATATTATACAGTATATATGAATTGAACACTTAAAAACCCTCATAAATGAATCATTTTGAAATTAATTCTTTTTTTTAATCCTCACCGAAGGATATTTTTCCATTGATTTTTAGAGAGAATGGAAAGAAAGGAGGGAGGGGGAGAAAGAAAGAAAGAGAAATAGGGAGAGAGACACATCAATTTGCTGTCTTACACATGTGCCCTTACTGGGATGGGGATCAAATCTTCCACCCAGGTATGTGCCCTTGACTGGGAATCCAACCCGTGACCCTTTGGTGCATGGGTCAACTCTCTAATCATTTAGCAACACTGGCCAGGGCTTGAAATTAATTCTTGTTAAAATGATAAGTGGGTTTGGGGGAGGATAGGAGAAAGGAAGAGGATGGAATTATATAGTGATGGATTGCAACGAGACTTACTAGGAATGGTACACAAATATCAAATTCTAATGTACACCTGAAAAATAGAGACTTTTGGATACCAATATTACCACAATAGCAATACATACATACTTACATACATACATATGTACATATGTACATACGTACATACATACATACATTACATGGGAAAATGAAGAATAAAGCAATTAAAAATTTATAGAAAATGAAAGGTTTTATATTCATTATATAGAAAAACATCTCAGAAAAGCTGTGGCAAAGTCCCCTCTTCAGCCTTCAGGGCCCTGGATCAGAAGCTTTTCCTCAGGGGTACACCACCCCAAGTTTGGAAGCTGCAGCAGAGTCTCATCCTCCTGAGGAAACATAAGCTCTTGTCCTTATGGGCAGACCTCACAGAGCTCAATATGATCCAGAAATGTTGGGTTGTGTACTCCCTGATGGCCATGGCGGTGAAGTGCAAGAAGCTCAAACCTAGTTCTCTGGTGGCTATGTCCTTTATTGGAGATCCTAGTGAATTACTGAATTTCAATATTCAGATTAGCAATGCCACAACTGGAAAAGTTCTAACAGAGAGGGAAGTCACTGTTCTGTGCCCAAAGGGAAATTTAGAGACATAACATGAAGCTAAGTTTAAAAACAATATAAACATTTTGTTTTTTATATACCAGTTAGAAATAATTGGAATATGAAACAACACCATTTATAATAAACAACAAAAAAGAAATCCTCAAGCATAAATCCAATAAGTATTTACACAACTCTGTAAGAAAAAAAATATCACTCATGAAAGCAATGAAAAAAAAATAAATCAATTGAGATATGTTCCTTGTTCATGATAAAGAGCCACAATATTAAGATGTCAATTGTTTTTAAATTTATATGAAGATCTAGTGCAAACCCATTAAAAATGTCACCAAGCTATTTTGTAGATATTAACAAACTCATTTTAAAACTTGAGTAGTGTAGACAATACTGCCAAAAACCAAGTTGATAAACTAACACTTTCCAAAATAAAAATTAATTACAAAACTATAATCATCAATAGAGCATATTTTAAAACAAACAGAAACATAGATAAATGGGACAGAATAGAGAGTCCACAAATAGACCTATGCAAATATAGACAAAAACTAGTCAAATAAATAGAGGCACTTCAACACAGAAAATATAGCTTTTGAGTATTTAGAGATGGAATGGGTTACAGATACATAGAATGAAACAAATGAGGTCTGGAATTAAATGCAGGCACCGGGCAGGTGCTGGGCGTGGAGGCCACAGGGGCATAGGCTACCAAGGAGACAGAACTGAACCTCACATCACCCTGCTTGGCCCTGGAGGATGACTGGTTAGCCAGAGATGGGTAAGATTCCTCAGGGAAGGAACAACCTAAGACAGGCACAGTCGCAGAGGGGCCATCAGGAGAGAACTTGGGGATCAACAGAGCTGGGGCACAGACCCTCACCGCCCCCCCATTCTTGCAGGGGCCTGAACCCCCACCCTGCCTGAGGGAGGTCTCCTGCCCCCATGGCTGCTTTGCTTCCCACGCCCAGCTCAGTTCAGGACACAGGTGACAGACAGTGACTTGGCCCAGCTCAGATTGGGACCCAGGTAACAGACAGAGACTTGGCAGACAGCAGCTGCCCTATATCTAAATCCAGCCTAGCACCAGGAATGCTCAGGGCCTACTCAAGAATGCAAATAATCCTTTCCACTAATATTTACAGGGTAAACTAAGATTGTTGGTAGAGTATTAAATTTGACAGTAAAATAATAATCAAGTTTTCAGATTAATTTAAATAGACTAATTGAAATAAGTGAATATTCAAGAAAATTTAATTGTACTGGACAAAAAGCTGTTCCTAAAGTGGTAACTAAAATTTCTATTGGTAGTTCATCTCATGGTAAAATTCCTGAACATGCAATGAAAGTAAAGCAGTCATATTTTTGTGAAAAAAATTAAAATTTAAAGTTATCAAGACTGCATTATAAAATTTACAAAAGCCTCCATTAATCAAAAAAGGGGGGATAGTAGGGTAATTTCATGTAAGGAAAAATATCCTATAAGTAAATTACATCTAGAAAATTTTTACTTTACAAAATTAATTTTCATTTGTAATGCTAACAGCAAGACACCCATGAAAAACACATATGGTGTCTAAATAAGACAAAGGAAAATCATTTGGGCCAAAATAAAAAGGATCCCAAATCAATTATATAGAAAAGATTCCTTTATTAACTTTTGGTTGAGAATATGTTTGTATATTTTCAGAAAACAACTCCAAGACCATGTGGATTCCTGCAACAGAGAGGAATTGACAGGTTTGCTCCAACCATGAAGACAAGAGGAGAAACAGTCCAAAGATGGAAGATGCTGACGACGCCTTGCCACACTAGCAGTCAGCAGCTGTGCAATGCAGAAGGTTGCCTAGGACCAAACAAGAGAGGGTCGGACCTGCATTGCCACCATGTGCCCACCATCCAGATATCATTACTGACATGTACACATAAGGAACTGTTTGACATTGAAACGGGGACTCAGAACTGTTGGACATTGAAATTGGGACTCAAACATTTTTTGTTATTATATGTTTACTAGTGGCCCGGTGCATGAAATTCATGCACATTAAAAGGGGATTAGTTAGAGGAAATAATTTAATATTGCTATTTGCCCTTTCTCTATAATAGAAGGGTCAGAGATGAAAGAAAATTAGTAAAATGTTTATGAAAATCTTCCTCCTGTCAGAGTCTGGGGCACACCATGGGACCCAGAGTCAAGTCCCTGCCCACCCACATGTGCCTCAAAATTGTGAGAGACCCAGACCTGGCGGGCCCCCACCCCTCATTAGGATAGATCCAGACCTGGCTAGCCCCACCCTTGTCAAGCCCCGCCGGGCAGGAAACGTAGCCTCAGGTCCCCTGGCCTGGTGCCAGGACGGGGAGCATGGCCTGAGGTCCCCCAGCCAAGACCGGGGTGGGGGTGTGTGCCTTGAGGTCCCCCGTCAAGCCCCGCCAGGTATGGGAGATAACGTGAGATCTCCTGTCAAGCCCTTCTGGGTGGGGGGCATGGCCTGAGGTCCCCCATCAAGTCCTGCCAGGCGGGGGTGGGGGGGGGTGCACAGCCTCAAGTCCCCCGGGCCCGGCACTGGGAAGGGGGAACAGCCTCAGGTCCCCTGTCAAGCCCCATCGGCAGGGGGGTGCAGCCTCAGGTCCCCCCTAGGTGGGGGGTGCAGCCTGAGTTCCCCCTACCCAGCACTGGAGGTGCACCTTGAGGTCCCCTGTCAAGCCCCACCAGGCAGGGGGTGCAGCCTCAGGTCCCCTGGCTCGGTGCCAGGGTGGGGGGCACGGCCTGAAGTCCCCTGTCAAGCCCCACCTGGTGGGGGGTGTGGCCTGAGGTCCCCCTGCCTGGCACTGGGGCCAGGGGAGCAGCCTGAGGTCCCCTAGCCCAGCACCAGGACAGGAAGCGCACCGTGAGGTCCCCTGTCAAGCCCTGCCGAGGGATGGGCCTGAGGTCCCCTGTCAAGCCCCACAGGGCGAGGGAGGGTGTAGCCCAGGGGTGGGCAAACTTTTTGACTCGAGGGCCACAATGGGTTCTTAAACTGGACCGGAGGGCCGGAACAAAAGCATGGATGGAGTGTTTGTGTGAACTAATAGAAATTCAAAGTAAACATCATTACATAAAAGGGTACGGTCTTTTTTTTTTTATTTCAATAGTTTTATTCATTTCAAACATTTTAACAAGAAGAATGTAAACACTAATTATTATAATTTGAAACTTCAAAAAATGGAGGAATCATAGCACAATAACATACCTTATATTGAAGATGGCAAAGGCAAAATAAAATTGCCTAACAAAGGAAAGGTACAAAAGCCTTTCAAATTAAACTTAAATATAATAAAATAATTTAAAACTAAAACAAATAGAAAAGAACAAAATGTGTAAACAGTAAATTAAACATTTTCTTTAGTGCAACTTCCAAATTATGCCCAGGACGTAGATGTAGATGGCAATGTAGACTGGGTTGAAAGGTTTTTGGTCTTTAAAACATCAACTTCAGTGGGAACAGTGTTGTTGGTCTCCTTTTTTAGCTAATGCGTCAAAGTCTGGAGTTAGTTTTGTTGTGGCTATTCTCAGGATAGATCTGAGGTGTTCGTCAGTTAAGCTGGATCTGTGAGGGGCTTTGTTGATGTTCATGACGCTAAATGTCTGCTCACAAACATAGGTTGACCCAAACAGCACCAGTATCTTCTGTGCCATCCTCCGGATGTTTGGAAAAGTGGCTTCATTAAGTGAAGCATAAAAGTCTCTTAGTTCAAGAGAGCTGAATTTCTCCTTTAGGACAAAGTCAGACTGAAGATCAATGAGTTCCAGTTGCACCTTTTCTGGTGCTGTTTCAGGGTTTTGTGACAAAGGACAGGCCACCAGTTGAAGTGACTGGTCAATTTTTTCAACATCAGAAAACCGATGACAGAATTCTGCATGCAGGTCATCCAGTGATTTGCTGTATTTCTTCACGTTTTGGATGGTCTTCTTCTGTGTGGCTAGTGTGGCAAAATGAGTGAAGACTTTGTCTGAAATTTGTCTGGAAAAGAAAATCAGCTTCGATTTAAAGGCTTTCACATTAGTGTACATGTCATGTACATACTGATCTTTACCCTGTAGCTTCACATGTAGCTCATTCAAATGTGAAAATATATCTACAGCAAATGCAAAGTCACACAGCCAATTCTTGTCACTCAGCTCAGTAAATTCATCAGACTTCCCCTTTAATTTAAAAAATGCACCAATCTCTTCTTTGAGCTCCCACACTCGTTGGAAAACTTTGCCCAAACTCAACCAGCGGACACGAGAGTGGTAAAGTAAGTCATGGTGATCTGCATCAGTTTCCTCCAGAAACCTAATAAACTGACGGTGCTGAAGTCCCTTTGCTCGAATGAAATTAACAAGCTTTACGACTGGATTAACAACATGATTAAGTTGTAATATAGACTTGCACAATGATTCCTGGTGAATAATACAGTGAAGAAAAATAACATCTTGGTTAGGGTTTTCCTCTTTCACTTTATCCTGAATTCTTTTTAGCTGTCCAACCTTTTTTCCAGTTAAATTTGGAGATCCATCTGTCGTGACATTAGCAAGTTTACTCCATGGTAGCTTCATTTTCTCGATGACAGTAGACACCCAGTCATACAAGTCCTCTCCCCGTGTTTTTCCTTTCAGTGGCTCCATGGCTAAAAACTCCACCGTAATTTCAAAATTGTCACTAATCCCTTGGATAAAAATTAAGAGCTGAGCAGTGTCCTTTACGTCATTACTTTCATCCAAAGCTAGTGAATAAAACTTAAAGAACTCTGCCTTACTATTTAACTTGGTGGACAAGTCTTCATCAATCAGTTCCACTCGGTGAGTCACTGTCCTGCACGATAAGCTGAGTTTTTCAAACTTGCCTTTGCTCTCTGGACACAAGAGACCGGCTGTCTCTATCATACATTCTTTCAAAAACTTGCCTTCAGAGAGAGGTTTGCTAGCTTTTGCTAGTTTGAATGATAGCATAAAACTTGCTTTGGTAGTTGTCTCTTGAATTGCAGTTTGTCTGTGAAAGACATTTTGCTGAGCCTGTAATTTAGCCATCAACCTCTGTGCAGTAGCCTCCCGTTCTTGAGGTGACTGCTTGCTAGCATAGTTGCCATGCTTTGTGGCAAAGTGACGGCTGAGATTGTACTCTTTGAAGACTGCAAGTGTTTCCTGGCATATCAGACATACCGGCATTGATCGGACTTCGGTGAAAAAATATTTTGTTGTCCACTCCCTCTTAAACACTCGGCATTCACTGTCCACTTTCCTTTTCTTTGGTCCACTCATGTTTAATATTGGACTAAAACCAACAGTACCGTTCTCTTATTAAATTCTTTACTAAAATAAGACAGTAAAGTATAAAAACAAGTGATTAAATTTGCTCTACTATAACATTTTTGGTCTTCTAAAAAATATTTATAACAAAATCATCTGAAAAAGTTCAGACATGGGACAGAGGCACACCCTGACCATAGAGAACAACTCCTTTCCTCCATAGGAAACCTGTGTATCTTTCACACAGGCCCTTTGTTTATGGTAACACACATAGCTGCACATTGCTGTGTCTTCCAGACACACTTGTATGGGAGGTGCTAGGGCAGTGCAAAACATGGGTAACCAGTAGTTACCACTAGCACTTCCGTTACTGGCAAAAAACAGCCACAGTGCACATAGTGTGAAAGAGCCCATTATCAATGTCAGATTGCATCCACTGGACTCTATAAAAACAACCAAGTGCCACTTTTAAATGCCCATTGCAACAGTTTTTCTTATTAAAAGCTGGAAATGGCAGGATATTTATATATATACCCCTACTGTGACAGCCTGGCTAAGCATTACAAAGGAGAAAACCCAGCATCTGGTGATGTCCATAAGTACAAGACTTCAGGCTGTCATTACCAGGAAAGGGTTTCATCCAAGTATTAGATATGAACATTTGATTTTCAGTTTTTCATTTGTCCAATTACTTCTGAAACCCTGAAATTAAGCGATTTTGTAATAAAATCTTTAGTTCATCACATTTCTATACAATCTTTTTGTTCAACCCACTGAATTAGGGTTCGTTCACACTAGCCGTGCTGCCGTTGCAGTGTGGTGCAGTACTGTAATGCAGCGCAGCTAGGGTTAATGCAGGGTACACAGGTTTCCATCATGTTTGCGTTGATGCTAATGTACAATGGTGCATGTTAACACAAATGCCCTGTAGCATGCATTTTTACAGGCGCAAGAGGGAGAAGCAAACGCAGCACAAAATGCATTTGTTTTGCCACTAACACATGCAGTTAGTGGCCACGGTAGTGTTACTGATACCGCATCCGTATCAGCAAAAAAATGCAGCTGCAGCATGGCTAGTGTGACATGTCCTCTGTGTGTCTTTTTCCCTGCTGCGCGCGTCTGCAGTGGGAAAAAAAACTGCAGTGGATACAAGCCCTAAAAGCTGAAAGTCTTTGTTGTTTTATTAACAAGTCATTGTGATGTACAGAATGTGGGAACAGGAAAAAATTGTGTTTGAGTAGAGCTCTTAATCTTACCTCAGAAAGGCTCTGATACTGTGCTCTCCAGGGGCGTGTCTCCCTACATCACCATGATAACGTGTCTACGCATTTCCAGGGTGATGTCGGGAGACGCGTCCACGGGCATTACAAGGAGCCTCTGGAAGATTGAGAGGTTGTTCCTTCTACTGAATAGGCGGATGTAAATCCGCCCATTCAGAAGAAAGAGCTGCGGCCGTGTTTCCTGACGTTGCCATGTTAACACTGCTGCTGGTGAAGGAGCGGAGGGGAGAGCAAGAGAACCCTCCGCTCTTTCAGCTCTGCAGGCCTGATAGAACAGCCAAACGGGCTGGATCCGGCCCTCGGGCCGTAGTTTGCCCACGGCTGGTGTAGCCTCAGGTCCCTGCTGATTGCTTGTTAAGGCTCGTTATGGGAACTTGGCCTCAGCTGTGGGTGCAGCCATCTTTGTGATGGAGTGATGGTGAATTAGCATATTCCCTCTTTATTAGATAGATTTCTAGTCCGCAGAGGCAAGATTTTTTAAAGGGAAGAAATGTGGGGAAAAATAGATACAGAGGCAAAGAAGCATTGAACAGACTGTCAAACTATAGCAGGAAGGCAGGGGAGGTTGGGGGGCGGGCTGTAAGAGATCAACCGAAGGACTTGTACGCATGCATATAAGCATAACCAATGGATACAAGACACGGGGGGGGGGGGGGGGCGGGCAGGTAAAGGCATGTACTGGGGGGAAGGGGAGCCCGGGGGGAGGTCAATGGGGGGAAAAAAAGGAGACATATGTACTACTATTTGTAATACTTCAAACAATTGAAAAAATAAAAATAATAAAATAAAATAAAATAAAATGAAAAAACAAAACAAAACAAAACAAAAAAACAAATGCAGGCACCGGAGATAGAGATACTCAAGAACAGATAAATGTTGCAGGCACAGTGGAGAATGACAGTAGTTGCCTGAAATGGGTTTTAGGGACAGGAAGACACTCATGTGAGTTGGTATTGGCTACAGGAAGAGGAATGGAAATTTTTGGGAGCTGGATTAGAGAGAAAAGATAGAAAAACATGACAACACAAAAGTGCAGACATGGGCTTCAATGGTGACAATGGACAAAAGATATGGGCTTAGAGACATGAAAGTAAGTATGATGGCAGGCACATGGGCTGGAGACATCGTGAGGCAGACAAGGCTGGTAAATGCAGGGTTTGAAAATACACTAGGAAAGACAAAAAGTGACACCTAAATCTGTGCTTAGAAGGAAACTGTGTATATCCTTAAATGATTATGTTAGGAATGAAGACAGAAAATCAATAATCTCAGGTTTCATATAAGAAATTTAAAAAGAAAAATCAATTGAAAAAATACAGAATAAAAGCAATAATAAAGATAAGAATCAATGAAAGAAGAAAAGATACAATAGAACCAAATCTGGCTAAAAGTTGTTTATTTTTAAAAATGTTAATAAAGTTAATAAACCAACCAGCAAAACTGTGTAAGGGAAAGAATAAGAGAAGAAACACAATGGCCAGTATCAGAAATCACATGAGGTATTTTCTACAGAGCCTAGACCTTAACAAGATACTTAGAAAATTTTGTAAAATACTTAGGACTAGTAAATAGACAATAGAGGTAAAAATTCATCATATTATAAAAATCAGTGTACCAAACTGTTACAAAAACGTAAAATAGGAAAACTCAAATATCTACTAAGTAAATTGAGTCAAATATTAAAAAGTTAAACCAACTTACTATAACAACAACAAAAACTTTCCACAAGCAAAACTCCAAGCCAGTAATTATGAAATATTTTAAACAATTAAAAATAAGAAAAACCAATTTAGAGAAAAACAGGGGGGGTTTATTTTCACTTTCTTTAGTGAGGCCACCATTACATTGACAACATAATCCCAACAGGACAGTAGAAAACAAAGTATAGGGCATGGCTTTCATAAAGATAGTCTAAACAAAATATCATATGAATTAAGCCATATAGGAAAACAGAACAATGCAAAGTGCTATATTCTAGAATATGCAAGGGTGGTTGAAATCCAATAAGAAATCATACAAAACATTTTATTACCAGAGAAATACAAGAAGAAAAATCATATGATCAGTTAGAGTAAATGTTAAAAAAAAGCATGTAATAAAATGCAACAGTTAGATATAGAAACAACTCTAACAAAATCATAAAAGAAGGCAACTTCCTTACTGGATTGCTTTTCTAAAATGTACCTAAAGCAATATCTTAGTTGTCCAGAATTATTGAAATCTGTTTCCCTGTAGACACACAATGTTGCCAGCTTTTACTACTTCTATTCAATACTATACTAAAAGTATAGTCAGGGAAATAAAGCATGAAAAATAAAAAATGCAAAAGCATAAGGATCAACTTTTAAACAATAAAATTATTATTATTGTGGATGACATTTTTATAAACATGGACAATTTACTAGAATCTGAAACGATTATACTAGTAACTAATAAATGAGATTCATTATATAAATCATATGCTGACTCTGAACCAGCAAGAATAAAAGAGAAAATAAAATCAAACGATTAAGACTGGATGAGTAAACAAGTATATACAAGATAAACAAGATAAATGATAAATAAGTATAAACAAGATAAATGAGCCAATAGATTTATAGAATACTAGATGCCCAGTGCACAAATACATGCACTGGTGGGGTCCAGCTGGCCTGGCCCCAGTAGGGGCAGATTAGGGACAGGCCTGTCAGGAAGAGGAGACGGCCAGAAGTTGGTGGGCTTGCTCGCCCTGATTGGGCCCGATCAGGGCTGGGCCGGCTGGGGGGAGAGGCCACAAGCGATTGGCTGGCAGACCCTGCCCCTGATTGGGGTGGGGAGCTGATCGGGGGTCAGTGGCCAGGGGAGGGGCTGTGGGAGGTTGGCTGGCAGCCCTGCACCTGATCAGGGTGGAGGGCCAATCTGAGGTGGGGCTGGGCAGGGGGAGGGGTTGCAGGAGATTGACTGGCTAGCCCTACACCCTATTGGGGTGGGGGGCGATCAGGGGCAGACCATCTGGGGGGAGGGGCCATGGGAGGTTGGCTGATTGGCTCCACCCATCAATTGGGCTGGTTTGCTGGCTGCAGTGGGCATCATAGTGACTGGTCATTCCGGTCCTTCCGGTGTTCCAGTAGCTGGCTTTTTATATATATAGATTTTAAAAAACCACACTTTTAAATGATTAAGTAAAAATGACCCAAGAAAAATGACCATAGAGTATGCATGAAAAGAAAGGTGCAGAGGCCAATAAATAACCGCTACAGTTATTCACCATTAACAAGCAATTGCAAGAGATTCAAGATGGCAGGATCCCAGGAGGCAGGCAATTGGCTAGCGGCCCTGCCCCTGATTGGGGTGGGGGTCTGATCTGGGGTGGGGCTGGGCAGGGGGAGGGGCTGCAGGAGATTGGCTGGCTGGCCCCGCCCCCTATTGGCAAGGTGACAGCTCTCACTACTGCATGGTTTATGGATCTTGGGACAGCTGGGCTCTGGACCAACTGTCCACAGCCTGTGCCCTCATTTCTTTATCAGGCACAGCTCCACATGAGGACCACCATGCTGAGGGGAGAGGGGGAGTGGTGTTTTCTAGGACATTAAGTACGTGCACTGCATCATCACTGGGATGCCTGCATTTCCTCTGGATTGTGGTCTCCTTGACCATTCCGCAGCTCACAGTCATTCCAAGTGGTCACTCTTAGTGGTCACCTTCTTCCCTCAATTTCCTGGGCCATAATCAAAGCACTCCATGCTTGGTGTGAGGAGACAGCATCCCTGTCAAATGCCAGATTTTGGGGAAGCTGTCTTTTACTATGAAGTGTGCTGTTAGTTTTAAGCTTTATTAAAATACACTTGATCAGAATATTCTCTTCTATCCCTACTGCAATGAAAGCACATGTGTTTAAACGGGCAGTTGGACATCCCTCAAGGGGTCCCAGATTGGAGAGGGTGCAGACTGGGCTGAGGGACACCCTCCCTCCGCTCCCCCCCCACACAAATTTCGTGCACTGGGACTCTAGTTAGTTAATAAAATTATATGGGTTTCAGGTATACAATGCTATAATACATTATATGTATATAGTATTGTGTGTTCACCCACCAAGTCAAATCTCCTCCATCATCTTTTTACCCCTTAATCCTCATCTATCTTCCCTCACTCTCTTTCCTTGTAATCACCATACTGTTGTCTCTGTCCATGAGTTTTTTCTTTGCTTAATCCTTTCACCTTCTTCATCCAGTCTCCTAATACCCTTGTGTATGACAGCTTTCAGTCTATTCTATGTATCTATGAGTTTGTTTCTATTTTATTTGTTTATTTTGTTCACTAAATTCCACATGCTAAGTAAAATAAGCCAGTCAGAGAAAGACAAGTATCATATGATTTTACATATATGTGGAATCTAACGAGCATTCATCCTATATAATAAAAGCCTAATATGCAAATTTTCCCCACAACCGGGCGTTCGACCAGGAATTCAACTGTTTGCCATGATGTGTGCTGACCACAGGGGGCAGCGCAGAACATGGCAGGTGTTGGCAACCCAGTGCTGGAAGCAGGTGGCAGTGGAGGCACTGCTGGCCCCAATGGGCTGCCAATGAGAGAGGGACAGCAGTGGGATGGTAGAGCAGGTGAGCGGGCAGCACCAGGCCAATGCGGGTGCTAGTGGGGGCCTGATCTCCCTGCTGATTGCTCTGCAGATGGCGACCAGCAGGGGCTCTGACACTCCCATTACAGAGAAAAGGCAAATAGCAATATTAAAATATTTCTTCTAATTATTATCTTTTCAATGTGCATGAATCCATGCACCAGGCCACTAGTTCTTAAATATTGAATCAACCTTCAATTTATGAAATGTTCTCTATTTGCTATTGATGTTTTACTTACTTTTTTGTGTGTGGCTAGTTTTTGTTTTTTCTTTTCTTATTTTTTTACTGTATAAGGTATTAAAAATAGTAGTACATATGTCTCCTTTTTCCCCCATTGACCTCCCTCCCTGGACACCCCCAAACCCAGCACATGCCCTCACCTCCCTAGTGTCTGTGTCCATTTGTTATGCTTATATGCATGTATACAAGTCCTTTGGTTGATCTCTTATACCCACCCAGCCCTCCCCTGCCTTCCTGTTAAAGTTTGACAGTATGTTCGATGCTTCTTTGTCTCTGTATCTATTTTGTTCATCAGTTTATGATGTTCTTTATATTCCACAAATGAGTGAGACCATGTGATATTTATCTTTCTCTGACTGGCTTATTTCACTTAGCATAATGCTCTCCAGGTCCATCCATGCTGTTACAAATGGTAAAAATTCCTTCTTCTTAACAACTGTGTAGTATTCCATTGTGTAGATGTACCACAGTTTTCTAACCCACTAATCTGCTGATGGGCACTTAGGCTGTTTCCAAATCTTAGTTATTATAAATTGTCTGCTATGAACATAGGGGTGCATATATCTTTTCTGATTGGTTTTTCTGTTTTTTTTTTGGATATATTCCTAGAAGTGGGACCTCTGGGTCAAATGGCAGTTCCATTTTTATTTTTTTGAGGAAACTCCATACTGTTTTCCACAGTGGCTGCACCAGTCTGCATTCTCACCAGCAGTGCCCGAGGGTTCCTCTTTCTCCTCATCCTCACCAGCAATTGTCCTTTGTTGATTTGTTGATGATAGCCATTCTGACAGGTGTGAGATGGTACTGTACTGTTGTTTTGATTTGCATCCCTCAGATGACTAGTGACTTTGAGCATGGTTTCATATGTCTCTTGGCCTTCTGTATGTCCCCTTTCAAAAAGTGTGTATTTAGGTCCTTTACCCATTTTTTAATTAGATAGTTTATCTTCCTTTTGTTAAGTTTATGAGTTCCCTGTAGATTTTGGAGATTAAACACTTATCAGAGATAACATTGGCAAATATATTCTCCCATGCGGAGGGCTTTCTTGTTGTTTTGTTGTTGGTCTCTTTTGCTGTGCAGAAGCTTTTTATTTTGATGTAGTCCCATTTGTTTATTTTCTTCTGAGTTTCCATTGCCCTAGGAGCTGTATTGGTAAAGATATTGCTACGACAAATGTCCACTATTTTGCTGCCGATGGCTTCTTCTAAGATATTTATGGGTTCTCATCTTACATTTAAGTCCTTTATCCATTTTGAGTTAATTTTTGTGTATGGTGTAAGTTGGTGGTCTAGTTTCATTTTTTTTTGCATGTATCTGTCCAATTTTCCCAACACCATTTATTGAAGAGACTGTCTTGACTCCATTGTATGTTCATGCCTCCTTTATCAAATATTAATTGAGCATAATGGCTTGGGCCGATTTCTGGGTTCTCTGTTCTGTTCCACTGTTCTATATGTCTGTTCTTGTGCAAGTGCCAGGCAGTTTTGAGAATAGTGGCTTTGTAATATAGCTTGATATCTGGTACTGTGATCCCTCCAGTTTTGTTATTTCTCAAGATTGTTGCAGCTATTTGGAGTCTTTTTTTTTTTTTTAATTTCAGATGAATTTTAGAGAGTTTGTTCTAGGTCTTTGAAGTATGCCATTGGTATTTTAATGGGGATTGAATTGAAGTTTTAGATTGCTTTGGGTAGTATGGATATTTTAATGATGTTGATTCTACCAATCCATGAACATGGTATATTCTAACATTTGTTTATGTCTTTCTCTATGTCTTTTTTCAGCATCCTGTAGTTTTCTGAGGACAGGTCTTTTACCTCCTTAGTTAAATTTATTCCTAGGTATCTTATTTTTTTTTGTTGCAATTTTAAGTGGGATTGTTTTTTTTTAGTTTCTCTTTCTGTGAGTTCATTATTGGTGTACAGAAAAGGCATATACTTCTGGGTGTTAATTTTGTATCCTGCAACATTGCAAAATTCATTTATTAAGTCTAGTAGTTTTTTGATGGAGTCTTTAGGGTTTTCTATGTATAATATCATGTCATCTGCAAATAATGATAATTTTATGTCTTCTTTTCCAATTTGATTGCCTTTTATTTCTTCTCCTTGTCAGATAGCCATGGCTTGTAATTCCAGTACTATGTCGAACAGGAGTGGTGAGAGTGGGCATCCCTGTCTTGTTCCTGTTCTTAGGGGAAATGGTTTTAGTATTTTCCCATTGAGTATGATGTTGGTTGTAGGTCTGTCATATAAGGCTTTTATTATGTTGATATATGATCCCTCTATTCCTACCTTGCTGAGAGTTTCTATCAAGAAAGGGTGTTGAATTTTGTGAAATGCTTTTTCTGCATCAATTAATATGCTAATGTGATTTTTATCTTTCAATTTGTTTATGTGATATATCACATGTATTGATTTGCCAATGTTATACCAGCCTTGCATCCCTGGAATAAATCCCACTTGGTCATGGTGTATGATCTTTCTAATGTAATGCTGGATCTGATTTGCTAGAATTTTGTTGAGGATTTTGGCATCTATCTTCATGAGGTATATTGGCCTGTTGTTCTTTCTTTGTGTTGTCTTTTTTTTAAAAAAATTATTTTATTGTTTAAAGTATTGCATATAGTAGTACATATATCTCCTTTTTTTTCCCCATTGACCTTCCCCCAGCCTCCCCTACCCTCTGTCGCATGCCCTCATCCCACCCCGCCCCCCAGTGTCTTGTGTCCATTGGTTGTGCTTATATGCATAAATACAAGTCCTTCGGTTTATCTCTTTCCCCCCCTCCCCATCACTCCCCAGCCTTCCCACTGTAATTTGACAGTCTGTTCGATCCTTTACTGCCACTATCTCTATCTTTTTGTTCATCAGGTTATAACATTCTTTATTTTCCATAAATGAGTGAGATCATGTGGTATTTTTCTTTCATTGCATGGCTTATTTCACTTAGCATAATGCTCTCCAGTTCCATCCATGCTGCTGCAAATGGTAGGAATTCCTTCTTTTTATAGCTGTGTAGTATTCCATTGTGTAGATGTACTATAGTTTTCTAATCCACTCATCTGCTGATGGGCACCTAGGTTGTTTCCAAATCTTAGCTATGGTGAATTGTGCTGCTGTGAACATAGGGATGCATATACCCTTTCTGATTCGTGTTTCCAGTTTCTTGGGATATGTTCCTAGAAGTGGCATCACTGGGTCAAATGGGAGTTCCATTTTTAGTTTTTTGAGGAAACTCCATACTGTTCTCCACAGTGGCTGCACCAGTCTGCATTCCCACCAGCAGTGCACCACGGTTCCTTTTTCTCCGCATCTTCGCCAGTACTTGTCGTTTGTTGATTTGTTGATGATTGCCATTCTGACAGGTGTGAGATGGTACCGCATTGTTGTTTTGATTTGCATCTCTCAGATAATTAGTGACTTTGAGCATGTTTTCATGTCTCTTGGCCTTCCTTCTGTCTTCATTCGAAAGTTTCTATTTAAGTTCGTTGCCCATTTCTTTATTGGATCATTTATCTTCCTTTTATTAAGTTGTATGCATTCCCTGTAAATGTTGGAGATTAAACCTTTATCAGTGATAACATTTGCAAATATGTTCTCCCATGCAGTGGGCTTTCTTGTTGTTTTGTTGATGGTTTCTTTTGCTGTGCAGAAGCTTTTTATTTTGATGTAGTCTCATTTGTTTATTTTCTCTTTAGTTTCCATTGCCCCAGGAGCGGTATCAGTGAAGAAATTGCCTCGGCATATGTCTGAGATTTTGCTGCCTGTGGATTCCTCTAGTATTTTTATGGTTTCCTGTCTTATGTTTTAGTCCTTTATCCATTTTGAGTTAATTATTGTGTATGATGTAAGTTGGTGGTCTAGTTTCATTTTTTTGCATGTATCTGTCCAATTTTCCCAACACCATTTATTGAAGAGACTGTCTTGACTCCATTGTATATTCATGCCTCCTTTGTCAAATATTAATTGAGCATAGTGGTTTGGGTCAATATCTGGGTTCTTTATTCTATTCCATTGGTCTATATGTCTGTTCTTGTGCCAGTACCAGACTGTTTTGAGAACAGTGGCATTGTAATAAAGCTTGAAATCTAGTATTGAGATCCCACCTACTTTGTTCTTTCTTAGGATTGCTGTGGCTATTTGGGGTCTTTTTTTATTCCAGATGAATTTTTGGAGAGTTCTTTCTAGGTCTGTGAAATATGCCATTGGTATTTTAATGGGGAGTGCATTGAATCTATAGATTGCTTTGGGTAGTATGGACATTTTAATAATGTTGATTCTACCAATCCATGAACATGGTATGTTCTTCCATCTGTTTACACCTTCCTCTATCTCTTTTTTCAGTTTCCTGTAGTTTTCCGCATATAGATCTTTTACCTCCTTAGTTAAGTTTATTCCTAGATATCTTAATTTTTTTTGGTGTGATGGTAAATGGGATTGCTATTTTACTCTCTCTTTCTGTAAATTCACTATGGGTGTATAGAAATGCCATATATTTCTTGGCGTTAATTTTGTATCCTGCTACATTGCCGTATTCATTTATTAAGTCTAATAGTTTTTTGGTGGAGTCTTTAGGGTTTTTTATGTACAATATCATGTCATCTGTGCATAAAGAGAGTTTTACTTCTTCTTTTCCAATTTGGATGCCTTTTATTTCTTCTTCTTGTCTAATCACAATGGCTAATACTTCCAGTCCTATGTCGAACAGGAGTGGTGAGAGTGGGCATCCCTGTCCTCTTCCTGTTCTTAGGGGAAATGGTTTTAGTTTTTGCACATTGAGTATGATGTTGGATGTATGTTTGTCATATATGGATTTTATTATTTTGAGGTATGATCCCTCTATTCCCACATTGCTGAGAGTTTTTATCAAAAATGAATGTTGGATTTTTGTCAAATGCTTTTTCTGCATCAATTGATATGACTATGTGGCTTTTATCTCTCAATTTGTTTATGTGTTGTATCACATTTATTGATTTGCAGATACTGTCCCATCCTAGCATCCCTGGGATAAATCCTACTTGGTCATGCTGTATGATCTTTCTGATGTGCTGCTGGATTTGATTTGCTAGAATTTTGTCGAGGATTTTGGCATCTATGTTCACGAGGGATATTGGCCTGTAATTCTCTTTCATTGTGTTGTCTTTATCTGGTTTTGGTATTAGGGTGATGCTGGCCTCATAGAAAGAGCTTTGAAGTGTTCCTTCCTCTTGAATTTTTTGGAAAAACCTGAAAAGAATAGGTTTTAGTTCTTCTTTGATTGTTTGGTAAAACTCCCCTGTGAAGCCGTCCTGCCCTGGGCTTTTGTTTGCTGGAAGCTTTTTGATGACTGCTTCAATTTCTTCCATAGTTATCAGCCTATTGAGATGTTTTGATTCTTCCTGATTGAGTTTTGGAAGGTTGTATTTTTCTAGGAATATGTCCATTTCCTCCATGTTGTCCAGTTTGTTGGAATTGAGTTGTTCATAGTATTTTTTAACAATCCTTTGTATTTCTGTGGGGTCTGTTGTTATTTCTCCTCTTTCATTTTTGATTTTGTTTATTTGAGTCCTCTCTCTTTGCTTCTTGGTGAGCCTGGTTAAAGGTTCATCAATCTTGTTTATCCTTTCAAAGAACCAGCTCTTGGTTTGTTGATCTTTTGTATTGTTTTTTTGGTCTCTATGTCGTTTATCTCCGCTCTGATCTTTATTATTTCCTTCCTTCTGCTTACACGGGGTTTTCTTGTTGCTCTCTTTCTAACTCTTTGAATTGTAAGGTTAGTAATTTATTACCATTGTTTCTTGTTTTTTTTGCTATAGGCTTGTAGAGCTATGAACTTCCCTCTCAAGACTGTTTTCGCTGTGTCCCATAGATTTTGGATTGTTGTGTTTTCATTGTCATTTGTTGCCGTGATGTTTTTTTATTTCTTCTTTGATCTCTCTGGTTACCCAAACATTGTTTAATAGCATGCTATTTAGTCTCCATGTGTTTAAATTTTTTTGGATTGTTTTTATTGTAGTTGATTTCCAGTTTTATTCCATTGTGATCTGACAAGATGCTTGACATGATTTCTATTTTCTTGAATTTGAAGAGACTTTGCCTGTGACCGAATATGTGGTCTCTCTGTGAAAATGACCCATGCGCACTTGAGAAGAATGTATATTCTGTGGCTCTGGGGTGACATGTTCTGAAGATGTCAATTAATTCCATCTGGTCTAGTGAGTCATTTAGGATTGATGTTTCTTTGATGATTTTTTTGTTTAGAGGATTTGTCCAATGGTGATAGTGGGTTATTAAAGTCTCCTACTATGATTGTATTGCTGTCAATCTCTCCCTTGATATCCTCCAGGAGTTTTTTTTTTTTTTATGTATTTGGGTGCTCCTGTATTGGGTGTGTATATGTTTACCAGAGTTATTTCTTCTTGTTGGATTGCTCCCTTTAGTATTATGAGGTGGCCTTTCTTATCTCTTTTTATGCTCTTCACTTTGAGATCTAATTTGTCAGATATAAGTATTGCTACCCCAGCTTTTTTTTTTCCTTTTCCATTCGCCTGAAAAACCTTTTCCATCCCTTCACCATCAGTCATAACATTTTAATTGCAGGTCTGATTGGTTTGATATTCCAGTTCTTTTGGGGATGCTGCTACTGGTGTGATCTCTTAGGTCTCCTGGGCTTGGTAATCTAGTGTAGCTCCCTACTTGAGCTATTTGGGTTCTATTGATGTAGGCCTGTGAGCTGGAAAGATACAACTGAGTGTCTAGAATTCAGCTGCCATGGAAGGGGGTGTCCCAATTTTTGCTGTCTTGCGCCTTGATTGAAATTGCGCGTGCCCAGTGGGGACTAACAGTGCCACCCAGGAACCATGTGTAGGAGGCCTGCGCTCTGGAAAGGTGTGACTGCGATGTCCAGAGTTCTGTAGTTGTGGGGCGGGCAGACTCAGCTTTTGCTGCTGCACCTGTGGTGGATATGTACATGCTCCCTGTGGAGGCTCACAGGGGCACCCGTGGTGCGTTTGCCAGCAAGGGGCGCTGAAGCACTCTTAAGGGTCCTGGCACTGAAGCCACATAATTGAGGCGTCTGTGGGCAGCTATCCAGGATGAGTGAATTCAGAATTTCTACTGCCGGGGGAGTGCGTCTCTCTTTGTCCAAGATCACACCCAGCGAGGACTCACAGTAGCTCCCACAAGCACTCTGTGGATAGATTGGCTCAGGGTGCCTGCCCTTTGGAAATGCATGTGGACTGTGGCTGGCAGTGCGTTTGCCAGTGCCTTTGATGGCGCAAACCTCTCAGGCACTTTGAGCGGCCCTGGCACTGAAGTTATGCTGCTGGGGTGTCTGTGTGCAGGTTTCCAGGATGAGTGAACTCAGAATTTCTACTGCCGGGGGGAATGCATCCCTGTTTGTCCAAGATCACACCTAGCAAGGACTCACAGCATCTCCCACAGGCACCCTGTGGATAGATGGGCTCAGGGTGCCTGCCTATTGGAAATGCATGCAGACTGTGGCTGGCAGTGCATTTGCCAGTGCCTTTGCCTGCGCAGAGCTCTGACGCACTTTGAGGGGGCCTGGCACTGAAGTTACACAGCTGGGTGTCTGCGGGCAGTTATTCAGGCAGAGAAAATTCAGAATTTTTACTGTGGGGCAGCGTACCCTTGTCTGTATAGAATCATACCCAGCGGGGGCTTCCAGTGGTTCCCAGGTGCTGCCTAAGGAGTGGCGAGCCCTGGATGCCTGCATGGCTGGAGACATGCAAATGTGGTGTCCAGAGATCTGCCACTGGGAAGGGGGAAGATGCACTTACTGCTGCGGGAACAGTGCAACTTTGGAGGTGGAGGTCCCAGGGTTCACAGGTCTGTGGCTGGGGTAGCAGGATTTTGGCTGGAGTGGCTGCTGGGTTGTGGGCAGTGTCAAAGTCCTGACTAGGTGGTGGTGCTGACTAGGCTACTGTCCCTTTCAAGATGGCGTGGGCTCTGTGCCAGAGTCCTGAAGTCCAGGGAGTGCCCACAGCAGTAGTAGTCTCTCCTTGTCCAAGAGAGCCTGGTCTGCCAACCCCTGCTGCTCCTGCGAGATTTAACTGTCCCTTACTCACTCACACACACTCCACACACATCCACACACTCTCCTTTCATCCCCTCACTCACTCACTTTCTCTCCCTCACCTCTGTCCTGCCAGCTGACATCTTTTTTCCTCCATCTCTTTGTGTTGTCTTTATCTGGTTTTGGGATTAGGGTAATCTGGCTTCATAGAAAGAGCTTTGTGCCTTCCTCTTGAATTTTTTTGGAATAGTCTGTGAAGGATTGCCGGAAGCCAATTCCAGCATGTCAGCAGGGCTGAATCATCTGGAGTTGGCTGAGGGCATTTCCCCAAACCTGAAAAGGATGCATAAATTGCTTGCTTGCTGCCAGACAGCTAAGGGCATCTTAATCTACATGTTATTGCCTCCTCCTGGCCAAACACCTGAACAGCTGGAGGTAGTTTCACCAATCTGACAATGGATTCTGTGAACTAAACCCTGATCTTTGATGTGTATATCTCCTTTGCCTTAGGACAATTTGTGTTAATAAAAAGCAAGGGATCCTGAGACAAAAGTGAACTTAGTTCCTTTAGTTAAGACTTCTCTGACTCTCCATAATGCCTTCCAAAATTATGTTTCGTCTCTGGACTCTTATTTAATTTACACACAGCCCTTCTCCAGATTCCTAAACCCTTCTAGATGCTGGATCAAGACCACCAGCAGAGGATGTTTTAGTTCTTCTTTGAATGTTTTGTAAAACTCCCCTGTGAAATCTTCCAGACCAGGGCTTTTATTTGCTGTAAAGTTTTTGATTACTTCTTCAATTTTGTTGGTAGTTATCAGCCTTTTCAGTTTTTTGATTCTTCATGAGTAAGTTTTGGAAGAGTGTATTTTTCTGGGAATATGTCCAGTTTGTTGGAGTGGAGTTGTTCATAGTATTTTTTACAATACTTTGTATGTCTGTGGGCTCAGTTGTTACTTCACCTCTTTCATTTCTAATTTTGTTTATTTGGGTTCTCTCTTTGTTTCTTGGTAAGCCTGGCTATAGGTCCACCAATCTTGTTTATCCTTTCAAAGAACCAGCTCTAGGTTTTATTGATCTTTTGTATTTTTTTTGTCTCTATGCCATTTATTTCTGCTCTGATCTTTATCAGTTCCTTTCTTGTGCTCACTCTGGGCTTTTTTTGCTCTCTTACTAATTCTTTAAATTGTAGAGTTAGATAGTTTATTACCAGTTTTTCTTGTTTTATGAGGTAGCCCTGTAGAGCTATGATCTTCCCTCTCAGGACTGCTTTCCCTGTATCTGTAGATTTTGGATTGTTGTGTTTTCATTATCATTTGTTTCCAGGATGTTTTTCATTTCTTCTTTCATCTCTTTGGAATCCCAATCATCCTATCTAATAAAAGAGTAATATACAAATTGACTGTCACCCCAATACACAAGATGGCTGCCCCCATGTGGTCAAAGATGGCTGCCCCATGTGGACACAAGATGGCCACCACAAGATGGCCAGCAGGGGAGGGCAGTTGGGAGGGACCAGGCCTGCAAGGGAGGGCAGTTGGGGGCAATCAAGCCTGCAGGGGAGGGCAGTTAGGGGTGACCAGGCTGGCAGAGGAGGGAAGTTGGGGGCAAACGGGCCTGCAAGGAAGGGCAGTTGTGGGGGAACCAGGCTTGCAGGGGAGGGCAGTTAGGGGTGACCAGGCCTGCAGGGGAGGGCAGTTAGGGGCAATCAGGCTGACAGGGGAGCAGTTAGGCATCAATCAGGCTGGCAGGGGAGTGGTTAGGGAGTGATCAGGCTGGCAGGCAGAAGCAGTTAGGGGCAATCAGGAAGGCAGGTAGGCGGGCAGTTGGGAGCCAGCAGTCCTGGATTATGAGAGGGATGTCTGACTGCCTGTTTAGGCCTGATCCTACTGGGATTGGGCCTAGACAGGCAGTCGGACATCCCTCAAGGGGTCCCAGATTGGAGAGGGTGCAGGCTGAGCTGAGGGACACCCCCCCCCCATGCACGAATTTTGTGCACCGGGCCTCTGGTTGTTTAATAACATGCTATTTAGCCTCCAAGTGTTTGATTTTTTTTATTGTTCTTATTGTAGTTGATTTCTAATTTTATGCCTTTGTGATCCAAGGAGATGCTTGATATGATTTCAGTCTTCTTGAATTTGTAGAGACTTAGGCTGTGTCCTAACATGTGGCCTATCTTTGAAAATGTCCCATGTGCACTTGAGAAGAATGTATATTCTGTAGCTTTGGGGTAAAATGTTCTGAAGATGTCAATTAAGTCTATCTGTTCTAGTGAGTCATTTAGGATTGCTATTTCTTCGTTGATTTTTTGTTTAGAAGATTTATCCAGTGGTGTCAATGAGGTATTAAAGTCACCTATTATGATTGTATTGCTGTCAATCTTTCCCTTGATATCTTCCAGAAGTTTTATTTTATGTATTTGGGTGCTCCTTCATTGGGTGCATATATGTTTATCAGAGTTATATCCTCTTGTTGTATCAATCCCTTTAGTATTATGAAGTGGCCTTCTTTCTCTCTTGTTATGGCCTTCACTTTGAAGTCTATTTTGTCATATATAAGTATTGCTAACCCAGACTTTTTTTTTTTTCATTTCCATTTGCCTGGAAGATATTTTTCCATTCCTTCACTTTCAGTCTGCGCGAGTCCCTTGTTCTGAGGTGGGTCTCTTGTAGACAGTATATATATGGGTCATGTTTTCTTATACATTCAGTCACTATATCTTTTTTGATTGGAGCATTTAATCCATTTATGTTTAAGGTTATTGATATGTACTTGTTTGTAGCTATTTTTATTCTTTATTCTTGTATTCATTCTTCCCTTGCTATTTCTTTTTCTTCTTCTTCTTTTTTTTTTACAACAGTTTCTTTAGCATTTCTTGCGTTCCTGGCTTGGTAGTAATAAACTCTTTTAGCCTTTTATTTTGTCTGTGAAGCTCCTGATTTTCCCTTCACTTTTGAATGGTAGCCTTGTTGGATAGAGTATACCTTGGTTTCAGTCCATTGTTTTGTATCACTTTGTATATTTTATTCCATTCTCTTCTGTCCTGATGTATTTTTGTTGAGAAATCATTTGATAATCTAATGGGAGATCCCTTGTCGTTGACTCTCTGTCTCTTTCTTGCAACCCTTGTGATTATCTATTTGTCATTAATGTTTGCCATCGTTATTATGATGTGTCTTTGGTGTGGGTCTTTTTGGGTTCATCTTGTTTGGGACTCTCTGTGCTTGTGTGACTTTTTCCATTCATTCACTTTCAGTCTGAGTGAGTCCCTTGTTCTGAGGTAGGTCTCTTGTAGACAGCATATGTATGGGTAATGTTTTTTTATACATTCAGCCACTGTGTGTTTTTTGATTGGAGCACTTAATGTTCCAATCAGATGCTCAGGGTGGCAGGAGCAAGTGTACAGTTTCTCTGGTGTGTGATTTCCTGTGAGGACCCAGAGCCCCAAAGGGATGGAAGATCCCCAAATCACGGAAGTTTGCTATCATTATTTCTTCAAATAGTTTTCTCATCCTTGCTCCTCTTCTTGTCCTTCTGGCACCCCTATTACACAAATGTTGCTTAAGCTCTCCTCCTGCTTTCTATTTTTTTTCCCTCCAATTGCTGTTCAGATTGGGTGTGCTTTTCTACCCTGTCTTCTACATCACTGAATCGTTCCTCCACTTCCTCTAGTCTACTGTTGAAACCTTCCATTGTGTTTTTTATTGTACTTATATTATTCTTTATTTCCTCTTGGTTCTTCCATATGTTGTTGATTTTCTCATCCAGCCTATTTACAAACTTTATGACCCTTACTCTGAATTCTTTCTCTGACATATTGGTTGCCTCATTTCATTTAGTTACTTTTCTGGAGATTCCTCCTTTTCTTTCCTTTGGGGTGGTTCTTTGTCTACCAATTTATTGCTGTCTCTTTCTGGCCTGGGCACCCTACTTGAGGTCTGAGAGGTTGAACACCCTATCAGGACAATGGTTTGGAAATTGCTAGCCCAGAGGTTGGGTCTGCCTTGAGTCTCATGCCTTTATTGTCTCTGCTCTGAGTTGTATCTCCTTCTTCCATGGATCTGGTCCCTCAGTTGTCCACTTCAGATGCTCAGGTTGGCGGGAGCACATGTACAGTTTCTCTGGTGTGCGACTCCCTGTGAGGACCCAGAGCCCTTTGGCATGCAATTTACTGTGCAGCCCCAGCACCCATGGCAGGGTGGCACCCTAGGTCCCTCTTGTAGAGCACTTGCAGCATGGTCTTGTGGCTCCTGGCTGGGCAAATCAGATTGCTCCAGGTCACCCAGGCAGCACTTTCTTGTGGTTTGAGTGGGCTGTGTACTGGGTTGCTACAGGTAGCCCTGGTGGGACTGTCAAAGGGGCTGGTATGGAACAGTTCTGGGTTGCTCTGGATCACACAGTTTTTGCTTTCCTGTGGCCCAGAGTTAGGTACGTGCTGGGTTGCTCCAGTTCTCTCTCTGGTGTGGAGTGGGGGGTGGGAGGACGGGGATTGCTCTGGGTCGCACACTCCATGCTCTCCTGTGGCTCAGATTGGGGCGTGCACTGGGTTGCTCCAGGTTGCCCTGGCAGCAGGTCCAGTGCTCAGGGTGGAGTGGGCACTAAGTGGCCCTGGGTTAGACTGGCATCATGATTCTGGGGCTTAGAGCTGGCCTCTTGGGTACCCCTGGCTTACACGCACTGCAGGGTTCTGGAGCTGAATCCTGGCACTCTGGATCCTGGTGGGCTGGTGAGGGGGCTTGATGGGGGAGGTCACTCTGGTGAGCACTCACTGCAGATGTCTGGGAGCCTGCCAGGAGGTACTGAACCACTCACTGCCGGGGCATGGAAGGTAGTTCCACGCGGGTCATAGTTGGCAAGTGGCATTCTCTAGGCATCCTTTGCCCTTCCTTATTGAAAACTGTCTCCTCAGCTGTGTCTAATTTCTTAATTCTGGGTATATGTTCTCTAATTTAGCTGCTTTTCTGGCCTGGCCCCAGGAGAAGGTGGGTGACACTTCTGTCTATTTGACAGCCATTCTGAAAAACCCTCAATTGGATCTTTTCTACAAGCAACAGGGCAAATGGTCCGAAATCCCTTCTGCCCAAGCACTTTTTCTTTTACTCCCTAATAATACTTTTATTTATAACACAGTTTGTCTCTTCCAGGTTGCAAACCCTATTTGTGCTCCAGGAATACTGCCCTTTATCAACTCTGGATACCATTGCCACTTCTTTCCATGCCCAGGCCTCATTGTTCCTCTGATAGAGAGCAAGGATCTCTTGGCTCCAAAGAAAAACATCACCCCCTTTCAGCAGGAAGCAGCTACAGAAGAGACCCTGTACCCATTTTCCCTGAAAACATTCAGAGCCAAGATCTTTGGTCGGGGGTATGTTGTAGACCATTAGACAGATATAAGCAGAGCAGGAACAATGGGTCAGGTACATCCTGGACACCTAGTAATGAGAAAGAACTGGTAGAGCAGATATTGGAAATATTTAGTTCAAGATCTTGTCCCTAGAACCTCTCTCTGCCCTAGAATGCCTCTGGTCATATGCAAGGACAAAAGACTACAGGACAGGCTCTGATATGTCAGTTTGAAGAAGAAACCAATTAATTCCCCTCCAAGGGTTTAAAATGAATCCTAGCCCACTCCCCAGGGAAGCTCTTTGAGGCGCCCACTTGAAATTTCTCTTCAAGTATACTTTCTCTTTGTTTGCTCAAATAAATTTTCTCTAGTGAGTTTGGGTCTTGGTTCTGAATTCTTTTCTTAGCCAGACATTAAGAACTGAGGTTGCTGAACCCAGGTTTGGTCTGACCCTACTGGTTAGACACCTACAACATTATAATGTTAGGACAGTTATGATGCCACTAGGTAACAGGAATTTTTTCAGCTCCATTACAAGCCTATGGGACAACCATTGTATATGCAGTTTGTCATTGACAGAAACAAAGTTATGTAGTGCATTCCTAGCTAAGAGAGTCTTTGCAAGGTCATTTTCTGTGTAATATTTTTAATCTATACTAATAAAAGCCTAGGTGGCCCTCGCATCCTCACATCATCACAAGATGGCTGCCCCCATGTCATCACAAGATGGCTACCACAAGATGGCTGGCAGAGGGCAGTTGTGGTCAATCAGGCCTGCAGGGGAGGGCAGTTGTGGGCCATCAGGCTGGCAGAGGAGGGCAGTTGGGGGTGAGATCAGGTCAGTAGGGAAGGGCAGTTGGGGGAGATCAGGCCAGCAGGGGAGGGCAGTTGGGGGTGATCGGGCCAGCAGGGGAGGGCAGTTGGGGCGATTGGGCCAGCAGGGGAACAGTTAGGTGTCAATCAGGCTGGCAGGGGGGCAGCTAGAAGCTGCTAGTGGCAATCAGGCAGGCAGGAAGGCAAGTGGTTAGGAGCCAGCAGTCCCAGATTGTGAGAGGGATGTCCAACTGCCAGTTTAGGCCCGATCCCTATGGGCATCCCCTGGGATCGAGCCTAAACTGGCAGTTGGACATCCCCGGAGGGGTCCCAGATTGGAGAGGGTGCAGGCTGGGCTGAGGAACACCCCCCTCCCCCCCGTGCATGAATTTCATGCACCAGGACTCTAGTATAAAAATAAAGAGTTAATCCACATACTTGAATTTGCTCAACTGTGTCAGGGATAATGAAAGTGGTTCATTTCATTGTTCAAAAAGGAAACACATTAGACTCTATCAATAAATACTGAAAAGGACTTTTAAAATAGTGTTTATTCAGTATAAAACTCTTAGCAATGAAATCCAGTTTTCTTAACCTTCTAAGTGCTATCTACCAAAACCTATAGCAAATATTACAAGTAATGGTAAAATAGAAACAATCCTTTAATGTCAAGAACACTACAGAAAGCTGTCTTTTATTGTCACACCTAGTCAACATCATGGTAGAGTGTTAGCCAAAAGAGCCAGGCATAACAACAACAACAACAACAACAACAACAACAGCAATATAACAACACATCAGCAAGAACATAAAAAACAAATTGAAAGAGAATATATTTAGAATGATGCTATATGTATCTATGTGTATATATAGTTCAAATTACAAAATAATACTTTATTGTCACTATGACTATACTTTGTCATTGGTGTTTGCCAATTTAATTATAATGTGCCTTGGCATTGGTCTTTTGGGGTTCATTTTGCTTGGGACTCTGTGAGCTTCTTGGATTTGTGTGGGTTTTTTCTTCTCTATATCAGGGAAATTTTCTGTCATTATTTCTTCAAAGAGGTTTTCTATTCCTTGCTCAGCTTCCTTTCCTTCTGGAACCCCTATTATGCGGATGTTGTTTTGTTCCATGTTGTCCCAAAGTTCCCTTAGGCTCTCCTACTGCCTTTTAATTTTTTTTCTAGAAGTTGCTCTACTTGGGTATTTTTTCCCATCTTGTCTTCTAGCTCACTGATGCGGTCCTCTGCTTCTTCTAGTCTACTCTTGATGCTTTCTATTGAGTTCTTTACAGCAGCGATGTCATTTTTCATTTCTTCTTGGTTCTTCTTCATTTCCTCTTGGTTCTTGCTCGTATTGTCGAATTTGTCTTCCATTCTTTTCAGCCACCTTATGACCATTTCTCTGAATTCTTTTTCTGGAAGGTTGCTTGCCTCCATTTCGTTTACTTCCTTTTCTGGTGATGCCTGCTTTTCTTTCATATGCGGGCTGTGTCTTTGTCTCCCCATGGTCTCTCTTCTCTGGGTGTCTGGTTATGTAGTTCTCTCTCTCCTGTGTTGATTTAAAGGCACAAAATACAGCACTACCAGGTACAACACACAAGGCACTGAACAGAAATGTATTCACGATATTAATAACCTCCAATAAAGGTGACCACCAGAGAAAGGCAAATTAGGGGATAGGAGAGAAAGAAGAAGAGGAAAAAGAAAGAAGAAGAAAAAAAAAAGGAGTGTCAAAATGAAATTGGGAAAAGGGAAAAAAAGAAGGAAAAAAAAGTAAGAGAGACAAGAAAGAGACTAAGAGAGAAAGGGAAACAGACTATATATATTGGGGATAAAGCTCCAATAGAACAATCACTTATCCCAGCAAATGCCAGCAACAAGTACCTGGGGATTAATACAAACTACAACACCAACTAATATTGAGTGCGGCAAGGGATAACAGAAGCACTAAACAAACAAAAAAATAAACAAAAGAAGAAAAAGCAAAACAATCTCACAAAAAAGCATAAAAATTCGATATAATCTACATTCAAGCAAACAACAACAAAAGGACAGAGAGAAAAACAATTTTTTGGATAGTTAAGACAGCGAAGAGAGAGGTGTGTATGGACTTGGAGCAGGGGATTGGAGATTAGATATATAAGTAGGGTGAAATTTTAACAGGGGGTAAACAGAAAGAATAGGGAAAATCTAAAGCAGGAAAGGGGTAAGATAAACAGGACACCGAAAAGGGAAAAGTGAGGAAGAGAGTGATGGCATAAAGGTAGAGTTGAGATAGAGTAAAATGATGCTAAAGGAAAGATAAAAATAGAGTGTAGAACATTAATCCCAAAACAAAATGAAGAGAAAATAAAATGACACTTAAAAAAAAAAAGATAAAATAGCAGTAGTAATAATACGGATTGAAAATAAAAATGTAATAATTAAAAAGGTAAAATCAAGTGAGGAAAAAAGAAAAAAAGTTAGTTTCTTGAGTAAAAGATGCAAAAAATGAAAATAAAAAAAATAAAAAATAAAAATAAAATGTGGAGTAGTGAAGGTCATTCACTTCCTCTGTTGTTCTGTTTGGCACGCCTGTTTCTCAGTCCGGACAGTATTGCAGTTCCCTGCATTCCACTGCTCTTCAGTGATGTAAGCCAGTCCTGATTTTAAGCAGGCGGTGTGTTTTAATTCGTATTCCTTTATTTTTGATTACACAAGAGTCAATTTGTGATTCAGCCCCTGGGTGGCAGTGTTTCTGGATTGACTTCCGGGTTTATCTATGGCCTCTCTAGGCGGTGTTAGAGCCTTCTTTCCCTGTGGCACTCACTACCGGTTTGTGGGAGTGGGCTGCCTCAGAGCTGGCTCTTTGATGGTTACTCCCCGCTCCAATCCCCAGGTTCCAGAAAAACAACTTTCCCCTGCAGTCTCCCAGGGTGTCCCCAACTGGGTGATCCTATGTATTGGGCTTAGTAATCAGAAGCAAGAATTTCAAGAGGAAAAAGCCCAAGTGTGCGCACTCCGTGGCTGCGCGTAAGTCTAGCACACCCCTGAAATTCTTAGGGTGTCCCTGCACTTCAGATCAAAATGGGTTGCTTTTTAGAGAGCCCTTCTGTTAGCAGCTCTGAGGGACCCCCTTCCACATTCACAGATCATGCCAGCCCCAACAGCCAAGGATTTTTCTAGGCACAGACTTCCCTGGTCCTCCAGCTCCCGCAAAACGCGCGTTCCTCTCTCGCGCTGGGACCAGAGACCTCACCTTATCCCAGGCGAAATCTGACCTTTCCGTGGTGGAGTGTAGAGCTCCTCTGAACCCGTGTGTTTGCGCCAATTGGGGAGCGTCGTTCTGGGGCTCGCAGCTGTTCCGTGGGTGCCGCAGTTGTGGATTCTCAGGCTTCCGATAAGCTCCACTTTCCGGTTCCAGATGGCGGAGACTCCGCGTCCAAGCCCGCAGCTCCGGGACGGGACCCAGCCGCAGTGGGAGCTGCCAGGTCAGGGGAACCCCGTCTAGCAGTCTCCCACCTTCTTCTGGAGTTCTGCTGTCCCCCAACTTGCCAACAAACATTCCTAGTGCGACCCTCAGCTGTTCTTTCTTTCTGCTCCGGGACAAAGCTCGGAACATGTCTGTCTATTCCGCCGCCATTTTTCTCTCACTATGACTATATAAAAATAATAAATATATATTTATTTAGATAAAGAACAAAACTAAATTTTCAAAAGTCTGAAGTTACCTCTGAGAAGGGAGAAATGGTGGGGAGGACTGACCTGGCTGCATCTGCAAAGTTTATTTCTTTAATTAAGAGAGGAATCTCAAGGAAATATAATATTTCTGTACTTTTAAAATACATTCATAATGTTCTCATAAGTTAAAGATGATATGGATGAACCTGGAAAGCATTATGCTAAGTGAAATAAGCCAGTCAGAGAAAGACTGGTACCATATGATTTCACTCATATGCAGATTCTAATGAACAAAATGAACTAGCAAGCAAAATAGAGACAGACTCATAGATAGAGAGCAGGCAGACAGCTGTTGAGGGAGGGATTGCAGAGCTGGGTGGGGTGGATGGAGAGATTGATAAAAAAGATAAAATACTCATGGACGTGGACAATATTGTGGTGATTACAAGGGTGGGGAGGTGGAGGAAGGTATAGGGTTGATGGACAGAAACTTGACTTAGGGTGGTGAACACACAGATATAGTACACAGAAGTTGTGTTGTGGAGTTGTGCACCTGAAACCTGTATAATTTTGTTAACCAGTACCACCCTAATAAATTCAATAAAAAGGAAAAAAATATTATGTAAAAAAAAATACAATGTGTATCTACATATTACCACATGATGGCACCATAAATCCACTAAGCAGCCAGGAAAAAAAAAGTGTTCTATCTCATTGATTTATATGTAAGTCAACAAGATTACAGCTCCCTAAACATGGATAATAATATATACATGCATCCCGTGTGTGTGTGTGTGTGTGTGTGTGTGTGTGTGTGTGTGTGAGAGAGAGAGAGAGAGAGAAAGAGAGAGAGAGAGAGAGAGAGAGAGAGAGAGAGAGAGAGGATTATTTTTTAAAGAACAGAACTTGGGACTCAGAATTGGAAAGAAAGAAACCCCAATTACAATAAGGTAGAATCTCAGAAATAGTGAAGCAAAACTCTATTAACCTGGAATCTACTAAATCTGAATACAGATTATTTTTATTCAGATAGATGGTTTGCTAAAGACTTCTTTTCTGATCAGCAGAAATAGGATGATGTGGCAAACTTGGATAGAGATGGTCCTAATTCTATCATTTACTAGGTTTGGGATGGGACATCCATTTCCTTTATCAAGAAAAAGAGGTAAAATAACATGACCCAGAGAGAGCTGTTTTGAGATAAATATCTTATCTCCACACTGATAAAGGACTCTCAATTAATGTCCCTGGCACACCGCTATTTGGAGAAATAGATCATTGCCATCTATATATATAAAAGCCAAGTGACTGAACGATGAATGACAAGAGCGACCAGAATGACCGATGGCTATGACATGCACTGTGGTGGACAACTGGCCTGTGGTGGACAACTAACCACCCTCAGCCCCTCCCCCCTACTGGCCATGCCCCCAATCAGCTCCCCTGCCATGATCGGGGGCAGGCAGCTGGACCCCACCCATGCATGAATTCGTGCACTGGGACTCTAGTATACTATAAATGAGGGTATTTGCCAACCACTTATTAAAGGGCTGCTTCCTATTAATTGTGAAACTCCTGTAAAATACATAGTTAGATATAAAAGTGCTAAGTTAAAAATAAAATTCAATACTATAAACTGGGCTTTTGGATAAATTTCATATATTTTAAGACCCTGAATTGTGTTTGGTTGATGAAAGGACAAATATTTTATTTATTTTGGTATTAGGGTAAAATATTTAAAATTCTTACCAAAGCTAAAACTGGAATGAACATATCATTTTTTATTCAATTGCTACTAGGTATAAAGTAACAATATAGTTGACTTTATGGAGTAATATAACTATCTTTATGAATCTTGCATCTCACAACTCTCATAATGACAGTAACAAAAAACAACAGTGAGAAACGTTACTCTCAGATATATTCCTTGGATATAAGTGATTGCTGCCTTACCTAAAAAATATACATATTTTTTTTCAAGTTGTCATGTTATAAAATTTTAATAACACTTAGATAACAGTATTTAAGACATGCTGATAACACCACTTTTTTGGTGCAGGGTTACTTGCCAGGGTGAACTGCAGATTCTAAACCAGAACTGCATTAAAGACCTTCCTTTGTTTGGTTAGGTGATTGTTTAGCTTTATGAAAAAAATTGAATTTGAAATTGTAAGTTATAGTAATATAGTTGGATAAAGAGAGGGCACAAATGCAAATGAAGAATAATCTAATTTTTATAGCACAGAAAGAGGAGTAAAAGTTGAAGCAAAAATTACATTGAGAAATTATGATGTGCCCTAATTATTCTAGACACACATAGGATACAATGAAGGAGTGAAAGACGCATTCTAAAGTTGTATATACTTTTTCCAACTGGGAATTTTATATTCCAAGTCTTGTGAAAAATGTGCTTCACTAAAAATTGAAAGCAGTGAGATTTGAGTGATCTGATAGCAATGCTCTAAGTTTAGATTATAGTGGTGGATGTACAATATATATATTTTTATTTTTTATTTTATTTTTTAAAATATATTTTATTGATTTTCTACAGAGAGGAAGGAAGAGGGATAGAGAGTTAGAAACATCAATGAGAGAGAAACATTGATCAGCTGCCTCCTGCACACCTCCTACTGGGGATGTACCCGCAACCAAGTTACGTGCCCTTGACCGGAATCGAACCTGGGACCTTTCAGTCCACAGGCTGACGCTCTATCCACTGAGCCAAACCGGTCTTGGCCAATATATATATTTTTAAACCAGAAGTGGTTAGGAGTGCTCCACTGACTGGGAAAGGCTTTTTTAAAATTTATTTTTTATTTTTTTAATTTTAAAATAGATTTTTAGAGGGGGAGGAAGAGAGAGAGAGAAACATTGATGTGAGAGAGAAATATTGATCAGCAGCCAACCAGGGCATCTGCCCTGACTGGGAATTGAACCAACAACCTTTCAGTGCATGAGAGGATGCCCAACCAATTGAGCCACACTGGCCAGGGCTACAACTTTTAAAATATACTAAAACCCATTAAATTGTACATTTAAATGAGTGAACTTTATGATATGTACAATGATAACTCAACAAAGCTGTTAAAGAACATTATACTTTGGATAACTAAAGCTGTGGTATTTTGCTAAAGTCAATAAATCTTTTATAATATGAATAAATACCTAATAATTTGTCTTCTTGAAACCATGTGTTTAGAAATATCCACTATTCATAAATTACTAGAGCATTTATCAAGTTCTTTAAAAATCTACTTATTTTTCAACAAATAATAATCCATCAATCTTTGTCAATTTGAAATTGAGACTTGAATTTTAAGCTTGAATTATTTAAAAGTCCACTGTCCTGGCCAAATATGGGGTATGGGTCTCAATTATGATTTGTTCCAGTTTGAGAGCTTACTTATCAAACAATTGGTATCCAGGGCAGAGAAAGTCCTCAGAATCAATCCACTTTTCTCTCCTATTATGCAGTTAGTAGTCCATGATTTCTTTGTCTGCTGAAGAGTTGAAAATCCAAAATAGAATGGAAAAGAGAATTTTAGGTTAAATTTACATTCCATATTAGTGAGATATACTCTAAAATTAACCCAAGGATGGGTTGATCATAATATTTCAGATTTATTTTTCAAACCAATTTCACATGCATTTATCTTATTTGGTCTTGAAAAAGGCACTAAAGTTGATTACTATCAACTTTTGAAATTAGAGACTTTAATAACAAGATAGTACATAATTTGATATTGAGTAGTGCCATTTTCATCATATCCATCATGTGCTTTCAGTGGAGAGAAATTACAAATATATGAAGAAAAAAATGGCTAAAATGGAAATGAATAGTTCACTCAGGGTGACATACAAAAAAATTTCCTTCTTGGAATTAAAATATATTTCAGCAACAAAAAAGTTCTAACCTCATGCTAGTTTCATCAGTTAATCATTTTAGGTATTTTAGTTCAACTTTGTTAACATTTAAGATTCCTGTGGTACATCTACACAATGGAATACTACGCCGATATAAAAAAGAAGGAACTTTTACCGTTTGCAACAGCATGGTTGGAACTTGAGAGCATTATGCTAAGCGAAATAAGCCAGTTGGAGAAAGATAAATATCACATGATCTCATTCATATGTGGGATACAATGATCAACATAATTTGGTGAACAAAAATAGATCCAGAGAAAAATGGCAGGGCAGGTAGCGGGTGGGGGGGGGGAGGGTTTGGGAGATGGTGGTTAGAGAGCAATCAAAGGACTTGTACCAGGTGTACCAGTTAATAATGCGGATTTTTTTCATTAGATGAAGTTACACATATGTTGATAAATATGCGATTTGATATGTATGCTATTTTGTTGTATTGACAGCAAGCTTCAAAACTTCATATGTCAAATTTGCTAAAGGTGTTAACATCATAAATATTTTTAAACTTAAAAATGTTGAATTTCATGCCAAAAAAAGAGCATTTATGGAAAGTTTTTTTTCATTACTTTATTTTGAAGAAAAGTGCTGCTGAAAGTTATTATATACTTCGAGAAGCTTATGGTGAACATTCTCCATCTCAAGATACTTTTGAACGCTGGTTTAAAAGCTTTAAAAGTGATCATTTCGATGTGAAAGACAAAGAATGTCCAGGTCAACCGAAAAAGTTTGAAGATGAACAATTACAAGCATTATTGGATGAAGGTGCATGTTAAACTAAAAAACAACTAGCAGAAAGATTAAACATTGCTCAGCAATTTCCGATTGTTTACAAGCAATGGGAAAGATTTTAAAGGAAGGAAAATGGGTGCCACATCAACTGAACGAAAGACAAATGGAAAACTGAAAAGTCATCAGTAAAATGTTGCTTCAATGGCACAAAAGGAAGTCTTTTTTGCACCGAATTGTGACTGGTGATGAAAAGTGGATTTATTTTGAGAATCCCAAATGCACAAAATCATGGGTTGATCCAGGTCAACCATCAACATCGACTGTAAGGCCATATTGCTTCTGAAAAAAGACAGTGTTCTGCATTTGGTGGAATCAGGAAGGTGTGGTGTATTATGAGCTTCTAAAACCAGGTGAAACCATTAATATTGATCACTACCAACAACAAATGATCAATTTGAACCATGCTTTGATTGTGAAACAACCAGAATGTGCCAGAAGACACGGCAAAGTAATTTTGCTTCATGATGACGCACCATCACACACTTCAAAACCAGTTAAAGACACGTTAAAAGATCTTGCCTGGGAAGTATTAACCCACCTGCTGTATTCACCAGAACTTGCTCCTTCAAATTACCACTTGTTCCAATCAATGGCACACAAACTTTCTGAGCAGCACTTCAAAACATACGGAGAAGTGAAAAATTGGGTCTCTGAATGGTTTGCCTCAAAACAAGAAAAATTCTATTGGGTCGGTATCCACAAATTACCTGAAAGATGAGGGAAATGTGTAGCTAGCGATGGACATTACTTTGAATAAAGCACTTTTGATGTTTCTCTTGAAATTATCCTGTTTTCTTTGATTAAAAAATCCACATGATTAACTGGTACATAATGGACATGTATAACCAATGGACACAGACTCTGGGGTAGTGGGGGCTTGCCTGGGTTGAGAATGGCTAGAGGGGGTGGGGGTCAATCAGGGAAAAGGATATATGTGTAAAACTTTAAAAAAGAAAAAAGATTCCTATCCTCAAAATGCTGATCTTCCAGAAGTGACTTTTGAGGGCTTTCAGTTCAAAGAGGATTGTTTCACTTTACCCAATGAAGCCTAATCTTAAAATTCTGCTGGTTGTTTAACTCCAAAAACTGTGCAGATTATTCTAGAGATATGCTTTTTATCCACTTCTCCACAACTTTTTGCAATAATGAGTGGCTGATTTTAGAACTTGCTATTTAATAAGGCTAAACTAATAAAATAACTGGAAATGCAAGACCATATCTCAACTTGACATATTGCTCACGTTTAATCCTTTTATGTTATGGGGCCAGAATGTATAGAAGTCTTTGTGAGGCTTCCAAAACTGCTGAAGATCCTTCAAAGCAAAACCAGTTTTACAAAAATCTCCTCCTCCCCACTCCCTTCTGTCACATGATCAGGTAATGTGCTTGATTCCTACAAACAGGTAATCCACCAGGCTGCACTCCAGACAGTTAAGTGGCTTTAACATAAACTCTTATTGCAAAGGGGGAGAATGCAGGATAAAAGCATCATTTGTCTTTTGAGCGCTTGCTGAAAATCTACCCATTATATAGTGCAGACCTAAATGAAGGCTGCTGGTGCCTTTTTGATGTGGAGGAATTTCATTCCTCCTGTGATGAGTCAATGACCCAGCTTTTATTTTCCCCTGGCAGAATGTGGGTATTTACTTGCTGCACATTCCAGTACCTTGATAGATGGCTGAGCTGAACTTGGCCTGCACTGAACTAAGGGAATCAACACTTGGACAGATTCTTTGTTCTGTCCCATGGTGTCAGCAACTTGGAGTAGTCAGTCTGTCGACTCAGGGGCCTTTCAATGGGAGGACAGATCGTTTAGCTCACAGATAGAGCAACAAAGGTTTGCTTATAGTGTGGAGCCTCCTCTAAAAAATAGCTTTGTGTGTGTGTGTGTGTGTGTGTGTGTGTGTGTGTGTGTGTGTGTGAGAGAGAGAGTATTTGTCATGTGCTCTTGTCATCATTTCAGGGTTACTGTGGCAGTCCTTGCTTGGACAGTGCATGAAGCCTTTTATCTATGAATGTGAGTATCGCTTTGAAGCCTGTGTAAGGAATACATTACAAGTTTAGTGACAGAGAAGCTCAAATGATTGAGTAAGAAGTGAGAAAGGATGGAGAAAGAAACAAAGCTACTAATGGGAAAATGAGGGAAAATTAATCTAATCATTCTTTAGTTAGAGAAATAAATCCTTTGTTCCCCACCTTACTAAAAAAAAAACTCAAATATTTAGGGTCATGTCAATGTGGTTTCATTTTATTCCTTATCTGGTTTTATGATTTGCAATAAAGCAAATATTTCAAGGCATTCTAATTAACTGGATTATTTTTTTTTACTCACAGAATGGTAGAATTAGAGTATCTTGGGTAAACTTAGAGATTATCTTGCCAATGCTGTTTTCATGGAACCACATTTCATAACTCATATTTAATGTCTTATTTTACTTTAGTATTCTTTGCTCAGAAAGTGAAGAAGCAGATTTAAATTGTTTATTAAAGTTAAATTTCCTTGAATATTTATTAATTGAAATTTAAAAATAATCTCATAAAGAAGTATGTTTTTGATCAGTTTGTTATAAAAACAAAATCCCAGAGCAACCATTGATCTTTAAATGTTGGCAAAAGAGTATTGATGTATTAAAATAACTATTAATTCTAAGTGAAGATACTTAAAAACTTTATGAACTAGATGGTGGTTGATGAAATTCAGAAAAATATAAGATAGACTACATGACATTTCTACAGTTGACTACATAGTGTTTAACTAAAAAAAAAAAAAAAAAAAAAAAAAAACTAAACTAAACTAAACTAAACTAAACTAAACTAAAATATCTTGGACAGAAACTAACCTGCTGGGAAAATAGCTGGTTTAATATCATGACCAAACTTGCACGTGACATTAATTGAAGGAAACAGCTTTATTCATGGGCATTATGTATGTTTACTTAAAGATAAGGAAGTAAAGCATGCTCTTAGCTATGCTAAAAAGTAATTTTAATAGAAAGTCAAATTTAGCAATTTTTTCTATGTAGCTTAAGTTGTAAATATCTAATGAGAAACAGGACAATGACATTTATTTTTGTTTTGAATATCCCACTAGGTATAAAAACAGATTGTGACTTATCACGGTACTGTCTCTGAGCTGAAACTCATGCCAAATAAAATATTTATATGCATATATATTTATTTTACTTTCCTAAACACCTCATTTCCCTGCATAGAGATTTCTTTGACTTTCCATATCTTACATTATTGCACATATGGAAAAAACTCGACTACTTTTTTGAATGAGCTAGATGTAAAGAATAATCAATTTGCCATTTGAAAGAGCACTACAATTTTAAAAGGAACTATGCTCTGTTAATCTTATAGCTACCTCTTAAGATCATAAATATGTACCTTATGATAGTAATGTATTTACATTTAATATTCTGTTCTCAATGGCATAAAAATGTATTTGGGGCAAGGTGCATTGATTTCAAAGTGTTCAAATACAAGCAACAAAAATCAGACTAACTGGCTCAAATCACATGATGTTTGTTATTTATTTAGCAAGTATTCTGGAAAAGGGCAGTTTCAAAGTTTTTCAGCTGTTTTGTTTCACCATTCAAAATATCTTGATTTTTGGTCTTTATACTATCATTTATTTTCTGTTTATAAGAAAATAAATAAAATCAAAGAAAGGGCTAATATAATCTCATCACTTAGACTCAACAATTAATAAGATTTTGTTTATATATTCATTTCTCTTTTCTTTCTCTTTTGCTGAATTATTTCAAAAATCACATATAATACTTCAGTATAGACCACAAAAAATTAACAATAATCCATTCATATTATCTTATATTCAGCCTGGCTGGTGAGCGTCACAGTTTGATTCTCTCATCAAACCCAGGTTGTGGGTTTGATCTCCAGTTGGGGGCATGCAGGAGGCAGATGATCAGTGATTCTCTCTCATCATTGATGTTTCTATCTCTCCTTCTCCCTTCCTCTCTGAAATCTGATATTCAGTCCATATTCAATTTTCTAAAACTAAGTGTCAGAAAGCACACATATCCTGCCTTTCTCACCCAAGATTAGAGAAGTTACCTGTTTTGGTTTAAGAGATTTCCTTTTCAGACTAAGCCTGAATATAAAAATTAAAAAAAAACAAACTTCAGAGGAGCGAATAAATTGCAAGAGGTATTAATGACGACAGTGGATTTATTTATTCATTTAACAAATAGTTAAATCTGTTTTCATTTTGAAGCAAAGACTACTTGATTATAGATTCTTTTCAAGTTTAATTCAGTTTTCCACTGCCATTCAATAAAATTCAATGGAAAAAATTACTGAGCTTAGTTTCTATTTAATGGCAGCATCAATGTCTTATCTATTATTGCTCAAAAATCTTTGGGTTAATTTGATTTCTTCCATTTCTTTGTCCATCTCTCTAAAATGTTATCAAGTTTTTTTGATAGATCTTCAAAATATTTTTCTTCTGTGTTCCATATTTTCCATTTCTGTCTCTAGTACCCTAGTTAAGAAACTCACTAAATTACAGAAGTGTCCTAACTGGAGACCCAGCAACCACTCTCTCTAGCTTTAAGTCACCCTACTAACAGTATATAGATTGCCTTTATATTTTACATGTTCTATTACATGAAATCATTACAATAACCTAATAAGGACACACCTTAATCATCTCCATGTTACTCATGAGAAAATTGCACTTCAGAGAAATTAATATTCAATATTGTTCAGCTAGATTTCCCTTACAAGTCTACTTAGACAAAATACTAAAATGAAAATTTAAATAATGCCTACAGAAAAGGGAATACTTCTAAAAGTTTGGGAATATCCTTCAGAAGTTCACCAATGTTTCTGAAAGGACTAACATTGACCCACATGCATAGCTTTTTAAGACTGTCAAATAAGAGCAAAGTAAGTTATCAACATGCCCCTCTTCCAAATCCAATATATGTCATTTTGTATATACTGGATCAAAATTGATCTCAACCCTGATTGAATACTCATGTGGTACCTGCAAGGAACTGTAAGCACAGTAATAAGAAAAATCGGACAGATTCTCTAATCTCTCTCTGTGCTGCAATCTGTTCTTGTTCTGTGTAGACACAGAAAACAGAGGTAGTGAGAACATGGAGTAGGAGGGAATCCGGTTACAGAAGAAAGTATTTTCTCTCTAGCTTTGTAACTAACTAGCCTAACCAATTGGAGCCATATGTCTCAGTCTGTAAAAAATGAGATGATTAATGTTAAACTTTGATGGGAGGCTCAAATGGGAAAACACAAATAAGAGTGAAAAATATAATATGTAATGTACTATTTAAAGGCAAACAACTTCTTAAAAAATGTATAATTCAATATGTTTTAGTATATTCAAGAGTGGTGCAACTATCACCATGGTCTCAGTTCAGAATATTTTGTCACCTCAGAAGGAATCCCTGCACTTTTGTATCAATTATATACATTAGCAGATGCTCCCACCTTATTCCCCTGTCCTGTCATAGGCAATCACTAATTTACTTTCACAGGAGTGGCCTAATCTAAACATTTCAAATCAATGGATTCACATATTATATGGTCTTTTGTGTCTGGCTTCTTTCTCTTGGCATGATGTTTTCCAAGTTAATCCATGTCATAGCATGTGTTAGTATTACTTTTCTTTTATGTTACTGAACTAGAGGCCTGTTGCATGAAGAGATTCGTGCAATAGGCCTTTCTTCCCTTGGCTTCCAGCACCAGTTTTCCTCCGGCACTCGGGACCCAGGCCTTCACTCCGGCCAAAGTCTGCCTTCTTCATCTTCGCTGCAGACTGTGGAGTCTGCAGTCTTCGTCTTTGCTGAGGCACTCTGCTCCTGTAGATCCCTTCGCCCCACCTCTCCCCCTGCCCTCCCTCTCATAGCAGGCATCCTGCCCTGCCCAGCCGCTCCACACCTGGAGTAGTTGGGCGGCCGCCATCTTTGTCCTTCTAATTTGCATATTCCCTTCTGATTGGCTGGTGGGCGTAGTTGAGTGATGGTCAATTTGCATGTTTCTCTTTTATTAGTGTAGATAATATTACATTATATTAACATATCAAATTTGTTTACCCATTTATCAGTTGATGGTAATGGGATTATTTCTGCTTTGGAGTTATAATGAATAATACAGCTATGAATATTCATGTACAAGTTTTTGTATGGATATGTTTTCATTTATCTTGGGCATATGCCTAGGAATTAGTGGAGTACATGGTAATTAATTCTATCATTATTATTTTGAAGAGCTACCAAACTGTTTTCCAAAGTGGTTGTACCATGATCCCACCAGCAACATGTGAGGGCTCCCATTTCTCCACATCTCATCCTCTCTTGGCATAGTCTATCTTATCCTATATAATAAAACCCTAATATGCAAATTGAACAAACAGCAAAATGACTGGTTGCGATGACGCACACTGACCACCATGGGGCAGATTCTCCATGCAGGAGCTGCCCCCTGGTGGTCAGTGCACTCCCACAGGGGAAGCGCTGCTCAGCCAGAAGCCAGGCTCATGGCTGGAGAGCGCAGTGGCGGGAGCCTCTCCCGCCTCTAGGGCAGCGCTAAGGACCCCTTGGGGGATGTCCGACTGTGAGCTTAGGCAGACATCCCCTGTGGGGTCCTGGACTATGAGAGGGCACAGGCTGGGCTGAGGGAGCCCCCTCCCCAGTGCACGAATGTTGTGCACTGGGCCTCTAGTTTACTATAATCATTCTACTGAGTGTGAAGTGGTATTTTGTGATTTTTATTCACATTTCCAAAATGTCTAGTGATGTTTAGCATCTTTTTGCTTATTGCTTGTTTATCTTCCTTTGATAAATGTATGTTCACTACTTTTCCCTTTGAAAAAAATAATAGAATTTATATTTTAGAGACATTTTAGATTCACCAAAAATTGAGAAAATAACAGAGTTCTCCTGCACTTCTTTTTTTCACCACACACACACACACACACACACACACACACACACACATACACACACACACACAGAAAGACACACACACACACAGTTTCCTCAATTTATAATATATTGCTTTAGTGTGGTATATTTAATACAATTGGTGAGCTAATATTGATACATTATTGTTAACTAAAATCCATAGTGTACACTACCATCAAGATTTGTGTTGTGCATTTTATGTATTTTTACAAGTGTTTATTGACATGTATCCATCTTTACAGGAGCATAAAGATAGTTTCATTACCCTAAAAATCCCCTGGGCTCTATCTATTCACTACTTCCTATGGATCTCTGAGTCTTTGGCAATCACTGATATTTTTACTCCACAGTCCTGCTTTTTATAGAATACTAGAGGCCCGGTGCACGAAATTCATGCACGAGGGGTGTATGTCCCTCAGCCCAGCATGTACCCTCTCCAGTCTGGGACCCCTCGAGGGATGTCCGACTGCCTGTTTAGGCCCGATCCTACTGGGATCGGGCCTAAACAGGCAGTCGGACATCCCTCTCACAATCCAGGACTGCTGGCTCCCAACTGCTTGCCTGCTTGCCTTCCTGATTGCCCCTAACTGCTTCTGCCTGCCAGCCTGATCACCCCCTAACATATCCCTTGACAGCCTGATTGATGCCTAACTGCCCCCCTGCCAGCCTGTTTGCCCCTAACTGCCCTCCCTTACAGGCCTGGCCCCTCCCAACTGCCCTCCCCTGCTGGCCATCTTGTGGTGGCCATCTTGTGTCCACATGGGGGCAGCCATCTTTTACCACATGGGGGCAGCCATCTTGTGTGTTGGAGTGATGGTCAATCTGCATATTACTCTTTTATTCAATAGGATAGAGGCCTGGTGCACGGGTGGGGGCCAGCTGGTTTGCCTTGAAGGGTGTCCCGGATCAGGGTGGGGATTCCCTTGAGGCATGGGGCAGCCTGGGTGAGGGGCCTGTGGTGGTTTTCAGGCTGGCCACTCCCTCCAGCGACGCAAGGGGAGGCCCTGGTATCTGGGGTTTATTTATCTTCTATAATTGAAACTTTGTAGCCTTGAGTGGAGGCTTAGGCCTGCCAGGGTGTGCGGAAAGCTTGGCTTCCTCCATTGCCGGGGAAACCCAAGTCTCCTGCTCTCTCCATGGCTGCAGCCATCTTGGTTGTGTTAATTTGCATACTCGCTCCTGATTGGCTGGTGGGCGTGGCTTGCGGGTGTAGCAGAGTTATGGTTAATTTGCATATTACTCTTTTATTAGATAGGATCATATAGTTGGACATATGTATAGCATACAGTATGTAGCCTTTCCAGTTCTTTTTACTTAACAAATGAATTTAATATTTCTCTATGTCTTTTCATGGTCTCATAGCTCATTTATTTTAATCACTAAATAATGTTCTATTGTGTAGATGTGCCACAGTTTGCCTATACCTATTGAAGTATATGTTTGTTGTTTCTAAATATTGGCATTATGAATGCTGCTATAAACATTCATGTGCAAGCTGTTTGTGTGTGTGTGTGTGTGTGTGTGTGTGTGTGTGTATACATTTTCAACTCATATAGGTAAATACTAAGGGGCATAATAGCTGGATTGTATGGTAGTAATATATTTTAGTTTTGAAAAAACTCCCGAGTTATCTTTAAAAGTGTTTGTGGCATTTTACATTTTCATTAGCAATGAATGAGTTATTGTTGCTCCACAACCTGCCAAGCATTTGGTTCTGTCAATGTTTTGAGTTTTAGTCATTCTAATAAGTGAGTAGTGATATATCAATGCTGGCTTAATTTACAATTTCCTAAATATAGTATTTTTCTTTCCAGGTAATAAGCTTTTATTTTTTAAAAAATTATTATTTATTAATTTATTTATGTATTATTTATTTATTTTACTGTCGACACTATTACAGATATCCTCCATTTTCCCCCACCTTGCCCACCACCACCCAAACCCTGCCACCCCTCCCCTTGCCTTCACCACTCTGTTGTCTGTGCCCATGGGTTATGCATTATGTTTTTTGGCTACTTTCTTCACCTTCTTTTATTCAGTCCCCTCCGACCCTCATCTCGTCTGACCTCTATCAGTCTGTTCCATGTATCCATGCCTCCAGTTCTATTTTGTTCATCAGTTTATTTTGTTCATTAGATTCCACATATAAGTGAGAGCATTTGTATTTGTATTTGTCTTTCATTTACTGGCTTATTTCACTTAGCATAATAATCTTCAGGTCTATGTATGCTGTCTCAAAGGGTAAGAGTTCCTTTTTATTTCATTAAATTTTTAATGTTGTCATTATTACAGATGTCCCCATTTTTCTTTCACTTTGTCAACCTCCCCCAACATCCACCTTCCCCTCCCTTGGCCTCACCACACTATTGCCCCTGTCCATGGTATGCATATATGTTCTTTAGCTAATCCCTCCAACTTCTTTAGCCAGTCACCTCCAGGCCCTCCCCTCTAACACCCACCAGTCTGTTCCATGCATCTGTGCCTCTGATTCCATTTTGTCTGTCACTTTATTTTGTTCATTAGATCCAACATATTAGTGAGATCATATGGCATTTGTCTTTCTCTGACTGGCTTATTTCACTTCACATAATACTCTACATGTCTATCCACGCTGTCGCAAAGTGTAAGAGTACCTTCTTTTTTTACAGCTGTGCAGTATACAATTGTGTAAATTTACCACAGCTTTTATATCCACTCCTGTACTGATGGGTACTTGGGCTGTTTCCAGATCTTGGCTATTGTAAATAACACTGCATGAACATACGGGTGCATATATTCTTTCTGATTGGCATTTTGGGCTTCTTAGGATATATTAGGAGAAGTGGGATTGCTGGGTCAAAAGGCAATTTCATTTTTAATTTTTTGAGGAAACATCATAGTGTTTTCCATAGGGCCTGCACTAGTCTGTATTCTTACCAACAATAAACTAGGGTCCCCTTTTCTCCATCTTTGCCAGAACTTATTGATTTATTGAGAGTAGACATTCTGGCAGGTGTCTATTTTCATATGTCTATTGACCATCTGTATGTTTTCTTTGAAGAAGTGTCTATTTAGGTCTTTGGCCCTTTTTAAATTGGATTGTGTGTATTCCTGGTGTTGAGTTGTGTGAGTTTTTAAAAAAATATATTTTGGGAATTAACCCCTTATCGGGTTAATGGTTTCCCATATAGTGGGTTCTCTTTTCATTTTGTTCATGGTTTCTTTTGAGTTTGAGGTAGTCCCATTTGTTTATCTTTTCCTGAGTTTCCCTTGCCCTTGTAGACACATTGGCAAAAATATTGCTGGGAGAAATGTTTGATATATTATTGCCCATGTTTTCTTCTGGGATTATTATGATTTCACGCCTTACATTTGGATCTTTTATCTATTTTGAGTTTATTCTTGTGTATGGTGCAAGTTGGTGGTTTAGTTTATTTTTTGCATGTACCCTTCTAATTTTCTTGCTTCGTAGTGTTTTTGTCAGGTTTTGGAATTAGGATAATGCTGGCTTCTTAAAAGGGCTTGCAAGTATTCCTCCCTCTTGAATTTTTTGAAATAGCTTGAGAAGGATAGGTGTTAATTTATCTTTTAATGTTTGTTAAAACTCCCATGTGAAGCCATTTGATCCAGGACTTTTGATTGCTGGGAATTTCTTTTTTTCTTTTTCCTTTCCAATTTGGATACCTGTTCTCTTCTTCTTTCTTGTAAATAATTCTTTATTATTGGAAGTACTAGAGGCCTGGTGCATGAAATTTGTGCACGGGGTTGGGGGTGGGGGTGGTCCCTCCAGCCTGCACCCTCTCACAATCCGGGACCATTGGCTCCTAACTGCTGGCCTGCCTGCCTGCCTGCCTGATTGCCACTAACACTCTGCCTGCCTGCCTCGTTGCCCCTGACCACTCTGCCTGCCTGCCTGATCACCCATAACCACTCTGCCTGCCTGCCTGATCACACCTAACAATTCACCTGCCTGCTTGATCGACCTTAACCACTCTGCCTGCCTGCCTGATGCCTCTACCTACTCACCTGCCTGCCTAATCGCCCCTAACCACCTCTGCCTGCCTGCCTGATTGCCCCTAACCACTCTGCCTAACTGCCTGATGCCCCTAACTGCCTCTGTCTGTCTGCTTGATCACCCCTAACCACTCTGCATAGCTGCCTGATGACCGTAACTGCTCACCTGCCTGCCTGATCACCACTAACCACTCTGCATGCTTGCCTGATTGCCCCTAACCACTCACCTGCCTTCCTGATCACCCCTAACCACTCTGCCTGACTGCCTACCTGATCGCCCCTAACCACCTCTGCCTCTGCCCCTGCCACCGTGGCTTTGTCAGAAAGAATGTCCGGAATGATGTCTAGAAGGTCATTTTTTCTGTCGGTATAATTAGCATATTATGCTTTTATTATTATAGATTACATATGTCCCCTTCTTGCTCCCATTGGCCCCCTCCAGCCCCGCTCTGGGCCCTCCCCTGGCCTTCGCCACCCCACTTACTATAGCCATTGGCCATGAATATATGCATACAAGGGTTTTGGTTGAATATTTCCCACCCACTCACCCTTCCCCTCTTTCCTCTGAGATTCTACACTCTGTTCCATGCTTCCATGTTTCTGGATCCAGTTTATTTTGTTACTGAGATTCCACATATGAATGAGATCAGGTGATACTTGTCTTTCTCTGACTGACTTATTTCACTTAGCATGATACTCTCCAAGTCCCTCCAGGCTGTCTCAAATGGTAAGAGATGCTTCTTTTTACTGCTGCTTAGTATTTCATGGTGTAAATGTACCACAGCTTTTTTATCCACTCATTTACTGATGCACACTTTAACTATTGTAAATTGTGCTGCTATGAACATAGGGGTGCATACATTCTTTCTGATTGGTGTTTCATGTTTTCTTAGGATATATGCCTAGAAGTGGGATCACTGGGTCAAATGGCAGTTTCATATTTAATTTTTTGAGGAAACTTCATACTGTTTTCCATAATGGCTGCACAAGTCTTCATTTCCAACAGCAGTGTACTAGGGTTCCCTTTTCTCCACATCCTCATAAACACTTGTCATTTGTTGATTTGTTAATGGTAGCCATTCTGACAGGTATGAGGTGGGTGCCTCATTGCTGTTTTAATTTGTATCTCTCAAATTATCAGTGACTTTGAGAATTTTTCCATTTGTCCCTTGGCCATCTGTATGTCCACTTTGGAGAAGTCTCTATTTAGGTCCTTTGCCCATTTTTTAATTGCATTTTTTCTCTTTCTTGTGTTAAGATGTATGAATTCCTTATATATTTTGAATATTAACCTTTTATCAGATGTATAATTGCCAAATATGTTCTCCCATACAGTGGGCTTCCTTTTGTTTTGTTGATGGTTTCCTTTGCTGTGCAGAAGCTTTTTATCTTCCTGAAGTCCCATTTGTTTATTTTCTCCTTAGCTTCCTTTGCCTTAGGAGATGTATCTGTGAAAATATTGCTAAGAGAAATGCCTGAGATTTTTCTGCCTATGGTTTCTTCTACGATTTTTATGGTTTCACAACTTACATTTAAGACTTTTATCTATTTTGAGTTTATTCTTGTATATGGTATAAGTTGGTGGTCTAGTTTCAATTTTTTTCATGTATCTGTTCAATTTTCCCAACACCATTTCTTGAAGAGACTGTCTTGACTTCATTGTATGTTCTTACCTCCATTGTCAAATATTAATTGGGTGTAATGGCTTAGGTTGACTCCTGGGTTTTCTGTTCTGTTCCATTAATCTATATGCTTGTTCTTGCACCAGTACCAGGCTGTCTTGATTATAGTGGCTTTATAGTATAACTTGTAATATGGTATTGTGGTTCCTACAACTTTGTTTTTCTTTTTCAAGATTGATGAAGCTATTCAGGGTCTTTTTTGATTCCATATCAATTTTTGTAGTATTTGTTCTAGATCTGTGAAATATGCCATTGGTATTTAAATAGGGATTGCATTGAATCTGTAGATTGCCTTGGGTAGTATGCTCAATTTAATGATGTTGATTCTACCAATCCATGAGCATGGTATATTCTTCCACTTGTTTATGTCTTCCTCTATCTCTTTTTTTCAATGTCCTGTAGTTTTCCGAGTACAAGTCTCTTACCTCCTTAGTTAAGTTTATTCCTAGGTAGCTTAATTTCTTTTTGGGGCCACATTGTTTTTGTTGTCTCTTTCTGTGAGTTCATTATTGCTATATAAAAAAGCCATAGATTTCTGGGTGTTAATATTGTATCCTGCTACATTGCTGAGTTCATTTATTAAATCTAGTAGTTTTTTGATGGAGTCTTTAGGGTTTCCTATGTACAGTATCATGTCACCTGCAAATAATGACAGTTTTATTTCTTCTTTTCCAATTTGGATGCCTTTTATTTCTTCTTCTTGTCTGATCGCTATGGCTAGTACTTCCAGTACTATGTTGAACAGATGTGGTGAAAGTGGGCATTCCTGTCTTGTTCCTGTTCTTAGGGGAAATGGTTTTAGCTTTTGCCCATTGAGTATGAAGTTGGCTGTAGGTTTGTCATATATTGCCCTTATCATGTTGAGATATGCTACCTCTATTCCCAATTTTCTCAGAGTTTTGATAAAAAATGGGTGTTGGATTTTGTCAAATGCTTTATATGCATCTATTGATATGATCATGTGATTTTTGTCTTTCAATTTGTTTATGTGATGTATCACTTTTATTGATTTGTGAATATTGTACCAACCTTGCATCCCTGGAATAAATCCCACTTGATCATGGTGTACGATCTTTTTATTATATTGCTGGATGTGATTTGCTAATATTTTGTTGATGATTTTAGCAACTATGCTCATCAGGGATATTGGCCTGTAATCCTCTTTCTTTGCAGTGTGTTTATGTGGTTTTGGAATTAGAATAATACTGGTCTCAGAAAAAGAGTTTGGAAGTGTTCCTTCCTCTTGGATTTTCTGAAATAGTCTGAGGAGGATAGGTTTTAGTTGTTATTTGAATGTTTGGTAAAACTCTCCTGTGAAGCTGTCCATACCTGGGCTTTTGTTTGGTGGGAGTTTTTTGATTACTGCTTCTATTTCATCAGTTGTTATTGACCTATTCAGGCTTTTTGATTCTTCCTGGTTCAGTTTTGAGAGGTTGTATTTTTCTAGGGATTTGTCTATTTTATCCACCTTGTCTAGCTTGTTGGCATATAATTGTTCATAGTATTTTCTTACAATCCTTTGTATTTCTGTGGTGTCAGTGGTTACTTCTCCACTTTCTTTTCTGATTTTATTTATTTGTGTCATCTCTCTTTGTTTCTTGATGAGTCTGGCTAACAGTTTATCAATTTTGTTTATCCTTTAAAAAAAGAGCTGTTGTTTTCATTTTTTTTCTCTGTTATTTATTTCTGCTCCAATCTTTATTATTTCCTTCCTTCTACTTACTCTGGGCTTTTCTTGTTGTTCTCTTTCTAGTTCTTTAAGTTGTAGGGTTAAATAGTTTTATTGCTGATTTTTCTTCTTTTTTGAGGTATGCCCCTCTAGTGCTATGAACTTCCCTCTCAGGACGGCTTTTGCTGTGTCCCAGAGATTTTGTGTTGTTGTGTGTTAATTTTCATTTGTTTCCAGGAAATTTTTTATTTCTTTCTTAATCTTGTTGGCAACCCATTCATTGTTTAATAACATGCTATTTGCCCTTCATGTGTTTGAATATTTTTTTTTTACTGTAGTTGATTTCTGATTTTACTGAGAAGATGCTTGATATTATTTCAATGTTCTTGAACTTCTAGAGACTTGTTTTGTGTCCTAGCATGTGGTCTATCTTTGTGAATGATCCTTATGCACTTCAGAAGAATGTATATTCTGCTGTGTTGGGTGAAATGTTCTATAAATGTCAATTAAGTCCATCTGATCCAGTGTGTCCTTTAGAGTCTCTGTTTGTTAAGTTTTTGTCTGAAAGTCTATCCAGTGAAATCTGAGGTGTGTTAAAGACCCCTACTATGACTGTATTGTTGTTGATCTCTCTGTTAAAGTCCTCTAGAAGTTTTTTAAAAAAATATATGTAAGTGCTCCTATATTGGGTGCATATATGTTTACCAAGGTTATATCCTCTTGTTGGATCAATTACTTTAGTATTATGTAATGACTTTTGTTGTCTCTTTTGATGGCCTTCATTTTAAAGTCAGATTGAGTATTGCTACTCCAGCTTATTTTTCTTTTCCATTTGCATGGAAAATTTTCTCCCATTCCTCCACTCTCATTCTGTGTGTGTCTTTTGTTTTGAGGTGAGTCTCTTGTAGACAGCATATAGTTGGCTCATGTTTTGGTATCCATTCAGCTACCCTACAACTTTTAATTAGACCATTTAATCTATTTACATTTAGGGTTAATATTCATAGGTACTTATTTATTGCTATTTTAATTCTGTTTCTTCTCATTACAGCAATCCCTTTAGCATTTCTTGTACTGCTGACTTGGTGGTGATGTACTCCTTTAGCCTTTTCTTTTTCTTTTTCTTTTTCTTTTTCTTTTTCTTCTTCTTCTTCTTCTTCTTCTTCTTCTTCTTCTTCTTCTTCTTCTTCTTCTTCTTCTTCTTCTCTTCCTCCTCCTCCTCTTCTTCTTCTTCTTCTTCTTCTTCTTCTTCTTCTTCTTCTTCTTCTTCTTCTTCTTCTTCTTCTTCTTCTTCTTCTTTTGTCTGGGAAGCTCTTTATTTCACCAACTATTTTGAAGGGTAGTCTTGCTGGATATAGTAATCTTGGTCTCAGATCCTTGCTTTCCATTACCTCGAGCACTTCATGCCATTCCCTTCTGGCCTATAGAGTTTCTAATGAGAAATCAGGTGTCAGCCTTATGGCAGCTTTTTTTGTAGGGAACAGTTTGCTTTTCTCTTGCTGTCTTTAAGACCCTCTATTTGTCTTTAAATTTTGGCATTTTAATTATGATGTGTATGGACATGGGGCTGTTTGGGTTCTTCTTGTTTGTGGTTCTCTGTCCCTCTTGAATTTGTGTGACTTTTTTCTTTACCAGTTTAGGGAATTTTTCTGCCATTATTTCTTCAAACACCTACTCTATGCCTTTGTCCCTTTCTGCCTCTTCTGGTACACCTGCTATCCTAATATTGTTACATTTCACATTGTCCCACAACTCTCTGAAGTTGTTCTCCTGTTTTTAAATTATTTTTTCTTTTTGGTTCTCTGATTGAGTGATATTTTCAACTCTGTCTTCTAATTCACTGATTTGATCCTCAGTTTCCCGTAATTTGCTGTGTATTCCTTCCAATGTGTTCTTTATTTGTGTTATATCCTTCTGTATCTCAGACTGTTATTTTTTCATAGATACTATATCTTTTTTCATGCTGCTGAGCATTTTTACCATCATTACTCTGAACTCTAATTTAGATAAATTTCTTGTCTCTACTTCAATTATCTCTTCTTCTGGAGAACTCTCTAGTTCTTTCATTTTGGGGTTGTTTCTTTGTCTCCTCATTTTGGCTTTCTGTTTGGGTTTGTGACTATGTATTAGGTAGATCCTCTACACATCTCAATCTCTAGTGCAAGGACAGTGTTAAAGGCTGTTTCTGACTAATTAGATCAGGCTTAGACTCAAAGCCTCCAGAGACCACCTCTGCCTATGGACTGATAGGATTCTGACTTGAATTGCCCCCCAAGTAATCATCCTCAAGTGCTGCAAGAGTTTTCTTCAACAGGGTGGGGCACTTGCTTCTGCCTGGAGGCTAATTGTTATTTTAAATCTCTTAATTGGCCTCAGGGCAAGGTGTTTTCCAATAGTGTGTGTCAACTGTCTTCCCCCCAGGTAAGGCAGATTTCTTTGTGGGAAAGATGTCCTCTGCTGCATGAAGGAATGACTCAGCCCAGAAAACTGGGGGTGTCTGCCTTCTGAGCTCTATCTCCTGAGTCCCCAGTCTTGGCTTCTGCTCTCACAGCTCCAGTGCACTTTACCCTCCCTCCACTGGAGCACAAAGTGGGTGGCTTCACAGGGAATTTAATGTGTTGGCCTTTTAAGAGGGTGCCTGAATTTTCAGCTGTTACTCTCTGACAGACAGCACCCCACTGCTTTTCACTGACAGATGTTATGTGGGTACTTTCCTCAGTTTTGGTGCTCTCTGCTGGGGGGCTCAGCTTGGGGATTAGATCCCAGAGTTCTCAGAGGCAACCCCCCACAGCTGAGATATCTCTTCGGGATTTCAGTTGCCATCTATGGGTGCCCAGCCAGCCCTTTCATGCCTCCATCCTTCCTACCAGTCTTTATGTGGTCTCCACTTTCAGTCCTCGGGTATCAGGGTTCTCTCCTGTGAGTTTTCCGTTGATTATTTAGGAAGTTTTTCTGTGTTTTAGTTGTAATACCAGTTTGTTCCTGGGAGCATGTCTGTGAAGCATCCACTTTGTCGTAATATTTTCTTACAATTATTGGTAGTTCTGTGATGTCAGTTGTTACTTCTCCTCTTTCATTTTAAATTTTATTTATTTGTGTTCTCTCTCTTTGTTTTGATGAGTCTGGATGAAGGTTCATCAATCTTATCTATCATTTCAAAGTATCAACTCTTGCTCTCATTGATCTTTTTGTGTGTGTTTTTTTGTTGTTTCTATGTCATTGATTTCTGCTCTAATCTTTCTCATTTCCTTCCTTTTAGTTACTCTAGTCTTTGTTGCTCTTTTTCAAGGTATTTTAGATATAGGTTTAGATTTTGTTTTTGAGATTTTTCTTGCTTCTTGAGGTAGGCCTTTAGTTCTATGAACTTCCCTCTCAGGACTGCGTTTTGTGTGTCCCATAGATTTTAGGTTGTGTTTTCATTTTCACTTGTTTCCAGGAAATTATTGATTTCTTCCTTGATATCATTAGTAATCCATTTACTGAACTGTAGATAATTGTTTAATAAAATGCTATTTTTCATTCATGTGTTTGAATGTTTTTTATTTTTTTTTTGTAGTTGATTTCTAGTTTTATGCCATTGCAATCTGAGAAGATGCTTGATATGATTTCAATCTTCTTGAATTTGTTAAGTCTTACTTTGTGTCCTAACATGTGGTCTATATTTGAGCATGTTCATCTTGATTGGGATTCTGTGTTTCCTGAACTTGTGTGACTTTTTCTTCACCAGGTTATGGAAGTTTTCTGTCATTTTTTCTTTAAACAGGTTCTTTGTCCCTGCTCAATTTCTTCTCTTTTTTGTACTGCTATGATGCAGATGTTGTTTCTTTTCATGTGGCCCCAAAGTTCCCTTAAGATATCTTCATTTTTTTAAATTGTTATTTTTGCTGCTCTTCTGGTGTGTGTTTTTATATTGTATTTTCAAAATCAGTGATTTAATCCTCTGCTTCATCCATCCTACTTTTAATTCCTTCCATTGTTTTCTTGCTCTCAGACATGGTATTCTTCATTTCTGACAGGTTGTTATTCATGGTTTCTATGATCTTTCTCATGCTGTTGTAGTTCCCACTATGTTTCTTGTAATTCTCACTAAGTTACTTGAACATTCTTATAACCTTTACTTTAAACTCTATATCTGATAAATTGCTTGCCTCAGTTTCATTTATCTCTTTTTCTGGAGGTTCCTCCTGTTCTTTCATTTGGGGCCTATCTTTGTTTTCCCATTTTGGTGTTCTGTGTATGTGTATGTGTGCTTTGTTTATGTATTAGAGAGATCTGCTATGACTCCCAGTTTTCATCAGTTGGCTTTATGTAGTAGTTGTTTGAGGTGGGAGGCTAATTATGTAGTCTCCTTAATCTCTGGAAGTGGATGCTCTAGGAATGTCCCTTGTGTGGGTTATGTGGGCTCTTCTGTTATGATTTGGTCTTGGTTGATGTTATCCCATTTATGGGTGCTGTCAACCCTGAAGCTGACTGTGAGACTCAACTTTGACAAGATCATGCAAGCTGTTATACATGTGCTGAGAGAACAGAACAAGACAAAACAAAATAAAACAAAAATATAGAACAACCCCCTCTCCCAACAACAACAAACATAACCACAATGAAAATAATAAGAAAAGAAAAAATTGAATAGAACAATAAAAGACAAAATAATAAGAGAAGAAAAAAAAAGAAAGGAAAATAAACTTATAGAAGACAAAAAAAATAAAGATTAGGAAAAAAGAAAGATATAAAAATTATAAGAAAAGAAAATAGAATTAGATTAGGAAAGAGAGAAATAAGATATATGAAGGAAAAAAGAGAAGAAAGAAAACAACAAAAAATAGAAAAATAGAAAGAAAGAAAAGAATAAAAAAGGAAGGAATTAAGCTTGTTGGAGCCTGCTCTGATGCTGTCTGAAGCCAGCCACTTGGTGTGCAGGTTCCAGGTCTCCCAGGAGGTTCTCTGGTTTAAGCCAATGTCAGATGCTGTCTACGCCTGGCTCTTGACAACCTGTTTGAAGCTACAAGCAATGCCCACGTTGTGGCTCCCTCTGCTGGGCTTGGCAGGGCATGGAAGGGACCAAGCTATGCTCTAAGAGTAGGGTGGGTCAGCAAACACTTCTAGGCACACGGGGATGGGCTCCCATCTGTTGGCTGGCTGCCTGACTTAGTTACTAGAAAGGCTTAGTCTCTGAACAAGCCTCTGGTGGAATCTTGCACATGGGGCCACTGGATCTCCTGTGAGGGGGCGGTGCTATTAAGACTTTGGGAAGATGGGGGTGTGTGTTCTTGTCCCCAATCCACATGTCTCAGTCTGACCCAGATTTTCCCCTGACCTTGGCAGGGCAGAGGCTCTAGTAGTCAGGTGGGTGGAACCTATAGTGCTTAGAGGTTGTGTCTGCCAGAAGCTTGGGGGGGGGGAGGGGATTTCTATCAGACCTCTTGTGAGGTTCCCTGGAAAATAGGGGGTGATGGTCTCACCCTAAAGCTAATCACTGACAACCTCTAAGACTGACCAGCCTTCTAAGATATAGCCTATGCCTCTGACTACTCAAAGGCACTTAAAATGCAAGGTGGGGGTGAACATAATTCCAAAAGGTGTGGTGAGTGGGTCACAGAGGGTGGGGTAATTGTCTGTGCTATGAAGAAGAGGTCAAACTTATTTTGCATGTAGATGTCTAGTTGTCCCAGAACTAATTATTAAAAATGCTAACATTTTTCCATTTAATTGTTTTAGCATCTTATTGAAAATCAATTAGTCATAAATTGAAGAGATTATTTCTACACTTTGAATTATATTCTACTGAACTGTATGTTTTTCAAATATGCCAGTAACAGGTATCTCAAATACTGTAGTTTTATAATGTTTTGGAATCAGAAAAAGTTGGAATCCTCCAATTTGTTCTTTTTCTAGATTGTTTTGGTTATTCTAGTTTTGTAGCATTTTCATGTTAATTGAATAACAGCTTATCAAATTTTTCAAAGAAAGATAGGTGAGATTTTGAAATTAAATGTGCTGAATTAATAGATAAATTTGAGCAAGTATTTTCATTTTAATAATATTAGATCTCCTAAACCATGAATATTTTATTATTTATATCTTATTTCATTTATTTCAATGATATGACAGAGAGGAAGTTTCTTCAAGAATAAAATTAAAATGGAAGAATCACCCCTTCCTCTGTCATCAAGTGTGAGAAGGAGAAGATGGATGGAGGGAGAATAAGGATTTAAAATGCTTTTCTCCTTGATTATTCTCATTTACCAGGGTAGAATATCTAAAAACTTCAAGATGAATTCCTGTGTTTTAGTCACCGTCTGACTTAACTGAAACTTGTAGTTGGTTATGCAAAAGTTAAATTATAAAAAATGAAAAAGTCACATTTTCTTTGATATTAAAATTATGCTATTAGTCAGTTTGGAGCTATGCTAAACTGTTCTTGGCTATCTCAATCAGTCAAAATCGTGTCCATTTGTAGTCAATTAAATGCTGTCCCTCAAATGGATATGTTCAAGTCTTAACCTTAACCTGAGAAGGTGACACTATTTGGAAAAAGTCTTTGAATAAGTAATTAAGAATCACAATATCAGATTATCCTGTGTTGTCCAGGTGAGCTTGGAATCTAATGGCAGGTTCTCTTATAAGAAGATACAGAAATGCACAGGGAGAAGGGCATATAAACATAGACAGAGATTGGAGTTATGTGGCCACAGAGTCTACAGGCATCATTGACATGATGAAATCTCTGGAGAGTAATTATGGCTTTTAGCTCTGCAGCAAATATCCTAAGATTATATATGTGACCTCCATGCTTGAATTTGCTAAAGGCAAGAATACATATCCAAAAATAATCTTAACAACAACAACAACAACACACACCATAACAACAGGAAGGGATAAAGATGGCTGCAGTCTAAGGAACTTCTGTCTGTTTGCTCCTAACACTGGACTGGACTTGTAGCTAATATGCTGAACATTCGACTTGAAAAAACAGCAGAAAAAAATCATTGGGAATACTGTGAGCAGTGAGTGTGGAGAGAGGACAAGAGAAGATGCAGAGTGGGTGAGCCAATTCACACAACTGCACAGTGTGGCTGGGAAGCCAGAGGGAAGGTGCAGCAGTGCAGCTCCTACCCCTTGGAAGTGTGGGGCCTCAACCACATGCAGAATCCCCAAATAAAAGCAATACATAGCATCTGAAAGTGGGAATAAATGTTAATTCAGTCCACCAGGGTGACTCAGATGGCCTTATCACAGGCAAAAAAGTGAGTATTTGGTTACAATACAAGCCTGGGAAGCTCCCCGGGATTGGTGTCTGTGGGAAGGAGGGGCCACTCAGCAGAACTCTGGACTGGAGGAGGGGTCTGAGCAGTGAATCTTAGGAGTCAATTATTCTCAGAGAGAACTTTTGGCAGAGAATAAGATGGGGGCCAGTCAGAGTGTCCTGGGAAAGAAGTATTATAATCCCCACATCAAGTGAAGAGGAGGTTCCCCTTGCCCCACCTGTGGAATGGCTCTTGGATAGAAATCTATACCTGAGAGGCTGGGCATGGTGGCACAGGTGACATAGACATCTGGCCTGGTAGGAGCCTGGGCAGAAGCTGCACCCAGTGAGACAGCCATGCTGAAAGTTTATAGAGCCAAGTGGGCTTTTAAAAAATTATTGTTTAAAGTATTACAAATAGTAGTACATATGTCTCCTTTTTTCCCCATTGACCTTCCCCCAGCCTCATGGATGCCCCTGCACATGCACTCACGCCCCCTCCCCCCCCGCAGTGTCTTGAGTCCATTGGTTATGCTTATATGCATGCATACAAGTCCTTCGGTCATCTCTTCCCTCTCCCCCCACCCCCAACCCTTGCCAGCCTTCCCACTGTAATTTGACAGTCTGTTTGATGCTTCAGTGCCTCTGTATCTATCTTTTTGCTCATCAGGTTATAATGTTCTCTGTTTTCCATAAATAAGTGAGATCATGTGGTATTTTTCTTTCAATGATTGGCTTATTTTGCTTAGCATAAGGCTCTCCAGTTCCATCCATGCTGCTACAAATGGTAAGAATTCCTTCTTTTTTAAAGCAGTGTAGTATTCCATTGTGTAGATATACCATAATTTTCTAATCCACTCATCGGCTGATGAGCACTTAGGCTGTTTCCAAATCTTAGCAATTATAAATTGTGCTGCTATGAACATAGGGGTGCATATATCCTTTCTGATTGGTGTTTCTAGTTTCTTGGGATATGTTCCTAGAAGTGGAATCGCTGGGTCAAATGGGAGTTCCACTTTTAATTTTTTGAGGAAACTCCATACTGTTCTCCACAGTGGCTGCACCAGTCTGCATTCCCACTAGCAGTGTATGAGGGTTCCTTTTTCTCCGCATCTTCGCCAGCACTTGTCATTTGATTTGTTGATAATAGCCATTCTGACAGGTGTGAGGTGGTAACTCATTGTTGTTTTGATTTGCATCTCTTGGATTATTAGTGACTTTGAGCATGTTTTCATATGTCTCTTGGCTTTCTGAATGTCCTCTTTTGAAAAGTATTTAGGTCCTTTGCCTATTTTTTTTATTAGGTTGTTTATCTTCCTTTTGTTAAGTTGTATGAGTTCCCTGTAAATGTTGGAGAATAAACCCTTATCAGAGATAACATTGGCAAATATGTTCTCCCATGCAGTGGGCTTTCTTGTTGTTTTGTTGATGGTTTCTTTTGTTGTGTAGTAGCTTTTTATTTTGATGTAGTCCCATTTGTTTATTTTCTCCTTAGTCTCTCTCTTGCTCTAGGATATGTGTCTGTAAAGATATTGTTATGACATATGTCTGCAATTTTGCTGCCTATGGAGTCTTCTTGGTTCTTAATTTCCTCTTGGTTCTTACACATATTGTTGAATTTGTCTTTCAACCTTTTCAGGGACCTTATGACCATTTCTCTGAATTCTTTCTCTGACATATTGCTTGCATCCATTTCATTTACTTCCTTTTTCTGGTGATGCCTCTTTTTCTTTCTTATGCAGGCTGTTTCTTTGTCTCCCCATGATCTCTCCTCTCTGGGTGCCTGGTTATGTAGCTCTCTCTCTCCTGTGTTGACTAAAAGGCACAAAATACAACACAGCAAGGCACAACACACAAGGCACTGAACACAACTGTATTCATGATACTAATAACCCCAAATAAAGTGGACCACCAGAGAAAAGAAAATTAGGGGATAAAAAAAAGATGAAGTGCAAAAATGATACTGAGGAAAGGAAATAAAGTAAGAGAGAAAAGAAAGAGAATAAAAAGGAGGGGGGAAAATTATATGGGGAGAAAACTCAATAGAACAACAACTAATCCAAAAAAAATGCAAACAACTAACACCCAGAGATGAATGCAAACTACAAACAACAACTAATAGCAATTCAGGAGCGGAAAAACAGAAGCAAAAAAGAGAGAAACAATCACATGAACAAATAAACAAACAAAAACCCAATCTAATAAACAATCAAACAAACAACAAAAATAGGACAGAGAGAAAGAAGGCAATACCAAACAAAATCAAACAAAAAACATAAAACAAAACAAAACAACAACAACAAACAAAAAAATTGATTAGAGAAAAAATTGGATAGTGAAGAAAGAGAAAAGTGTTTATGGACTTAGAGCAGGGCATCAGAAATTAGATATATAAGTAGGATGAATTTTTAACAGGGGGTAAAAAGAAGGAATAGGGAAAATCTAAAGCAGGAATAGGGTAAGAGAAACAGGACAACAAAATGGGAAAAGTGAGGAAAAGAGTGCTGGCATAAAGGTAAAGTTGAGATAGAAAAAATGATGCTAAAGGAAAAATGAAAATAGAATGTAGAACAGTAATCCCAAAATAAAATAAATTAAATAAAATAAAGAGAAAATAAAATGAAACTTTTAAAAAAGGTAAAATAATCCTATATTATAAAGTGGTAATATGCAAATTCACCCTTATGCTCTCACACAAGATGGCCGCCCCCATGTGGTCAAAGATGGCTGCCACAAGATAGCTGGCAGGGGAGGGTAGTTGTGGGTGATCAGGCCAGCAGGGGAGGGCAGTTGTGGGTTACCAGGCCAGCAGGGGAGGGCAGTTGGGGCAATTGGGCTGGCAGGGGAGTAGTTATGCATTGATTGAGCTGGTAGGGGAGTGGTTGGGGGTGATCAGGCTGGTTGTGAGATGGATCAGGCCTAAACCAGCAGTAGGACATCTCCTGAGGGGTCCCAGATTGGAAAGGGTACAGGCTGGGCTGAGGAACACCCCCTTTTAGTAGTAGTAATAATACTGATTAAAATAAAAATATAATAATTAAAAAGGTAAAATCAAGTGAGAAAAAAAGAAAAAAATTAGTTTCTTAAGTAAAAGATAAAAAATAAAAATGTGCAGTAGTGAAGGTCATTCACTTACTCTACCGTTCTGTTTCCTTTCAGGTAGTCAGGACAATATTGAAGTTCCATGCATTCCACTGCTCCTCTGTGTCGTAAACCACAATTCTGTTTTCAAGCAGGCAATATTTCTTTGTTTCTCAGCCTGCCTTTAGTTGTATTTACACAAGAGTCAATTTATGATTCAACCCCTGGGTGGCAGTGCTTCTGTATTGACATCCGGGGCTATAAGTCTTCTCTACCCAGTATTTAGATTTTGTTTTCTCTGTTGGACTTACTACTGGTTTGGGGGAATGGAGTACCCCAGAGCTGGTTTTCTGATTGTTTCTCCCTGCTCTGATCCCCAGGTTCTACACAAAAACCTTCCCCCTGCAGTCTCTGAGAGTGTTTTTAATTGGGTGCTCCTATGTACTGGGCTTAGTAATCAAAAGCAAGGATTTAAAGATAAAAAAGCCAGAGTAAGCATGTGACTCGGTACACATCTCTGCACACGTCTTTTCCCCCTGGCACAGCGCAGCTGGTACACTGGTAAAACTTCAGGCTGCCTTTTTGTGCCCAGCCCAGCTATGATTTCTAGAGTTCCCTTCTGCCAGTAGCCCTGTGGACCCCCTTCCACATTTGCAGACTAAGCTGGCCCCAATGGCTGTGGATTTTGTGGGGTGCAGACTTCCTCTGTACCTCTAGATCCCGCTTTACACATTTCTCCCTCCAGCCTGGATCGCAGACCTCACCTTTCTCTGGGAAAAATCTTAACTTTCCATGAGAAGGTGCAGAGTTCGTTCGTGTCTGTGTATTTGCGATGTTTGAGACCTGGTGTTCATGTGTTTGCAGCTAGTCCCTGGGTGTTATGGTTGTAGGGTCCTGGCAAGTATCTGATTCTTCCCAGTTGAAGGTAAGGCTAGGCTTCCAATCACAGCCACTCTCCCCTTCAAGATGGCGTGGTCTCTGTGGCAGAGCCAGTCACTCTGGGAGATATTTCAGCAGCAGTGGAGGCTGCCTGCTCAAGGGAGCCCAGTATGGCAGTCCAAAAGTCCCTTGGAATATAGCTGTCCCTCACTCACAAATAAACACTCCCCGTACGTCCACACACTCTCCTTTCATTCTCTTACACAATTTCTTCTCGTTGGCAGCCATCTTTGTTCCTCTCCTTTTTCTTTTTTTAATTCCCAACTACTAGAGGTAGTGACAAGGGGATACCAGCAACCCAGCCAGGGCTGAGGCATTGCAAGGAGAGGAAGGTACACCCACACCTCTTACAAACTACAGGCACCCGCCTGAAAATAAATGTGTTGAAACCATCCTGACAGGGACCAGATATTCTGCAGAGCTCAAATCTGTGGGGGGAAAAAAGCAGCCCAGAAAAAGTACATTCAAGAAGGGACCCTGGAAGCAGACCCAGCCTCTAAGCTAGGGAGGCCTCACCTACTGGACTGCTTGGGAATCTGCCCTTCAGCCAGGGTTCCCAGGGCTGGCCTGCCCCAGAAAACTGTCCAGGAAACCCAGAACCCAGAACCCAGAACCCACACACTAAGGGGCCAGGTACAACAGCATCAAAGCAAAATCCAGCAAGCTCTATGGATAATAGACCTAAATATATTTTTAAAAATATATTTTTATTGATTTCAGAAAGGAAGGGAAAGGGAGAGAGAGAAACATCAAATCTTCTCCTTATTTTTTGTTTGTTTGGTTGGTTGGTTTGGATTTTCTTTCTCTCTCTTCTCTTCCTCCTCTATATTCCCTAATTGCTATCTTTTATTTTAGTCTAATTTTTTTCTTTCTCATTCTCTTTACTTTTTGTTAATTCTTATTTTTAATTCAAAAATTTCTTCCTTTCTTTCCCTATTCTATATTTTATTTAATATTATTACTTTTTAACTTATACAAGAGGCCTGGTGTACAAATTCATGTATGGTTGGGGTCCCTTGACCTGGTCGGTGATTAGGACTGTTGGGCCAGTAGGGGGTGGGGAGGGACCATGGGAGCTTGGCTGGCCATGGGAGGTTGGTTGTGGGAGCATACAGATCACCAGGGGGCAGCTCCAGCATTGCGTGTCTGCCCCCTGGTGGTCAATGCACGACATAGTGACTGGTCATTCAGTCAACTGGTCATAACAGTCACTTAGGCTTTTATATATAAAGATTATTACATTTGTTATTTTCTAGCTTGTATTTTTTATTTATTTATTTATTTATTTATTTATTTATTTATTTATTTTTTAGGTTTAAACTTCTTTTTATTTTTTTTAATTTAATAGATCTTTAATGTTCAGATTATTACAATTGTTCTCCTTTTCCCCCCATAGCTCTACTCCACCCAGTTCCCACCTCACCCTCTGCCCTTACCTCCCCCCCACTGTCCTCATCCATAAGTGTATGATTTTTGTCCAGTCTCTTCCTGCACCCCCATACCCCTTTCCCCTTGACAATTATCAGTCCACTCCCTTTCTATGCCTCTGATTCTATTATATTCACCAGTTTATTCTGTTCCTCAGATTTTTAATTCACTTGATTTTTAGGTTCACTTGTTAATAGATATGTATTTGTTGTTCATAATTTTTATCTTTACTTTTTTCTTCTTCCTCTTCTTAAAGAATACCTTTCAGCATTTCATATAATACTGGTTTGGTGGTGATGAACTCTTTTTGCTTTTTCTTATCTGTGAAGCTCTTTATCTGCCCTTCCATTCTGAATGATAACTTTGCTGGGTAGAGTAATCTTGGTTGTAGGTTCTTGCTATTCATCACTTTGAATATTTCTTGCCACTCCGGTCTGGCCTGCATAGTTTCTGTTGAGAAATTAGCTGACAATCGTATGGGTGCTCCCTTGTAGGTAATTAACTGTTTTTCTCTTGCTGCTTTTAAGATTCTCTCTTTGTCTTTTGCTCTTGGCATTTAATTATGATGTGTCTTGGTGTGGTCCTCTTTGGATTCCTTTTGTTTGGGGTTCTGTGTGCTTCCTGGACTTGTAAGTCTATTTCTTTCACCAGGTGGGGGAAGTTTTCGGTCATTATTTCTTCAAATAGGTTTTCATTATCTTGCTCTCTCTCTTCTTCTGGCACCCCCATAATTCTGATGTTGGTACACCTGAAGTTGTCCCAGAGGCTTCTTACACTATCTTCAACTTTTTGGATTCTTTTTTCTTTTTGCTTTTCCGGTTGAGTGTTTTTTGCTTCTTTGTATTTCAAATCTTTGACTTGATTCTTGCGTTCCTCTAGTCTGCTGTTGGGTCTCTGTATAATATTTTTTACTTCAGTCAGTGTACGTTTAATTTCTAGTTGGTCCTTTTTCATATCTTCGAGGGTCTCGCTAAATTTATCGGCCTTTTCTAGGATATTCTTGAAAAGCCTTATAACCGTGGTTTTGAACTCCATATCCAGTCGTTTGTTTTCCTCCATTTCTTTTGTTTGTGATCTGTTTCTTTGTCTCCACATTCTTGCTGCTTTCCTGAGTTGGTAGGGTAGCTTTGTGTGCTAGGTTTCCTATATGGCCCAGTGGGTCGGCCTCCCCAGTTAACCTGAGGTGGACACTCTTGGTCCACCCCTTGGTGGACTGTGTGTACAGCCTTGTTGTAGTTAAGTCTTGATTGTTGTTGGTATCACTGGGAGGAATTGACCTCCAGGTCAGTTGGCTACGCTGGGAGAAGTTCGGTGCTGGATATAGCCTTATAGGATTAGACTTGCAACATTGCAAAAGCCTCTGTGCTCAGCTTGGATGGGGTGGAGTCTCAGGGTGGAGCAGACAGTCTTGGCTTCCCATCAGCTCTGCCCTTGCACCCGGGCCTCCAGACCTCTGCCTTCCACAGCTCCCCTGAGTTTCCGCCTGACAGTCCAGATTCCCCCCGTAAGAGCATGGGTCCCCAGGGGCTTGAACAGAACTGGGGTTCAGTGCAGTCGGAACTAGGGTTCAGTGCAGTCAGGAGCTTCTGACTCCCTTCCGCTAGGGAATGCCTGCAGCAACCTCTGCATTCAGTCTTCTCTGCAAGCACTCATGAGCATGCGCCTCCAGACCCCTGCCCGCCGCGGCTCGCCTGGGTCTTCGAGTCTCTGTGTGCCTTTCTCTCTACCTGACAGTCCAGACTCCCCCTGTATGAGCCTGGGTCCATGGGGTTTTGCCCGGAACTGGGGTTCAGTGCAGTCGGAACTGGGGTTCAGTGCAGTTGGGGGGCTTCCTTGCCTCTACCGCCAAAGAAAGTCAACCAGGCAGTCAGACGCCCTTCCCCTCTGCGTGCGTGTCTCCGTACCTCAGCCCTTTGCCGCTCCTCTGATTCTCCTTGAGCTTTTCTCTTTCCTTCTATTTGTAGAATTTCCACTCAGCCAGCCTTCCTGTGGTTCTGGATGATGTCCGTTCTGTGTTTTAGTTGTAGTTTTGAAATTGTTGTGTGAGGCAGCAGTTTAGGTGCTTACCTATGCTGCCATCTTGGTTTCTCTAGCTTGTATTTTTTATACTTGCCCTATTTCTTGTCTCTTCCTTCTTTGCTTTCATATTCTTATTTATTTATTTATTTATTTATTTATTTATTTATTTATTTATTTTTATTTCCTTCTCTAATTTTTCTGGCTCCATGCCTTCTAGTATTCTTTTATTTTTGTGTGTCTGGTATTTTTGTTGTTTGTTTTTCACTCTTTTTTTGAGACTGTTGTTTTTATTATTGTTGGCATTTTTTTGCTTGTTTGTTTGTTTTGCTTTTTTGTTTTTTCCCCTTTGTGTTCTTTTTGGTTGGGTCATGTTTTGTCTTGCTTTGTTCTGTCAGCATCTATATAAAAGTTTAAATGAAGTGGTTGGAATTGAGACTCACAGTTAACGAGCTTGAGGGCTGACCTCACCCAGAAATGGAACAACACCAATCAGACCCAAATTCAACAGGAAAAGCCACATGACCAACACAAGGAGACTATACCATAATGTCCCACAAGAAAGCCACCTCATCAAGACTGGGAGGCATAGTAATCTTCTCCAACACACCAAAACAAATCCAAAGTTGACAGAGAATAATGGGGGAAACAAAGAAACAGGCCCTAAATGAAAGAACAGGAGGTATCTACAGAAAAAGAGAGGAATGAGGGCAAGCAATTTATCAGATATAGAGTTCAAATTAATGGTTATAAGGATGGTCAAACACCTTAGTAAAGACTATAAGCAACATAATGAGAACTATAAGGAATGTAAGGGAAACTATATTAGCATGGAAACAGATATAGAAACCATGAATAAGAACCAATCAGAAATGAAGAAGAATGACAGATGAAATAAAGAATACCTTGGAAAGAATTAACAGTAGGTTAAAGAAGTTTAATCTAAATCAGTGAATTAAAAGACAAGGTATAAAAATAATCCAATCAGGGCAGCAATTAGAAAAAAAGCTTAAAAAACAATAAGGGATGGGTCATGTTTTCTTATCCATTCAGCTACCCTATGTCTTTTGATTGGTGCATTTAATCCATTTACATTTAATGTTATTATTGACAAGTACATGTTTGTTGTCAGATTTTTCCTTAGTGTTTGTGTTTCTTTTTGCCTTTCTCTTTCTTCTTTTTACAGCAGTCCCTTTAGCATTTCTTGCATTGATGGCTTGGTAGTGATAAACTCTCTTAGCCCTTTTTTGTCTGTGAAGCTCCTGATTCCACCTTCAGTTTTGAATGATAGCCTTGCTGGGTATAGTATTCTTGGATTCAGACCCTTGGTTTGCATCACTTTGTATATTTCATTCCATTCCCTTTTGGCCTGGTGTGTTTCTGTTGAGAAATCAGTTAATATTGTAATAGGAGATCCCTTGTAGGTAACTTTCTGTCTCTTTCTGGCAGCCTTTAAGATTCTTACTTTGTCGTTAGTGTTTACCAATTTAATTATGATGTGTCTTGGTGTCAGTCTTTTGGGGTTCCCATGAAAAACACACATGGTGTCTAAATAAGACAAAGGAAAATCATTTGGACAAAAATAAAAAGGATCCCAAATCAATTATATAGAAAAGATTCCTTTATTAACTTTTGGTTGAGAATATGTTTGTATATTTTCAGAAAACAACTCCAAGACCATGTGAATTCCTGCAACAGAGAGGAATTGACAGGTCTGCTCCAACCACGAAGACAGGAGGAGAAACAGTCCAGAGATGGAAGATGCTGACGACGCCTTGCCACGCTAGCAGTCAGCAGCTGTGCGTCACAGCAGGTTGCCTAGGACCAAACCAGAGAGAGTCGGACCTGCATTGCCACCATGTGCCCACCATCCAGATATCATTGCTGACATGTACACATAAGGAACTGTTTGACATTGAAACAGGGACTCAGAACTGTTGGACATTGAAATTTGGACTCAAACATTTTTTGTTATTATATGTTTATTTCTAGTCTGCAGAGGCAAGATTTTTTAAAGGAAAGAAATGGGGAAAAATAGATAGAGGCAAAGAAGCATTGAACAGACTGTCAAACTATAGCGGGAAGGCAGGGGAGGTTGTGGGGGGGGCGCTGTAAGAGATCAACCAAAGGACTTGTACGCATGCATATAAGCATAACCAATGGATACAAGACACTGGGGGGGGGGGGCACGTAAAGGCATGTACTGGGGGGTAGGGGAGGCTGGGGGGAGGTCAATGGGGGAAAAAAGGAGACATATGTACTACTATTTGTAATACTTCAAACAGTAAAAAAAATTAAAAAACAACAACAAAATAAAACAAAACAAAGCAAAACAAAAAACAATAAGGGAGCCCTAGCTGGTTTGGCTCAGTGGATAGAGCATTGGGCCATGAACTAAGGGGCCCCAGATTCAATTCCTAACAAGGGCATGTATCTTAGTAACAGGCTTGGTCCTTGGCTCTGTTCGGAGTACATGTGGGAGGCAACCAATCAATATGTCTCTCTTGCATCATTGTTTTTCTCTCTCTATGTCTCCTGCTCCCTTCCACTCTCTCTAAAAGATAACTGAAAAATATCTGTGGGTGAGCGTTAATATACTCACACATACAAAAACGAAGGGAGCTTTGGGACAACATGAAATGTAACAACATCTGTATCATAGGGGTACTGGAAGGAGAAGATCTGAGAAAGGAATAGAGAACCTGTTTGAAAAAATAATCACAGAAAACTTCCCCAACCTGGTGAAGGAAAGTCAGTCAAGTTCAGAAAGCATAGAGAGTCTCAATCAAGATGAATTTCAAAGAATCCACACATAGCCACATCATAATTAAAGTTGCAAAAGTTAAAGACAAAAGCAGAATCTTAAAGGCATCAAGGGAGATACAGAAAGTTACCTACAATGGAGCTCCCATTAGATTGTCAGCTGACTTTTCAATAGAAACACTTCAGGCCCGAGGAAATGTCATGAAGTATACAATGTAATGAATAGCAAGAGACTGAATCCAAAACTACTCTTTCAAAAAAGGTTATCATTCAAAAATTGAAGGTGATATAAAGAGCTTCCAGACAAAAAAGGCTAAAGGACTTTATTACTTCCAAATAAGAACTATAAGAAATGCTAAAGGGACTGTTGTATGAAGAATAAATAGAACATAAGAGAGGAACACAAGCATAAGGAATAAAAATGGCAATAAATGAGTACCTATCAATAATAACCTTAAATGTAAATGGATTAAATGCCCCAATCAAAAGACAGAGGGAGCTGAAAGGATATAAAAACTTGGCCCATATATATATATATATACACACATACAAGACACCCACTTCAGAACAAAAGACAAAACACATGATGAAAGTGAATGGATGGGGAAAAATTTTTCCATGCACATGAAAGAAAAAAGCTGGTGTAGGAATACTCATGTCTGACAAAATAGACTTCCAAATGAAGTCCTTAAGAATTGACAAAGGTCACTGCATAATAATAAAGGGATCATTCTAACAAGAGGCTATACCCCTAGTAAACATATATGCACCAAATATAGAAGCATACAAATGTATAAAAAATTTCTGGAAGACTTTAAGGAAGAGATAGACAGCAATACAATCATAGTAGGGTACTTTAACACCCAAATGACATCACTGTATAGATATTACAGACAAAAAAAAAAATCAACAAGGAAACAGCGACCCTAAATTACACATTAGATCAGATGGAGTTAATTGACAAAATGGGTGGAGGACAGAACATTTTAACCCAAAGCTACAAAATATACATTCTTCTCAATTGCACACAGGTCATTCTCAAAGACAGACAACATGTTAGGACATAAACTAAGTCTCTACAAGTTCAAGAAGACTGAAATCATATCAAACATCTTCTTGAATCAAAACGGTATGAAACCAGTAATCAACTACAATAAAGCATTCAAACACATGGAGGCTAAGTAGCATGTTATTAAACAATAAATGGGTTACAAATGAGATCAAGGAAGAAATAATAAACTTCCTGGAAATAAGTAAAAATGAACAAACAACAACCCCAAATCTATGGGACATGGCAAAAGCAGTCCTGAGAGGGAAGTTCATTACACAAAGGCTTACCTCAACAAATAAGAAAAATCTCTAATAAACTATCTTACCCTACAACTTAAAGAATTAGAAAGAGAACAGCAGCAAAAGACCAGAGTAAGTAGAAGGAAGAAAATAATAAAGAGAGGAAATAAATGACAAAGATACTAAAAAAAGAAATTAATGAAACCAAGAAATGATTCTTTAAAAAGATAAAAAAGATTGATGTACTTATAGCCAGACTCATCAGGAAACAAAGAGAGAGGAACCAACAAAATAAAAGCAGAAATGAAAGAGGTGAATTAACAATGGACACCACAGAAATACAAAGGATTCTAAGAATATACTATGAACACCTATATGCCAACAAGATGTACAACCTTGATGAAATGGACAAATTTGTAGAAAAATACAATCTTTCAAAACTGAGTCAGGAAGAATCAGAAAACTGAATAGGCCAATAACAACTGATGAAATTGAAGCAGTGATCAAGAAACTCCCAGCAAACAAAAGCCCTGGTCCAGTGGAATCACAGGGGAATTTTACCAAACATTCAAAGAACTAACATCTATCCTTTTCAAACTATTACAAAATATGCAAGAGGAAGGAATACACACAACCTCCTTTTACGAGGCCAACATTATCCTAATCCCCAAACCAGAAGAAGACATAAAAAGAAAGAGAATTAGAAGCAAATAACCCTGATGAACATAAATGCTAAAATCCTCAACAAAATTTTAGCAAATCGGATCCAGCCATATATTAAAAAGATCATACACCATGACCAAGTGAGATTTATTCCAGCAATGGAAGGCTGGTCCAATATTCACAAATCAATACATGAATAAATTGAAAGATAAAAATCACATGATCATATTAGTAGATGTCAAAAATAAATTCAACAAAATCCAACACTAATTTTTGATAAAAACTTTCAGCAAAATGGGCATAGAGGGATCATACCCTCAACATAATAAAGGCCATATATGACACACCTACAGCCAACATCCTACTCAATGGGTAAAATTGAAAACCATTTCTTCTAAGAACAGGAACAAAACAGATGTCTGCTTTGACACTCTTATCCAACATAATATTAAAGGTCCTAGCCACAGCAATCAGACAAGAAGAAAAAAGAAAAGATCTAAATTGGAAAGGAGGTAATAAAATTGTCATTATTCATAGATGACATCATATTGTAGATAGAAAGCCAGAATGACTTCACAAAAAACTAGTAAATTTAATAAATGAATTGGACAATATAGCAGGATACAAAACGAACACCCAGAAATTGATGGCATTTTCATACACCAATAATGAACTCTTAGAAACAGAAAGTAAAAAAAAAAAAAATACCATTACCATTGTGACAAAAAATAACTTAGTAGATACTTAGGAATAAACTTAACCAAGGAAGTAAAATCCTGTATTTGGAAAACTATAGGACTTTAAAAAAAAGAGAGATAGAGGAAGATATACGCAAGTGGAAGAATATACCTTATTCATAGATTGGTAGAATTAACACCGTTTAAAATGTCCACAGTACCCAAAGCAATCTATAGATTCAATGCAATCTCTATTAAAATTACAAGGGCATATTTCACAGATCTAGAACAGATATTTGAAAGATTTAAATGGAACCAAAAAAGACCCCGAATAGCCTCACCAATGTTGTTAAAGAATAACAAAGTTGGAGGGATCATAATACTGAGATAGACCACAAAGCTACTGTTATCAAAACAACCTGATGCTGGCACAAGAACAGGCATATACTAGTAGATCAATGGAACAAAACCCAGGAATCAACTCAAGCAATTATGTTCAATTAATATTTGACAAAGGAGGCAAGAGCATAAAATGGAGTTAAGACAATCTCTTCAAGAAATGGTGGGAAAATTAAACAGCTACATACAAAAAAGTGAAATGGATCACCAACTCACATTATTCACAAAAATAATCTCAAAATGCTCTAGCTGGTTTGGCTCAATGGATAGAGCTTCGACCTGTGGACTAAAGTGTCCCAAGTCTGTTTCCAGTCAAGGGCACATGCCTGGGCTCGATCCCCAGTAGGGAGCATTCAGGAGGCAGGCAATCAATGATTCTTTTTCATCATTGATGTATCTATCTCTCTCTCCCTCTCCCTTCCTCTCTGAAATCAATAAAAATATATTTAATCTCAAAATGGATAAAATATTTACATATAAGTCATGAAAACATATATATCCTAGAAGAAAATGTAGTCATCAAAACCTCAGACATCTCATGTAGTAGAATATTCACAGATGCATCACTATGGCAAGAGAAACAAAGGAAAAAACACACCAATGGGACTAAATCAAGCTAAAAATCTTCTGCAGAGCAAAAGAAACTGCATCAAAATGAAAAGGGAACCCACTCTTTGGGAGACCATATTTGCCAATGATACATCTGATAAAGGGTTAATTTCCAAAATATAGGAAGTACTCAGACAACTCAACAAATGCAAGACAAATAATCCATTTAAAAATGGGTGGAGGACCTGAATGGACACTTCCCCAAAAAGGACATACAGATGGCCAAGAGACATATGAAAAATGCTCAAAGTAACTAATCATCAGAAAGATGCAAGTTATAAGGACAATGAGGTACATGCTCACACCTGCCAGGATGCCTACCATCAATAAATCAACAGACAACAAGTGCTGGTAAGGATGTGGAGAAAAGGGAACTCTAGTGTACTGCTGGTAGGAATGCAGATTGCTACAGCCACTATGGAAAACAGTTTGGAGTTTTCTAAAAAAATTAAAAATGGAACTGCCATTGACCCAGTGATCCCACTTCTAGGAAAATATCCTAAGAAGCCTGAAACACCAATCAGAAAGAATATATGACCTTATATTCATAGTAGTGTTATTTACAATAGCTAAGATCTGGAAACAGCTCAAGTGCTCATCAGTAGGTAAGTGGATTAAAAATGGTGGTACATTTACACAGTGGAATACTATGCAGCTGTAAAAAAGAAGGATCTATTAACATTTGAGACAACATGGAGGGACCTGGATATTATTATGCTAAGGGAAATAAGCCAGTCAGAGAAAGACAAATAGCATATGAACTCACATATAAGTAGAATCTAATGAGCAAAACAAAAGGTTGGATAAAATAGTACCAGAGGCATGGAAAGGTGGAACTGACTGACGAATCTGAGAGGGAAGGCTCCAGGAGGGTAAGAGATTAATTAAGTACTTCTATACATGTATGCATAACCCATGGACACAAACAATTGTGCAGAGAAGGCCTGGGGAGAAGGCAGGAATGGGGAAGATGGGGTCAATGGGGTAAAAAGGGGGACATCTGTAATAATTTCAACAGTAAAGATAAGTTTAAAAAATGGTTAGCGATTCTCTACTAGGCTTTATTGGTTAAAATAAAATAAAATAAAATGTTCTCTATTCTCTTATCAATTCAATTCTGATTTACACACACACACACACACACACACACACACATTAACAGTCTAGATGGTTTTAAGTCATCTTAGGTTTTAATTTCAGTTAACTCTAAAGAGAGAACTCTATATTCAGGCTCATTAAAAGAGATTTCTATGAGGATTGTACATTAATTTTCCAAATGAAATTCCTCTGAAGATATTTCCTTCCACCATTTGAGATCCTGTCTTAGATATACCAGACATTAAAATGGCATTAAATTAGTTATAGACATTCTGTTTATAGCCATCTATTGCTTGTATAAAATGGAAGGGAACAGGAAAACCTATGGTCAGATATTAGGCACAGGACTCCTTCATTAAAACTTTGAGATCAACCAAAGGACTTGTATGCATGCATATAAGCATAACCAATGGTTGCAGACACCAGGGGGGTGAGGGCATGAATGGGTTTGGGGTGGGGGGGCAATGGAGGGATAAGGACACATATGCAATACCTTAATCAATAAAGAAAAAAAACTTTGGAGGAATCATATTATTCAGGTTGGAGCCAAAAAGAACCCCTACCCCCTAGTTAAGGGAGCACAACAACAGAATTATGCACCTGTGTCAGTTTCTGCCAGATCTGAGCTCACACAACTATTGATCTTGATTCAATCCATCAGGGAAGATGAATTTATATCTGCCACATTGTATTTGTTTTATTGTTTATGCTAATTGATGGAATATAAAGTGCAATTGTGCAGAAGATGGTAGGAAAACGAAAGGAAAAGAAAGCAAGCTATGAAAAAGCTGACTTAGAACTATTTTTCAATTCAATAGTGGACCTTTCCCAGAACTTCTTCTGGATTAAAACAAAACTACATTATTGTAGTTTCTGTACATTTAAAGGAATGTCTGTAAATTTTTATGTATTTTAAATCCTATTTTTTTTTACAGTTTTCAACCTGAAGTAGACACTGTATTGGTGACTCTGTCATAACACATAATCTGAAGCATGGAACAGATTGACATACCTTGATGTGGGGTTGGGGGGATGAGAAGAGATAAACCAAAGAAGTTATATACTTACTAGAGGCCCGGTGCATGAAATTCGTGCATGGAGGAGGGGTGTCCCTTAGCCCAGCCTGCACCCTCTCCAATCTGGGACCCCTCGAGGAATGTCCGACTGCCCTCTCACAATCCAGAACTGCTGGCTCCCAACTGCTCGCCTGCCTGCCTTCCTGATTGCCCCTAACTACTTCTGCCTGCCAGCCTGATCACCGCCTAACCACTCCCCTGCCAGCCTGATTGATATCTAACTGCTCCCCTGCCAGCCTGTTTGCCCCTAACTGCCCTCCTCTGCAGGCCTGATCCCCCCAACTGCTCTCCCCTGCAGGCCTGGGTCCCCCCAACTGCCCTTCCCTGCTGGCCTGATCGCCCCCAACTGCCCTCCCTTGCAGGCCTGGTCCTTCCCAAATGCCCTCCCCTGCTGGCAATCTTGTGGTGGCCATCTTGTGTCCACATGGGGGAAGCCATCTTAGACCACATGGGGGCAGCCATCTTGTGTGTGGAGTGATGGTCAATCTGCATATTACTCTTTTATTAGATAGGATAGAGGCCTGGTGCACAGGTGGGGGCCAGCTGGTTTTCCCTGAAGGGTGTCCCGGATCAGGGTGGGGGTTCCCTTGGGGCATGGGGCTGCCTGGGCGAGGGGCCTGTGGTGGTTTGCAGGCTGGCCACACCCCCAGGCGACCCAAGCAGAGGCCCTGGTATCTGGTATTTATGTATCTTCTATAATTGAAACTTTGTAGCCTTGAGTGGAGCCAAGCCTCCTGGGTGTGAGGAAAGCTTGGCTTCCTCCATCGCCGGGGAAACCCAAGCTTCCCTCCTGCTATCTCTGTGGCTGCAGCCATCTTGGTTGGGGTTAATTTGCATACTCACTCCTCATTGGATAGTGGGCATGGCTTGTGGGTATAGCAGAGTGATGGTTAATTTGCATATTACTCTTTTATTAGATAGGATATATATAGCCCATGGACATAGGCAATAGGGTAGTGAAGACCTGGGGGGTGGGTAGGGGCTGGAAAGAGGGGGAAAGTGGGAGAGGGAATGGGAGATATCTTCAATACTATAACAAATACATTAAAAAAAGCTACTTCGCAGAATCAGAACTAATAAATCAGCTTTTTCATAGCTTGCTTTCTTTTCCTTTTATTTCTATGTTAACAGATTTGAACATACACAATTAATAAGGTCACAATGTGAAAAGTTATACAGAATTCTCAATAATTTAATATGTGCAGACTAAGCCATGTGTGTATTTGGGGGTTGTGGTTTAGTGTGCTTTATACTACTTCCTTTCTTAGGTATGATGTCACAATGAAGTATTTTCTTTGCATCTCAGTGTATCAGTCAATGATGGAAGTAGCTGTGTATAACATAAGGAAGCAATCTTTTACTAAGGAAGACTTTTTTCATTTGAATGCCGCTGAGAAGCTTATGGGAAAAATGGTAATGGTATTGGTGAAGTGCCACCAAAGCGTATCTTTACAGGAAAGAAAATAATCATTTCAAGTTGTTAATTTTATTTCTGATGTGACACTGTCTTAGAGAAATGGGATTTCATTAACACATATACTTTGGAGTTCACCAGTGGACTGCATCGTAACACTGGTTAAATTACACTAATAAGTTCTTTTAACTTGTTTTTATCATGGCAAATATATGTTTCCTTTTTCACATATGTAGGAAATAGAAATATAAATTTTTAATTTATTTTAATTTAATTTAATTTAATGGCTTCTATTAATCAACAAATGGCTAATTTTCAATCTTTACTTTACCCTGCATTTTACTGTATCAGTTGTATTTGCCAAACTCTTCCTTTTCACACTTTGTCAAGTTGTCTTCTGGGCAATCATTCTTTCTCATTTCCCCTACCTCTCTGTCGGCTCCTCTCAGGTTCCTTTGCTGGTGCTTTGGCATCTCCCATCTCCATAGCTGCACCATATCCTAGGGCTTGTGTCTCCAACATTTTTTCTTGTTCTACATTTATTCCCTTGGAAATTTTATTTTACCTTATGGCCACTAATATTTTCTGTAAGATGAATCCCAATATTTATCTTCAGCTTAGACTTCTCCCTTGTACTCCATCTCTTAGCATTCCTAAGGGGCATTCACCTGTTCCTCCCACAATCTTTTCTATTCTTGTAAGTGGCAACTGTGACCTCTAGCTGCATAGGCCATCTCTTTTCCTAGATGCCTCCCTTCCTTTCATACCCTGCTCTAACCTGCCAGCAAATTTCTTAGGATCTCCCTTTAATGGATGTAAAAAAACCTGGCACTTCTCATCACCCCTGTGACTTCTACAATTTTTCCTAGCTTTTACATGGATGCATATAAAATCATCCTAACTGCTAGAGTTGGATGGAGCAAATTATGCCACTCTTCTGTTTAAAAACCTTCAATGGCTAATCTCAGAGTGAGAGTCAGGGCCCTTTATGCTCTGGGGCTGGCTCCTGTCTGAAGTCACCATATCTACTCTCTGACTTCCTAGCTGGGTTTCCACTCCCTTGCCTTACCGCAGGGCTTTGCACATAATCAACATGTCTCCTACCCTCACGTCCTTCAGAGTTTATCCAAAATATCAACTTCTCCCACCATATACTCACTCCCTCTTACTCAAATTTAATTTTCAATCACCCGCATATATCTAAAATTTAAATTTTTTTTTTTAATTTGATATTGCCTGCCTCTCCCTCCACTAGAAACTTCAGTGTGCAGGAATTTTCTGTGTTTTGTTCTCTGCTGTCTGCCTGGCACCTAGAAGTACACCTCACTGTCATAGTACCCAACGATGATATGTTGAATGAATCAGAAGTACTGAGATCGGGGAAATAATATAAAATAATAACAACCTTGAAAAGATGTAAATTCATAAATGATATGATTTGCTTTATTTGTTGGCTTTGTTTTGTTTTTGTTTGTGGGAGGGAAGAGAGTTTTTAAGTCACTGCAGTTTTGACCTTGCTGTGTGGCCATGGGTGTACTCACTCAAAGGAAGTCCATGGACAAGAACATGTGGAGGATGCTGAAAGACTAGAATCTCCTACCTCTCTGATGTATATTCTGGCAAGTTCTTTTCTACAACTATTCAGGGTGAGGATAGCAATTTTCATATCCAGGTGATCAACCTGGACCAGTTTAAAACATCTATTTTTGGCTGACCATGGAAGAAACATATAATTAAATTCTCAAATTAAATTACAACTCTTTGGGGATATAGCTTAAAAATTATAGAGTTAGTGAAAACTATCCCCTTTGCATTCCCCAGAGATGTATTTTTATTTTGGAGATTATTTTGGCTCATATTTTATTCAAATTAGTCATAATATAGAGTTAAAAATGAATTATTCTCATACTTCAGAGAATAAATGCATTGAGTAAACAATAGTTATTTTTAAATATATTAAGGTCATACTGTATATATAAAACATTTTCATTGACTTTTGAAATATTCTTTAACTTGGACATGAAAAAGTGTATTTGAATTCTATTGGTGCGTGTTTCTATATTTAGTCCTACACAAGAATTTTTCTCACTTTGGAATAGAACAGATGCTCTTTTGTGCAACTTTCAGAACAGGTAGTTACGTGTTCTGGTTCAATCCCCAAAAGGAAATATATATAGGTTAAGGATAAAACAGGAAAGTGTGACCTCTTCTAACCCATGCTTTTCAAACCATTCACCTACCCCATTACTCTAGAAACTTCTTCTCCACCCACACATATGAAATACCGATTTCTCTGATGACCAAGCACAAGTCTTTATTACAGCTAATAATTGATTAGGAAGGATGTTTGTACAATCACACTGGAAAAATAAGGTCTCTCTGATGCCTTTTTTTCCTGTCTTAACTGAAAACCATCAAACTGAAAATCATTCACTGCTGCTTTCACCTAAATAGATTATTGTTCAGAGACTTCTACCAAGGAGAAACTCCATACAAAGAAGGTAAATGTCAGAAAGTCAAAGCACAAGGATGATTGCCCTAGTTGGTTTGGCTCAACGTTGGCCTGTGAACTGAAGGGTCCTGGATTAAATTCCTGTCAAAGGCACATGTCTGGGTTGCGTGCTCAATCCCTGGTAGGGAGCATGCAGGAGGCAGCCGAATAATGATTCCCTCTCATCATTGATGTTACTATCTCTCTCTTCCTCTCCCTGAGTATCTGAAATCAATAAAAATATATTTAAAAAGGCAGAAGGATGATAAAAAAAAAAACACCAAACTGTGTTCAATTTAATTAACTGTTGACCATGACTAGATTTCATCTATGCAGTCTTTTCTGCTGTATCTACTGCCATTTCATTCAGCTATTCTTGGTTTTATAACACTTGTGTTATGGGAAATTGAAGCAATTTCTAAAATACTTTTTATTGTCTCACCTCATGAACAAAGTACAGTTTTCTGAGGAGACAATGCTCTCTTGTTGCCATCTTCTGTTGCCTGCCTTTTTCCTAGACCCTTAGCCTGATCAAGAATCTCTCAACTCTTGCATCACAACAGCCATTTGTTTATGTCTCCCCACTTGTTCCTTTGTTCATTGTCCAGTATCTCATGTGTTCTTTTCAGAATTTGGGGGTGGAGTTTGATAGAAGGGATGCCAACATGCTATGCTAAAGACCTTTGGAGAATTAACCCAGATTAGATGAATGCATTAAACTAAACCAGATTTAAACAGTCTTGAGTGGGAAATTGTTTATTTTTGTAATCAACACTTGACTTGTAATTGATAGGAGAAATATTTAAGGAATGTTATTTTTTTTATTCCAATAAAACTATGCATTTCTGTTTTGTACAGGACTCTCTCTTAATCCTGAAATAGCTCAGAAACTGGGTGGGCCAACCAATACATACAATTAAACTTGTGAAGCACTTAAATTTGTAAGAAAAAACCTTGGCTTTAAAAAGTATGAGTTCCATTTCTCTCTCTCTCTCTCTCTCTCTCTCTCTCTCTCTCTCTCTCTCTCCCTTTCTCTGTTTCTTCTTTATTTATCTTTCATTAGGATGATTTTGGCTGTCTAATGCATTTGAGAGAAGCCCTGGCTTTGGTAAAGGCATAGAGAGAGAATTTATTCTCCAGTTAAAGTCTAAGATTCTTTTGGATGTAAAACCAGAGTATTTGCAAAATTAGTGAAAGTGTTTATGTGTCTATTTCTGTTGACTGGAACATATTACCTTTATAGTTTTAGCCTTTATTTTGCAAGGTATATGTTATATTACACCACTTAGATTTTTATCTAGTTCTGTCCATAAATTAAGTACCAAGAAATATAAGTCCACAGATACTTTTTTTTTTTTTTTTTTTTTTTTTTTTACTGAAACCATTATATCATTTATTGGTTTTGAAAAGGGAAACTGGTGGAGAAACCAAAATGGTGGCATAGGTAAACACCTAAACTGTTGCCTCGCACAACAATTTCAAAACTACAACTAAAAGACAAAACGGACATCATCCAGAACCACAAGAAGGCTGGCTGAGTGGAAATTCTACAACTAGAAGAAAAGAGAAAAGCACACTGAGACTTAGAGGAGCTGCAGAAGGCAGAGGTGTTGAGATGCGCACGTGGAGAGGACTGGCAACTGAGTGCGCGGCTGGCTTTCTCAAGTGGGAGGGAGACAAAAGCTCCCGACTGCACTGAACTCCAGTTCCAGGCGAGACTCTGGGGACCCAGACTCATACGGGGTGAAACTGGACTGTCAGGAAAGAGAAAAGCACACTGAGACACAGAGGAACTGTGGAAGGCAGAGGTACCGAGGCGCGTGCGTGGAGAGGGCGGGCAACTGAGTGCAGGGCTGGCTTTCTCAAGCGGGAGGGAGACAAAAGCTCCTGACTGCACTGAACTCCAGTTCCAGGTGAGACTCTGGGGACCCAGACTCATTCGGGGAGAAACTGGACTTTCTGGCAGCAGGCGGAACTCAAGGGCAGCTTTCTGTCAGAGGTGCTTGCAGCGATTACCATGGGACACTGAGACACGGGCCTATTAGGGCAGGGCTGATGGGAAACTAATGCTGTCTGCTCTGCCCTGAGACTGTCCCATCCAAGCTGAGCACAGAGGCTTTTGCAAGTCTTGTCTCGTAAGGGTGTCTCCAGCACAGAAGTTCTCCCAGCGTAGACACAGCTGATCCTCACAGCCAGTTGGCCTGGAGGTCAATTCCTCCCAGTGATACCAACAACAATCAAGGCTTAACTACAACAAGACTGTGCACACAGTCCACAAGGGGGTGCACCAAGAGTGTCCACCTCAGGTAACTGGGGAGGCTGAGCCACTAGGCCCTATAGGACACCTAGCACACAAAGCCACTCTATCAACTCAGGGAAGCAGCCAAAATGCAGAGACAAAAAAACATGTCACAAATGAAAGAAATGGAGGAAAGCAAACTACTGGATATGGAGTTCAAAACCACAGTTATAAGGTTTTTCAAGGATTTTCTAGAAAAGGTCAATAAATTTAGCGAGACCCTCAAAGATATGAAAAGAGACCAACTAGAAATTAAGCATACACTGACTGAAATAAAAAAATATTATACAGAGATCTTATAGCAGACTTGAGGATCACAAGAATCAAGTCAAAGATTTGAAATACAAAGAAGTAAAAAACACTCAATCGGAAAAGCAAAAAGAAAAAAAGAATAAAAAAATATGAAGATAGTGTAAGGAGCCTCTGGGACAACTTCAAGCGTACCAACATCAGAATTATGGGGGATCCAGAAGAAGAGAGAGAGCAAGATGCTGAAAACCTATTTGAAGAAATAATGACAGAAAACTTCCCCCACCTGGTGAAAGAAATAGACTTACAAGTCCAGGAAGCGCAGAGAACTCCAAACAAAAGGAATCCAAAGAGGACCACACCAAGACACATCATAATTAAAATGCCAAAGAGCAAAAGACAAAGAGAGAATCTTAAAAGCAGCAAGAGAAAAACAGTTACCTACAAGGGAGCACCCTTAGGACTGTCAGCTGTTTCTCAACAGAAACTATGCAGGCCAGATGGTAGTGGCAAGAAATATTCAAAGTGATGAATAGCAAGAACCTACAACCAAGATTACCCAGCAAAGTTATCATTCAGAATGGAAGGTCAGATAAAGAGCTTCACAGATAAGAAAAAGCTAAAGGAGTTCATCACCACCAAACCAGTATTATATGAAATGCTGAAAGGTATTTTTAAGAAGAGGAAGAAGAAGAAAAAGGTCAAGATAAAAATTATGAACAACAAAGACATATCTATCAACAAGTGAATCTAAAAATCAAGTGAATAAAAAAATCTGATGAACAGAATAAACTGGTGAATATAATAGAATCAGGGGCATAGAAAGGGAGTCGACTGACAATTCTCAGGGGAAAGGGGTGTGGTAAGAGACTGGACAAAAATCATACACCTATGGATGAGGACAGTGAGGGGGCGGGGGTGGGGTAAGGGCAGAGGGTGGGGTGGGAACCGGGTGGAGAAGAGCTATAGGGGAAAAAAAGAGGAACATCTGTAATAATCTGAACAATAAAGATTTATTAAATTAAAAAAAAAGAAAAAGAAAAAAGAAAAGGGAAACTGACATTTACTTAGTGTATAGTATATAGAAGCCACAAACTGTGATACATGTAATTTCTATTAATCTTCACAGCAACCCTATGAATGAACTATTATAATTACCATTTAAGCAAATTAAGTAAATTAAAATATTAGAAGTTTTAGGAATCTTTGACATAACACAGATGATAAGTAGCAAGATGTATTTTATAAAAGGTCTGGTTTCAAAAGAAACTCTCATGCCAGCCTGGCCCTTATGGCTCAATGGTTGAGTGGTTGAGCATCAAACTATCAACCAGGAGGTCATTGTTGGATTTCCAGTCAGGGCACATGCCTTGGTTATGGGCTCAGTGTCCAGTGGGAGGAATCCAGGAGGCAGCCAATCAGTGATTCTCTTTCATTATTGATGTATCTCTCTCTCTCTCTCTCCCTCTCCTTCTCTTCTGAAATCAATAAAAATATATTTTTTAAAAAAGAAACTCTCATGCCAGTATATTTATTCACTCTATTGTTAATCCTTTAGTGATCTGTAATCCTTTAGTGATCTGTAATTAATAACTTTTAATTATTTATAAAGACAGCTCATTTCAGATTGCATACTTCATCAGATTTACATACTTAATTCAAACTTTATTGGATGCCTTCCAGATGCTTGGCAATATGATAGATTTCACAGGAACAAATTTGAGAAGAGTACTACTCTGATCCTTAGGGAAGACAGAACTATAGGTTAAATCAAATGCAGTTGGCAAAGTCTCATTATATTGCATTGTTAATTCTTGTTTTCAAATTTAATTTAATGGTTTTTAAAGTTTTTAATCAAAGTAGTATCTGTACACATAAAAGGTAGACATAAAATTAAAAGATGTGCTGCCTTGATTCATTTTTGTGCCCAAGCCCCTCTCCTCAAGTACAATTATTTTCAATTTTTTAGTTGGTTTAGTTTAGTTTTTTAATTTTTTATCTTTATTGTTGAGAGTATAACAGAAATTCCCCCATTTCCCCTTTATTCCCACCCCAAGCTTTTCCCAGCCTATTATCTGTGTCCATGGGCAATGCATATCCTATATAATAAAACTCTGATATGCAAATAGACCGAGAAGTGTCCATTCACATCCTCTGCCCATTTTTAAATTGGGTTATTTGTCTTCCCTTTGTTGAGTTGTATGAGTACTTTCTACATTTTGGAAATTAACCCCTTATCAGATGTATCATTGGCAATAATGTTCTCCCATACAGTGGGTTCCACTTTCATTTTGATGTTGGTTTCTTTTGCTGTGCAGAGTTTTTAATTTTGATGCTGTGCCATTGGTTTCTATTTTACTTTGTTTCTCTTGACCTAGGCAATGTATTGGTAAAAATTCTTCTGCACGAGATATCTGAGATTTTGCTGCCTAAATTTTCTTCTAAGATTCTTATGGTTTCATGATTTACGTTTAAGTCTTTCATCCATTTTGAGTTTATTCCTGTGTATGGCGTAAGTTGGTGTTGTCTAGTTTCATACTTTTGCATATACCTGTCCAATTTTCTCAACACCATATATTTAAGAGACTGTCTTGAATCCATTCTATGTGTTTGCCTCCTTTGTCAAATATTAATTAAGCATAATTGCTTGGGTCACTTCCTGGGTTTTCTATTCTGTTCCATTGATCTACTGGTATATGCCTATTCTTGTGCCAGTACAAGGTTGTTTTGATTATAATGGCTTTGTAGTATAAATTGATATCTGGTATTATGATCCCTCCAACTTTGTTCTTTCTCAACATTGCTGAGGCTATTCAGGGTCTGTTTTGGTTTCATATACATTTTTGGAGTATTTGTTCTAGATCTGTGAAATATGCCGTTGGTATTTTAAAAAATATTTTTATTGATTTCAGAAAGAAAAGAAGAGGGAGATAGATAGAAACATCAATGATGAGAGAGAATCATAGATTGAATGCCTCCTGCATGCCCCTACTGGGGATTGAACCTGCAACCCAAGCATGTGCCCTTGACTAGAATTGACCCTGGGACCCTTCAGCCCACAGGCCAATGCTCTATCCACTGAACAAAACTGGCTGGGGTGGTATTTTAATAGCTAGTGCATTGAATCTATAGATTGCTTTGGATAGTATGGACATTTTGCTGATGTTAATTCTTCCAAACCATGAACATAGTATATTTTCCACTTGTTTATCTCTTCCTCTATCTCTTTTTTCAATGTCCTATAGTTTTTTAGTACAGGGCTTTTACATCCTTGGTTAAGTATATTCCTAAGTATCTTAACATTTTTGTTGCAATGGTAAATTGGATTTTGTTTTTTAGTTTCTCTTTCTGAGAGTTCATTATTGGTATATGAAATGCCATCGATTCCTGGATGTTAATTTTTACCCTGCTATTTTTGTCAAGATCACTTATTAAATCTAGTAGTTATTTGCTGGAGTCTTTTTGGTTTTCTATGTATAATATCATGTCATCTGCTAATAATGACAGTTTTATAACCTCATTTACAATTTGGATGCCTTTTATTTTTTCTTCTTGTTTCATTATCATGGCTAGGACTTGCAGTACTATGTTGAACAACATTGGTGAAATTGGACATACCTATCTCATTTCTGTTCTTAGGGGAAATGGTTTTAGTTTTTGCCCATTGGGTATGATGTTGGCTATAGGTTAGTCATACATGACCTTTATTATGTAAAGGTATGATCCCTCTATTCCCACTTTGCTGCGAGTTTTTATCAAAAAATGGGTGATGGATTTTTTAAAAAAATGTATTACATATGCCCTCCCCCATTGGCCCCCTCAACACCCCTCCCATCATGGATTTAATTCTTCTCAACTTTTCAGTTTTGCTGCCCTTTATTTATTTTATTTTTAAACTTTTGTCTTATTTTATTTATTTTTAAATAATTCTTTATTATTGAATGTATTACACATGTCCCCTTTTCCCCCATTGACCCCCACCACCTCCCCAACACACCCAGGCCTTCAGAACCCTATTATCTGTGTCCATGGGTTATGCATATATGCATACAAGGTCTTTTGTTAATTATATCCCAACTACCCACCCTCCCCCGCCTTCCCTCTGAGATTCCACACTCTCTTCCATGCTTCAAGTCTCTGGATCCACTCCCCATTCATCAGTTTATTTTGTTACTTAGATTCCACATATGAGTGTGATCATGTGATACATGTCTTTCTCTGAGTGACTTATTTCACTAAGCACAATACTCTCCAGTCTGTCTCAAAGGGTAGGAGATTCTTATTTACTGCTGCATAGTATTCCATGGTATAAATGTACCACAGCTTTTTTTGGTAATTTTTTCTTCTTTATTGATTAAGGTATTACATATGTGTCCTTATTGCCCCATTACCCATCCACCCCCCACAAAATCCTCACCTCCCTGTTGTCTGTGTTCATTGGTTAGGCTTATATGCATGCATACAAGACCTTTGGTTGATCTCTTCCCCTTACCCCCACCCTCACCTGCCTTCCCTGAGGTTTGACGTTCTGATTGATGTTTCTCTGTCTCTGGATCTGTTTTTGTACATCAGTTTATGTTGTTCATTATATTCCACAAATGAGTGAGATCATGTGATATTTATCTTTCTCTGCCTGGCTTATTTCACTTAGCATAATGCTCTCCAGTTCCATCCATGTTGTTTCAAATGGTAAGAACTCCTTTTTTACTGCAGCATAATGTTCCATTGGGTAGATGTACCACAGTTTTCTAATCCATTCATCTGCTGATGGGCACTCAGGCTGTTTCCAAATCTTAGATATGGTAAATTGTGCTGCTATGAACATAGGGGTGCATATATCCTTTCTGATTGGTGTTTCTAGTTTCTTGGGATATATTCCTAGAAGTGGGATCACTGGGTCAAATGGGAGTTCCATTTTTAGTTTTCTGAGGAAACTCCATACTGTTCTCCACAGTGGCTTCACCAGTCTGCATTCCCACAAGCACTGCACAAGGATTCCTTTTTCTCTGCATCCTTGCCAGCACTTGTCATTTGTTGATTTGTTGATGACAGCCATTCTGACAGGTGTGAGATGGTACCTCATTGTTGTTTTGATTTGCATCTCTCAGATGATTAGTGACTTTGAAAATGTTTTCATATGTCTCTTGACCTTCTTTATATCCTCTTTAGAAAAGTAACTATTTAGGACTGTTGCCCATTTTTTTTTATTGGATTGTTTATCTTGCTTTTGTTAAGTTGTATGATTTCCCTGTAAATGTTGGAGAATAAACCCTTGTCAGTGATAACATTGGCAAATATGTTCTCTCATACAATGGGCTTTCTTGTTGTTTTGTTGATGGTTTCTTTTGCTGTGCAGAAGCTTTTTATTTTGATGTGGTCCCATTTGTTTATTTTCTCTTTAGTTTCCATTGCCCTAGGAGCAGTATCAGTGAAGAAATTGCCTCGGCATATGTCTGAGATTTTGCTTCCTGTGGATTCCTCTAGTATTTTTATGGTTTCCCATCTTATGTTTAAGTCCTTTATCCATTTTGAGTTTATTTTTGTGTATAGTATAAGTTGGTGGTCTAGTTTCATTATTTTGCATGTATCTGTCCAATTTTCCCAACACCATTTATTGAAGAGACTGTATTGACTCCATTGTATGTTCATGCCTTCTTTGTAAAATATTAATTGAGCATAGTTGTTTGGGTCAATATCTGGGTTCTCCATTCTATTCCATTGGTCTGTATGTCTGTTCTTGTGCCAGTGTCAGGCAGTTTTGAGAACAGTGGCTTTGTAATATAGCTTGATTATCTGTGATTGAGATCCCACCTACTTTGTTGTTTTTTCTCAGGATTGCTGTGGCTATTCGGGGTCTTTTTTATTCCAGATGAATTTTTGGAGAGTTCTTTCTAGGTCTGTGAAATATGCCATTGGTATTTTAATGGGGAGTGCATTGAATCTATAGTTTGCTTTGGATAGTATGAACATTTTAATGATGTTGATTCTACCGATCCATGAACATGGTATGTTCTTCCATCTATTTATGTCTTTCTCTATCTCTTTTTCAGTGTCCCATAGTTTTCCGCATATAGGTCTTTTACCTCCTTAGTTAAGTTTATTCCTAGTATCTTAATATTTTTGGTGTGATGGTAAATGGCATAGTTTTTAGTCTCTCTTTCTGTAAGTTCACTATTGGTGTATAGAAATGCCATAGATTTCTTGGCATTAATTTTGTATCCTGCTAAATTGCCGAATTCATTTTTTAAGTCTAAGAATTTTTTGATGGAGTCTTTAAGGTTTTCTATGCACAGTATCATATCTTCTGCGAATAAGGACAGTTTTCTTCTTTTCTAATTTGGATGCCTTTTATTTCTTTTTCTTGTCTGATCTCAATGGCTAGTACTTCCAGTATTATGTAGAATAGGGTGGTGAAAGTGGGCATCCCTGTCTTGTTCCAGTTCTTAGGGGAAATGATTTTAGTTTTTGCCCATTGAGTATGATGTTGGCTGTGGGTTTCATATATGGCTTTTATTATTTTGAGGTATGATCCTTCTATTTTTCCCACTTTGCTGAGAGTTTTTAACAAGAAACGGTGTTGGATTTTGTCAAATGCTTTTTCTGCATCAATTGATATGATAATGTGATTTTTATCATTCAATTTGTTTATGTGATATATCATGTTTATGGATTTGTGGATATTGCACCATCCTTGCATCCCCGGGATAAATACTACTTGGTCATGGTGTATGATCTTTCTGATGTAATTCTGGGTCTGATTTACTAGAATTTTGTTGAGGATTTTGGCATCTATATTCATGAGTGATATTGGCCTGTAATTCTCTTTCATTGTGTTGTCTTTATCTGGTTTTGGTATTAGGGTAATGCTGGCTTCATAGAAAGAGCTTCAAAGTGTTTCTTCCTCTTGATTTTTTTGGAATAGTCTGAGGAGAATAGGTTTTAGTTTTTTCTTGAATGTTTGGTAAAACTCCCCTGTGAAGTCATCTGGCCCTGAACTTTCGTTTGCTGAAAGCTTTTTGATCACTGCTTCAATTTCTTCCATAGTTATCAGCCTATTGAGATTTTTAGATGCTTCCTGATTGAGTTGTGGAAGGTTGTATTTTTCTAGGAATATGTCCATTTCTTCCACGTTGTCTGGTTTTTTGAAATTAAGTTGTTCATAGTATTTTTAAACAAGCTTTAGTATTTCTGTGGGGTCTGTTGTTATTTCGCCTCCTTCATTTCTGATTTTATTTATTTGAGTCCTCTCTCTTTGCTTCTTGGTGAGCCTGGCTAAAGGTTCATCAATCTTTTTTTTTTTGTTTGTTTCTTTTTTTAATTTAATAAATCTTTATTGTTCAGATTTTTACAATTGTTTCTCCTCCCCCCCATAGCTCCCCTCCACCCAGTTCCCACCCCACCCTCTCCTCTTACCCACCCCCCCCCCACTGTCCTCATCCATAGGTGTATGGTTTTTGTCCAGTCTCTTCCTTCACCCCACATACCCTTTCCTCTGAGAATTATCAGTCCACTCTCTTTCTATGCCCCTAATTCTATTATATTCACCAGTTTATTTTGTTCCTCAGATTTTTAATTCACTTGATTTTTAGGTTCACTTGTTGACAGATATGTATTTGTTGTTCAAATTTTTTATCTTTAATTTTTTCTTCTTCCTCTTCTTAAAGAATATCTTCCAGCATTTCATATAATATTGGTTTGGTGGTGATGAACTCCTTTAGCTTTTCCTTATCTGTGAAGCTCTTTATCTGACCTTCCATTCTGAATGATAACTTTGCTGGGTAGAGTAATCTTGGTTGTAGGTTCTTGCTTTTCATCACTTTGAATATTTCTTGCCACTCCTGTCTGGCCTGCATAGTTTCTGTTGAGAAATCAGCTGACAATCATATGGGTGCTCCCTTGTAGGTAACTAACTGTTTTTCTGTTGCTGCTTTTAATATTCTCTCTTTGTCTTTTGCCCTTGGCATTTTAATTATGATGTGTCTTATTTGGTCCTCTTTGGATTCCTCTTGTTTGGGGTTCTGTGTGCTTCCTGGACTTGTAATTCTATTTCTTTCACCAGGTAGGGGACGTTTTCAGTCATTATTTCTTCAAATAGGTTTTCAGTATCTTGCTCTCTCTTTTCTTCTGGATCCCCCATAATTCTGATGTTGGTACACCTGACGTTGTCCCAGAGGCTTCTTACACTATCTTCAACTTTTTGGATTCTTTTTTCTTTTTGCTTTTCTGGTTGAGTGGTTTTTGCTTTTTTGTTTCTCAAATCTTTGACTTGATTCTTGTGTTCCTCTAGTCTGTTGGGTCTCTATATAATATTTTTTATTTCAGTCAGTATATGTTTAATTTCTAGTTGATCCTTTTTAATATCCTCTAGGGTCTCACTAATTTTATCGGCCTTTTCTAGTATATTCTTGAAAAGCCTTATAACCGTGGTTTTGAATTCTATATCCAGTCGTTTGTTTTCCTCCATTTCTTTCATTTGTGATTTGTTTTTTTGCCTCTGCATTTTTGCTACTTCCCTGAGTTGGTAGGGTAGCTTTGTGTGCTAGGTTTCCTATATGGCCCAGTGGGTCGGCCTCCCCAGTTAACCTGAGGTGGACACTCTTTGTGCACCCCTTTGTGGACTGTGTGTACAGCCTTGTTGTAGTTACGTCTTCATTGTTGTTGGTATCATTGGGAGGAATAGACCTCCAGGCCAGTTGGCTGTGAGGATCAGCTGTATCTACACTGGGAGAAGTTCAGTGCTAGAGACAGCCTTATAGAATTAGATTTGCAAAATTGCAAAAGCCTCTGTGCTCAGCTTGGATGGGGCGAAGTCTCAGGGCAGAGCAGACAGTCTTGGCTTCCCGTCAGCCCTGACCTTTCACGCATTCCTCCAGACCTCTGCCTTTTGCGACTCCCCTGAGTTTCCGCCTGACAGTCCAGACTCTCCCTATATGAGCCTGGGTCCACAGGGTTTTGCCCAGAACTGCGTTTCAGTGCAGTTGGAACTGGGGTTCAATGCAGTCGGGGGCTTCCTTACCCCTCCCGCCAGAGAAAGTCAGCCAGGCACTCAGTTGCCCTTCCTCTCTGCACCCGTCTCCATACCTCAGCCCTCCTTTGCCACTCCTCTGATTCTCCGTGAGCTTTCCTCTTTCCTTCTAGTTGTAGAATTTCCACTCAGCCAGCCTTCCTGTGGTTCTGGATGATGTCCGTTCTGTCTTTTAGTTATAGTTTTGAAATTGTTGTGTGAGGCAGCAGTTTAGGTGCTTACCTAAGCCGCCATCTTGGTTTCTCCAGTTCATCAATCTTGTTTATCCTTTCAGAGAACCAACTCTTGGTTTCATTGATCTTTAGTATGGTTTTTTTGGTCTCTATATCAGTTATTCCTGCTCTGATCTTTATTATCTCCTTCCTTCTGCTCACTCTGGGATTTTCTTGTGTTTCTCTTTCTAATTCTTTAATATGTAGATTTAGATGATTTACTACCAGATTTTTTTTTTTTTTGAGATAGGCCTGTAGAGCTTTAAACTTCCCTCTCAGCACTGCTTTCATTGTGTCCCATAAATTTTGGATTGTTGTGTTTTCATTGTCATTCATTTCTAGGATGTTTTTAATTTCTTCTTTGATCTCTTTGGTAACCTAATCATTGTTTAATAGCATGCTATTCAGCTTCCAAGTGTTTGAATTTTTTTATTGTAGTTTATTTCTATTATTATGCCATTGTGGTTTGAGAAGATGCTTGATATGATTTCAGTCTTCTTGAATTCGGAGAGACTTTGCCTGTGATCCAACATATAGTCTATCTTTGAAAATGTCCCGTGTGCACTTGAGAAGAATGTATATTCCATGTCTTTGGGGTGAAATGTTCTGAAGATGTAAAGTTTGTCAGATCTAGTGAGTCATTTAGGATTGCTGTTTCTTTGCTAATTTTTTGTCTAGAGGATTTATCCAGTGATGTCAGTGGAGTATTAAAGTCCCCTACTGTGATTGTATTGTTGTCGATCTCTCCCTTGATGTCTTCCAGGAGTTTTTTATGTATTTGGGTGCTATTGCATTGGGCGCATGTATGTTTATCAGGGTTATATCCTTGGATGGGGGCAGGCTGCTCATGGGGTTGCTGGTCCTCAGACAAGAGTGGGATGCATATTGCTGCTACTCCTTGGATGAGGGTGAGCTGAATGCAAGGCTGCTGCTCCTTGGACAGGGAGAGGCTACTTGCACAGCTGCTGCTCCTTGAATGGGGGCCATCTGGTCATGCAGCTGCTGCTCCTTGGATGGATGTGGGCTGTGTGTGGTTGTTGCTCCTCAGATGGGGCCAGTCTGTGCAGGGCTGGCACTCCTTGGACCTGGGCAGACTGCTCAAGCAGCTGCTGCTCCTCGGGTGGGGGCAGTCTGCTCCTTGGACTAGGGTGAGCTGCTCAAGTAGCTGCTGCTTCTAGGACGGGGGTGGGCTGTGCGTATGGCTGCTGCTTCCCAGATGGGGGCGTGGGCATTCTGCTTGCACAGCTGATGCTCCTTGGACAGTGGCATGCCTTGTGAGGCTGCCATTCCTCGGCCTGGGGCGGGCTGCTCGCGGGGCTGCTCCTCATGTGCTTGCAGTGCCCTGGGCAGCTGTGTCTACTTCATCAATTTGGGGTGGATGTTATTTGATTTAGTTGCTTAGTCCATCTACTTCTGGACAAGGCTTTGGACACATCCATCTACTCCACCGCCATTTTGTCTCTCCATCTGTACCACAGCTTTTTTATCCACTCATCTGTTTCCAGATCTTAGCTATTGTAAATTGTGCTGCTATGAACATAGGGGTGCATACATTCTTTCTGATTGGTGCTTTGGGTTTCTTAGGATATATTCCTAGAAGTGGGATCACTAAGTCAGATGGCAGAATATTGTACATAGAAAACCCTAAAAACTGCCCCCCAAAACTACAAGATTTAATAAATGTATTTGGCAATGTAGCAGAATATAAAATCAACACCCCCAAATTGATGGCTTTTTATACACCAATAATGAATTCTCAGAAATAGAAATGGAAAAAAAAAACCCAAAAAAATCCCATTAGCATTGCACCAAAAATATTAAGATACTTAGGAATAAACTTAACCAAGGAGACAAAAGACCTGTACTTGTAAAACTACAGGATGCTGAAAAAAAGAGATAGAAAAACTTATAAACAAGTGGAAGAATATACTATGTTAATGGATTGGTACACTCAACATCATTAAAATGTCTGTACTACCCAGGGCAATCTACAGATTTATTGCAATCCCTATTTAAATACCAATAGCATATTTCACAGAGCTAGAACAAATACTCCAAAAATTTATGTGGAAGTAAAAACGACCCTGAATAGCTGCAGCAATTTTGAAAAAGAACAACAAAGTTGTAGGAATCACAATTCCAGATTTGAAGTTATACTACCAAGCCACCATAATCAAAACAGCCTGGTGCTGGCACAAGAACAGGCATATAGATCAATGGAACAGAGCAGAGAACCCAGAAATTGACCCAAGCCTTTATACTCAATTAATATTTGACAAAGTAGGCAAGATAATACAATGGAGTCAAGAAATGGTGTTGGGAAAATTGGACCATATATACAAAAAAAAAAAAAAAAAAGAAAGAAACTAGACCACCAACTTACACCATACCAAGAATAAACTCAACATGGATAAAAGACTTAAAATGTAAGTCGTGAAACCATAAATACCCTAGAAGAAACCATAGACATCTCTCATAGCAACATGTTTACAGATACATCTCCTGGAACAAAGGGAGCTAAGGAGAAAAGAAACAAATGGGACTACAGCAAAATAAAAAGCTTCTTCACAGCAAAATAAACCATCAACAAAAGAAAAAGAGAGCCCACTGTATGGAAGAACATATTTGGCAATGATACATCTGATAAAGTGTTAATATCCAAAATATATAAGGAACCCATGCAACTTAACTAAAAGAAGACAAACAATCCAATTAAAAAATGGGCAAAAGACCTAAATAGACACTTCTCCAAAGTGGACACACAGATGGCCAAGAGACATATGAAAAAAGGCTCAAAATCAAGGCACTAATCATCCAAGAAATGCAAATCAAAATGACAAAGAGGTACCATCTCAATCCTGTAAGAATGGCTGCCATCAACAAATTAACAGATGACAAGTGCTGGCAAAATGTGGAGAGATAGGACCCCTAGTACACTGCTAGTGGGAATGTAAACTGGTATAACCATTATGGAAAACAGTATGGTGTTTCCTCAAAAAATTAAATATGGAACTGTCATTTGACCCAGGGTGTTGGATTTTGTAAACTGACTTTTCTGCTTCTATTTATATGATTATGTAATTTTTATCTTTCAATTTTTAATGTGATGTATCACATTTATTGATTTGTGAATATTGTACCAGCCTTGAATCCCAGTTGGTTATGGTATATGATCCTATATAATAAAAGCCTAGGTGGCATCAGGCCCTCATGTGACACCCTTGTGCGATGCCCTCACGTCACAAGATGGCCACCACAAGATGGCTGTCACAAGATGGCTGCCACAAGATGGCTGGCAAGGGAGGGCAGTTGTGGGCAAACAGGCCAGCAGGGGAGGGCAGTTAGGTGTGACCAAGCCTGCAGGGGAGGGCAGTTGGGGGTGACCAGGCTGGCAGGGGAGGGCAGTTGGGGGTGATTGGGCTGGCAGAAGAGCAGTTAGGGGGTGATCAGGCTGGCAGGCAGAAATGGTTAGGGGCAATCTGGCAGGCAGACAGGTGAGCTGTTAGGAGCCAGCATCCCAGATTGTGAGAGGGATGTCCGACTGCCAATTTAGGCCCAATCCTGCAGGGGTCAGCAGTTGGATATCCCCTGAGGGGTCCCAGATTGGAGAGGGTGCAGGCTGGGCTGAGGGACACCACCCTGTGCACGAATTTCATTCACCAGGCCTCTAGTCTTTCTAATATATGGCTTGATCAAATTTGCTAATATTTTGTTGAGGATTTTAGCATCTATGTTCATTAGGGATATTGACTAATACTCTCTCTCTGTAGTGTCTTTATCTGGTTTTGTAATGAGAATAATGCTCACATCGTAAAAGGAGCTTGGAAGTGTTAATTCCTCTTGAGTTTTTTTGCAACATTTTAGGGATATAGATGCTGGTTCTTCTTTGAATGTTTGGTAAAACTCCCCTGTGAAGTTGTCTGGAGTGGGGCTTTTGATTGCTGGGAGTTCCTTGATTACTGCTTCAATTTCATTTGTTGCTATTCATCTACTCAAGTTTTCTGAATCTTCCTGGTTGGGTTTTGTATGATTGTATATTTCTAGGAATATGTCCATTTTTCCTAGGTTTTTCAATTTGTTGCGCATAGTATTTTCTTAGAATTCTTTGTATTTCTGTGGTGTCCACTGTTCAAATTTTTTGTTTCTGGTTTTACTTATTTGGGTCCCCTCTCCTTGTTTCTTGATGACTCTAATGGTTCATCAATTTTGTTTCTTTTTAAAGAACCAAAATTGGTTTCATTGATCTTTTGTATTGTTTTTTTAGTCTCTATGTCATTTTCCCACACTCTTTATTATTTCCCTCCTTTTACTTACTCTGGGTTTTTGTTGTTATTCTCTTTGTAATTATATTAGTCATAGGGTTAGATAGTTTATCAGAAATTTTTCTTTTTTCTTGAGGTAGGTAGTTAGTGCTATGAACTTTCCTCTCAGGTCTGCTTTCACCATGTCCCATAGATTTTGGCTTGTTGTGTTTTCATTGTCATTTGTTTCCAGGATGTTTTTTATTTCTTCTTTGTTCTCTTTTGGCAACCCAGTAATTGTTTAATAACAAGTTATTTAGCCTCCAAGTGTTGGGTTTTTAAAATTTGTTTTTATTGTAGTTTATTTATAATATTATGCCATTGTGATTTGAGAAGATGCTTGATATGATTTCAATCTTCTTGAATTTGAAGAGACTTTGCCCTTGTCCCAATATGTGATCTATCTTTGAAAATGACCCATGTGCACTTGAGAAGAAAGTATATTCTGAAGATGTCAATTAATTCCATCTGATCTAGTGAGTCATTTAGGATTGATGTTTCTTTGTTGATTTTTTGTCTAGAGCATTTATACATCATGTCAATGGGGTATTAAAATCCCCTATTATGATTGTATTGCCATCAATCTCTCCCTTGATATCTTCCAGAATTTTTTTTTTAATGTATTTGGATGCTCCTGCATTGGGTACATATATGTTTACCAGAGTTATATCCTCTTGTTGTTGTGATACCTTTAGTATTATGAAGTGTCCTTCCTTATCTCTTGTTATGGCCTTCAGTTTGAGATCTATTTTGTCATATATAAGTATTGCTACACCAGCTTTTTTTTCATTTCCATTTGCTTGTAAAATTTTTTTCCATCCCTTCACTATCAGACTGTGTGAGTCCTTTGTTCTGAGGTGGGTCTCTTGTAGATAGCATATACAAGGGTCATGTTTACTTATCAATTCATCTACACTATGTCTTTTGATTGGAGCATTTTGTTCAGTCCCTTTAGCATTTTTTTTTTATTGGTGGCTTGGTAGTGATAAACTCTCCTATCCATTTTTTTTTCTTTCTGCGATGCTCCTGATTTCCCCTTCAATTTTGAATGATAGCCTTGCTGGATAGAGTATTTTTGGATTCAGTCCTGTGCTTTGCATCACTTTGTATACTTCATTCCAGTCCCTTCTGGCCTTATATGTTTCTGTTGAGAAATCATTTGCTATTCTAATGGGAAATCCTTTGTAGGTAACTCTCTGTCTCTCTCTCTCACAGCTTTTAATATTCTCTCTTTGTTGTTAACATTTGCCATTGTAATTACGATGTGTCTTGGTGTGGGTCTTTTTGGGTTCATCTTGTTTGGGATGCTTTGTGCTTGTGTGACTTTTTTCTTCTGCAAATCAGTGAAGTTTTCTGTCATTATTCTTCAAATAGGTTTTCTAATCCTTGCTCCTCTTCTTGTCCTTCTGGTATCCCTATTGTACGTATGCTACTTTGTTTTATGTTATAGCAATGCTCTCTTAGGCTTTCCTTTTGCTTCCTAATTTTTTCTCCAATTGCCTTTCAGCTTGGGTGTGTTTTTCTCTGCCCTATCTTCTAATTCTCTAATTCAGTCCTCTGCTTCTTCTAGTCTACTGTATAAACCTTCCATTGTGTTTTTTATTGTAGCTATATCATTTTTTATTTCCTCTTGATTCTTACATAAGTTGTTGATTTTCACATCCGTCTGGTTTATGAACTCTATGACCCTCACTCTGAATTCTTTTTTTCTGACATACTGTCTGCCTCTATTTCATTGAGTTCATTTTCTGGCAATTCCTCCTTTTCTTTCCTTTGGGGTTGATTCTTTGTCTCCCCATTTTTGCTATCTCTTTCTGGCCCTGAGCACCCTTTTTGAGGTTTGAGAGGTTGAAGATCCTATCAGGGAAATGGTCCAGAAAGCGTTAGCCCAGAGGCTGGGTTTGCCTTGAATGTCCTGCCTTTATTGTATCTGCTCTGAGTTTTATCTCTCCCCTCCCACCCCAGATCTGGTCCCTTAGTTTTCTGCTTCAGGTGCTTGGGGTGGTGGGAGCATGTGCACAGTTCCTTTTGTGTGTGACTCCCTATGAAAACCCAGAGCCCACTGGCATGCAATTCACTGTGTGGCTACAGCACCAATGGCAGGGTGTTACCCTAGGTCACTCTGACAGTGCACTTGCAGAGTGGTCCTATGGACCATGGCTGGGCACTCCAGCTTGCTCCTGGGTGCCCTGACAATGCTCTGCTGTGGCCAGGATTGAGATGTGTGCTGTGTTGCTCCAGGTAGCTCCTGCAGGACTGCTCCAGGGGCCTGGTAGAAGTGGGTGCAGGTTTCTCTGTGTCACATAGTCAGAGATCCCCTGTGGCATGAGTGGGGCATGTTCTGGGTTACTCCATGTTGCCTCGGCAGCAAGACCCTGGGCTCTGGGGGAGTTGGTACAGGTTGCTCTGGGTCACACAGTCCTTGCTTTCTTGTAGCCTGGAGTGAGACACGCACTTGGGTTGCTCCTCAGTGTGGATCAGGGGTGGGTTGCCCTGGGTCACTCAGACCATGCTCTCTTGTCGCCTGGAGTGAGGTGCACATGGGGTTGCTCTGATGTCTCTGGAAGGACTGTCCTGGGGCCTGAGGTGGTAACAGGTGTGGGTTGGTCTGGGTCTTACAATCAGAGCTCCCCTGTGGCCCTTTCTTAGGCATGTGCTGGGTTGCTCCGGGTCACCCTAACAGGGCTGTCTAGGAGGCTGGGGTGGAGTAGGCACCAGTTGCTCTGGGTCACACAGGTTTCTCTGGGTTGCACAGTCCATGCTGTCTTGTGGCCTAGAGTGGGGCATGCTCTGGGTTGCTTCAGGTTGCCCCAGCAGTAGGTCCCAGGGCTTGGGATGGAGTGGGTGCTGGGTAGCTCCAGGTCAGGCTAGCATTACAGTTCTGGGGTGGGGGTGGGGCACAGGGTTCCCCATGGCCTGCACTCATTGCAGGGTCTTGGAGCTGGATCCTAGCTAGCTAGTGAGAAGGCCTGGTGCAGGAGCTCACTCTGGCAGCATGCACTCCCTGCAGACGTCTGGGAGACTGCCAGAAGGTACTGCACCACTCACTGCCAGGGCACGGTGGTGGTTCCACTTGGGTTATGGCTGGCAAGCGGTGTTCTCTAGGCGTCCTCTGTCCTTCCTTATTGAAACTTGTCTCCTAAGCCATGTCTAACTTGTTAATTCAGGGTGGATGTTCTCTGATTTAGTTGCTTTTCTGGCCTGGCCCTAGGAAGGAGGTGCACTACACTGCTGCCTATTCGGCCATCATTTTTCCTGCACATTTATTATTTATGAAAGGTTGACTGGTTCTTCCCACTTTAACCTTTTTTTTTTTTTTTAACATGAGACATTTAATTCATCATGGAGTAAATATTTTTAAATATTCAGTAAGATTTTTCTCCTCTCACTCCAAATAAACTGTAAAATTTCACAAAGCCATATGGTGGAGCTAGTGGACAAAGGTTGATTCATACAGATTTCATTGTTTTGCTGGTTTCTATGTTTGAGATTTTATTATTTTTCACCACATTTACTACAATGGTAAGTCTGACAAATTTCCTATGAAATTTACTATTTGCTTTTATATTTTATTTAAAATTCTTTACCCAGTTTTAGTAGCTTAGTTCTTAAAGAGTTGTAAAAATAAATGATAGCCATTATAATTTTCAATCAGATAATATATCTTTTTAAAGAAGGGTAGTTATAGGACATGACATTCACATTGAAGCCTTAATTACTCTATAGATATCTGTAGCAGAATTATGGATTTTTTGAGATATAATATGGCATCATTAGGATTTAGACACTGAGAGAAAATTAATTATACATATATTTCATTCAGTGATTTTTTTCAAAGGAAATAATCAACATTACGCTAATGGTAGACTGTTCAGACAATAATAGGTGAAGGCCTTGGGTGGGGCAGGGGTCTGAGTGGATGGGGACAAAGAGGAAGAAAATCGGGGATATCTGTAATATTGTCAACAAGAAATAAAAAAAGAAACATTTGTTCAGTTAGTGGAATAAGACTCATGTAGACTTATTTAGCTTTCTTAATTGTAATTTATATTACATCAATACAGAGTGATGAGAAAAGAATAATACATGTGTCTAATGGGCAGAACTATACAAGATTGTGTGAGAATATAAACATTAATAAAATAATGTCATTTTATACATAGAGCATATAATCTAGTTTTATGAATAGCACAAGTTTATAAAAAGTTAAATAACATTGAAAATTAAAATATTATTCCAGGCCAGAATTGAAGAGCTATCATAAGAAAATACATATTTAGGATCCAAATAAATTTTCAGAACACAACTTGGAGTATTAATAGGAATTATAGAATAATGTAAGAAGGATTGAGAGACACAAACACTAAATTAACAGTTATCTATATACTTATGACTAAAAATGAAAGGAAAAAAACTCTACTTTAAAAAATACTTGAGTTGTATTATTCACTTTACTAAAAGGCAAAGACTACACATAATGTTTCAATGCATTTAAGATACATTAAAGCAGAGCATATTGGGATTTTCCCAACACATCTAAATTTATAAACAAGTATAGGCTGTTAGCCACTATACTGAAATAAAAATATATATAAAATAAAAATATAAACAAGTACATGTTTTTCTTCTATAGACATAATACACAGTTTTTAAAAAGGAGTCTCATCTAATTAAATATTATCACTTAATTATAAACTATATATAAATTATAATTCTTGACTATAAAATTTAATGTAACATGTATTAAGTATTAAATAAAGACTATCTGTTTCAAAAAAGAATTAGCTTTCATTGATTGTTCCAGGTATGCCATGTGTTAGGGTAAAGGGCATAAGATAGCTTAATCACAAACCAATGAAAGTTCAAGGAAAGTAAGTTTTACTATAAAATGTGTTAATGATGAGAAGGATCTCTTACCCTTTGAGATCATATGGAGGGACCTAGAGATTATTCTGCTAAGCAAAATAAACCTGTCAGAGAAGACAAGTATCACACGATCTCACTTATATGTGGAATCTAACAAACAAAATAAACTGATGAACAAAATAGAACCAGAAGCATGGAAACATGGAACAGACTGACAAATCTTAGAGGGAAGAAGGGAGGAGGAATGGAAAGAGATTAACCAAAGAACCTATGTGCATATATATGCATTGCTTATGGACACAGACAATAGGGCGGTGAAGACCTGAGGGATAGATGAGAGTGGGGTAAAGGGGATCAATGGGGAAAAAGGGGAACATCTGTAATATCTCTCAACAATAAAGACAAATTTAAAAAAATGAAAAAAATGTGTTAATGATCAAGTTACCAAGAATGTTAGAATGAGTGCAATAAGACAACAGAAGTCATTTGTAGAGTGTCAGCCACACAATCAAAACAGAAGTTGTATTTAATGTCTACAACTCTGGACAGTACATCCTTTTTGAGTACCAATTTTACAAACTAGGAAACAGGCATAGAGTTATTTATAATATTCCCAAGATTCCACACTGACTAAGTGGCAGAGCTAGGCTTTAAACTTACATCTGTCAAACAGAAATTCTGCTCTTTTGACTACAATGCACACAGGCTTAATTTTGAGCCATGGGCAATTAAGACTAAGGATGTCATTAACAAGAGAAGAAAGAGATGTTGGAAGAAAGAAGATGATTTTAGTTTAAGACATATATAATAACATTAATTTGCTGAAAGACAACTTAAGGAACATGTAGGCCATTACACTGCATAAATGTTTAACAAGCAACTATTGAGCACAAGTTATAGCAGGCACTTCAATAGACATTGAGGCTTCAAAGGAAAACTTAAAATCAAAGGATGAAGAGAGACAAGTAGAACACAATTATAACACAGCACGAGGAGTGTTTTAATTAACTCATAAAAGCTAACTATGTAGGAATAAAAGAAGGTGTAGCAAATTCTGATTGGGGATAGGTATCAAGTACCTGGTACTTAACGCAAAATTTTGTATGCATAAATAAAGGCAGGTTTCATAGAACAAGTGACATTTCAGGCCAAAAAATAAATAGAAATTCAGCCCTAACCGGTTTGGCTCAGTGGATAGAGCGTCGGCCTGCAGACTGAAGGGTCCTGGGTTCGATTCCAGTCAAGGGCATATACCTTGGTTGTGGGCACATCCCCAGTGGGGGGTGTGCAGGAGGCAGCTGATGGATGTTTCTCTCTCATCGATGTTTCTGACTCTCTGTTCCTCTCCCTTCCTCTCTGTAAAAAATCAATAAAATATATTTAAAAAAATAAAACAATAAATAGGAGTTCAGTTGGCCTGATTCTCCTAAGGTCAATCAGCTACTTAGTGCAAAATTCAAGACACAGCTCAAATCTCCAGACTAGGCAAACTGAAGCATATGGGTGAAATAAGGCTTACTTTGTGTTTTGTAAATAAAGTTTGAAAAAAAAGTTTGAGTGTAACACAGTCATCCTCATTTGTTCAGTTATTATCTATGGTTGCATCCACCCTACAGAGGCAGAACTGATCATTTGCAATGTTGCATACTACAATGCCTAAAATATTTTTATCTCTGGCCCTTTATAAAAATAAGTTTGCCAACATTGACTCTAGGATTTCAGCTCAGCTTCTCTTCAATATACTACATTAAGGATGATATTGGTGAAAATGTGAGACTACATCTAAAATAGATTAAGACCAAACAAATATTTTGAAAGTAACAATCATAATGGTGACATTAAATATCCTAAAATTAAATGGGGCCTCTTACAATATGAATATCACAAAGTACAGGAAAGCATCCAACAAAGAAACCAAAGGCATATCCACATTTAGGAACTGGGACAAGAAGGGAAGGTCAAGAAAAAACAGCAGGAGAAGGGAAGTAGGATATTACAGGAAACAAAATAGGAGAATATTCAAGACTGCTGGAATGGTGAATCTAAAGCTAAAGAAAGATCTAAGGAGGCAAGAAATAAGAGAAGACATCAGATTTGGAATTAAAGGAGCACTGGAAGTTTCTTTAGTTGGTGGAGATAAGGTAACACTTTTATTCAATTAAAAAAAAGAAGACATTCCCTTCCTGGCACACAATTTCACAAGGCACTGTTTAAATGTAATTCTCATTATAGTGTGTTATACATTTTACAAGTAAGAAACAGAAGTTTTTGTTAGTTTGCATGTGCCTAATGCTTAGTGAAAAGGAGGGCACTCTGTGGGTTGACCTAAGATTATAGTCTGAAAAGTTTAAAAGTTTCCACAGGTAAAAAACAGATCACATAAAAAGAGTGAACTACCAGAATGGCATTGAATTTCTTAATAACAGTGCAGCAAGCTAGGAGACAATGGAACAAAACACTTAAAATGCTGAGGAAATTTAAAGTTTTATACCTAGCCAACCATAAATCAAGAATAAGTATAATAAAGACATTTTTAAACATTCTCAAAAAAATTGACCTACCAAGTACCATTTCTCACAGAACTCTGGAAAATGTCTTCCCCTAAAATGAAAAGTAATCCTAGAGAAAGTCACAGGATCAAGGAAACACAATCCAAATCAGAACAGAAGTAAAGGGAATTCTTTTGGCAAAGGTAAAAAGAAGTCTCAGAGTGATTGCAGCAGAACTAGAAAAATGTTTGGGCTTTTTGGAAAAGAAACCATTAACAATGACAAACTTATGAATTTGCTATTCAACAATTACTGAGGGTGTAATGTCATTCATGAGCTAAGTATAAAATAGTTGTGCATAATAATACTTTACTTCTTTAATTGTTTAGTTTCTAGAATGATGTTACTACCCTAATTTTAAATACATTTTCTTTTGTTCTCTCACAAAATTTTAATATTAAAGGAATTAAGATAATGGACTGTGATTGTATTTTTATATTGCATTTGTATTTGAGAATTTCTTAATATCTTCCTATATAATAAAAGGCTAGTATGCAAATTGACCAAACAGTGGAATGACTGGTCAATATGAAGCACACTGACCACCAGGGGGTAGATGCTCCATGCAGAAGTTGCCCCCTGGTGGTCAGTGTGCTCCCACAGGGGGAGCGCTGCTCAGCCAAAAGCTGGGCTCATAGCTGGTGAGCGTAGCGGCGATGGCGGGAGCCTCTCCTGCCTCCATGGCAGTGCTAAGGACCCCTTGGGGGATGTCCAACTGCTGGCTTAGACGGACATCTCCCTAGGGGTCCAGGACTGCAAGAGGGTGCAGGCCGAGCTGAGGGAACCCCCCACCCCATGCATGAATGTTGTGCACTGGGCCTCTAGTATAATAATAAAATAAAGTCATATAATAATAAAATGAAGTCATTTAAGTATACATTTGGAAATAAGGCCATGTACTTTTCTATGTGTCATTTCAGTATACATCATCCAGAAACTTCCTTGTGGTCACCTTTATTTTAAAAATAATCCTATCATCTGAGGTACTTCGGGAAAGATTTTCAGTTTAGAAATTCAGGAGGGATGTCTGACCTCTGAAGAACTGCCTCTCAAGACTATGAGGCTGGACTCTAGTGGAATGTGGGTAACAGTGTTCAGGATCCTGGCAGGAACCATTGACAGTCAGCTCTGTTCTCCCTTTTTCTCTCTATGAACAACAGGAAGCAAACTGGTTTAAAATCCCTACTTGAAGTCTATGCTGATGACTCAAGCAGCATTAATTTCAACATAAGTCATAGCTGTCTTGACTACACTTAGACCTTTTTGTTAATCACCAAAATGTAGCACTAACTGTATTCCAGGGCTTCGATTGTGGTAAATGTTGCCATGTAAAAGGTGACAAAGGATGGCAGCTGGCTCCATCAGAAAAAAAAAAATGCAAAATCTTTCTGTATTACTTCTCAGTGATCTTAAATTGTTGCTGGACATGGAAGTACTTCCACATAATTTTCACAACTTAATTGCTATCTTAAAATGGCTAAAGTAATACATGGGTACTTGTGCATAAAACAAAATAGGATTCATAAGTTCTAAATAGGTCTTTCAAAGTGAAAACTTAAGGGTGGGTCAGAACTAACTGATAAAACTTTAGCAATTTAATGGTTTTTGTTCTTAGAAGAGTTATGCATAAAGTTAATAAAAACAGTAAATATCAAAAGAAACTTTAGAAAGCATCACAATATCATTAACTATTTGGAATAAAAAAAACTTAATTGTTCTTAATTCCAATGAACTTTATTGGTTATTGTCTTAGACCAGTGGTCAGCAAACTCATTAGTCAACAGTGCCAAATATCAACAGTACGACGATTGAAATTTCTTTTGAGAGCCAAATTTTTTAAACTTAAACTTCTTCTAACGCCACTTCTTCAAAATAGACTCACCCAGGCCGTGGTATTTTGTGGAAGAGCCACACTGAAGGGGCCAAAGAGCCACACGTGGCTGGCGAGCCGCGGTTTGCCGACCACTGTCTTAGACCAACAGATTTTGCTCCCTTGTTGGATCACATGCTTATGAGCTTTACTGAATTGGAACTGGGAGGGGTAAAAGTTATCATTTAAAAATATACATTAAAAAATCTTTTCTCTAGTTTAATGTTTCTCAACCAATGGGCGATTTTACCCTTCAGGGGACATTTGGCAACATCTGGAGACATTTTATTGTCCCCGCTGAGTGTTTTGGTGGTTACTGGCATCTAGCGGGTAAATAGCAGAGATGCTGCTAAATAAAAAATTATCCAGAAAAATATTTATAGTATGGGATTGAGAAATACAGCTCTAGTCCAGAGATTATAGGGCTCTGAGATTAGGAAGAGGACTTGGAGAGTAAAAGCCTAATTTATCACACAAATTCCCATAATGTTGCAGTACTGTAAGACAGTGTTTTCCAAGTTAGAATTATCATATTGTTATTTTTATATGACTATTTGTTTACGTTGACCACTTCTATGAAAACACAAAATTTAAAAACTTAAAAAATTCAGCTCACATTACACAAATGGATAATCACTGATTGGCTTTAATTTAATAAACACTTGCTTGACCCAATATTTATTCAAGAGTTTTGACTTGAAATTTGATGCTTTGAGTCAGTCATGTACCATTCAGGATCTTCAATGCTAGAAGGCCATTTTGTAAAGTGTTAACGTTAATTAACATGCCCATGTTAAACGTGGATATTTTTAAGTTTAAAGTCATAGACACTTCAGATGAAGGAAATGTTTTCAAGATGTAAACATTTCTAAGTGCATGTCCTCAGATGTGCTGATGCTTCCCCAAGCAAAACACATAAGAAAGTAGCTTGTTAAAGCTCCTAAATTAAAACTTAAATGTCAGAGTAGCCAGTAAAGCATAGAAAATACTGCTATAACTATGTATGATGCCAGTTGGGTACTAGAAATATTGAAGGGAACACTATGTAAATTATATGATTGTTTAATCACTAAGCTGTACACCTGAAACCAACACAAAATAATATTGAAAGTAGGCTGTAATTGAAAGAAAAAAAATAGTAGTCAGAATCCTCTGCCAAGGATGCAGCAGTAATACAGTTCTTCCCCCAGGCTTAAATTTACCTCACACTAATACCATTTTGCTCTTCCTTAGGTTAAATTCTCCTTTTTAAATTTTTTTTAGCTAAAATAAGCCAACGTGTTGCATAATAAATGTCCATTGAATTCCCATTCCTGGGCATGGATCTGTCCCTCTGTACCAACATGTTCCTTCTCTGACTGGTTTATGACAGTCTTACATTTTCAAAATAACTGCAGAGCACTTTCTGGCTTAGAATGAGGTTATTTACTCACTGAAAAACACCCAATGGGCTCCATCATGGCTTCTGGAGCAGAAAGTTGGACTAACTGAATTCTTGAAGGCTCTTTCACACTGGAATTCAATTAAACTAAAGTGAGGGCTAAGAAATAGAAAATAGAACTATGCTAATGCCATTGGAAAATTCAGACAAAAAGTTGAATTTTAAGCAACTGCATTTGACAGTAGGCTTTCTGCTCAGGCAACAGAATCAGATAAACTATTTTCCTTTTCAGTTTCTTTTCTTCTTTTTCCCTTTTTGAAAAGTTGTGATACCAAGGGAACAATCAGTTTCCTTATAAAAAACAAAACACAAAAATAGATTAATTCATTTTAGCTTCCTATTGTTTGAGTCATACTTTGAGTGTCACTCCTAGGAACACCCACTCTGGCCGTCTAGGCAGACATTTTAAAAGGAGATTTTTGGTACATGCAGTAAAACTAAAGATATTCATCTCTGTTCACTGTCTAGACATGGAAAATATCTGGGAAATCATATAAATTTCCTTCCATACTTCTTCTAGATCTCTATTAGGAAACTGCTCTACTGCTGGTCTCTGTCATAAAAATCATTGGACTCACAAATTCTGTTCTTTATGTCTTCCTTAGTCCTAATACATGTAAAAGGGAATGAATAATAATCTCAAATTAATAATCTCTGCAAACATCTTTCTCACTTCAGTGGACTTTGGCATATAATATGAGTTACAAAGGCTGTCACTTCCTTAATCCTGCATATGCTTGTTCAAGTAAGAAAATATGCTTTCTATTCCTAACATTATGCTTTGATTCTGAAAATAAATCCCTGGTCTGGAATGCAGGCTTCTTCTCTAGCCTATCTGAATGGTGATTATCTGACAATCCTTGTTGGTGATTTGGAACTACTGTGTCTACAAAGAGTTTCCTCAGCACTCAAACTCTCAGCAAGTTTTGACTCTTTAGAATGCTGAGTAATCCCTGTGTTAATTTAATTGGCACTGACAATTTTTTTTATTTTCTTTATTGATTAAGGTATTACATATGTGTCCTTATACCCCCTATTGCCCCTATTGCCCCTATTGCCCCTCCCCCCACTCATGCCTTCACCCTCTGCTGTCTGTGTCCATTGCTTAGGCTTATATGCATGCATACAAGACCTTTGGTTGATCTCTTCCCCTTACCCCCACCCTCACCTGCCTTCCCTGAAGTTTGACGTTCTGATTGATGTTTCTCTGTCTCTGGATCTATTTTTGTTCATCAGTTTATGTTGTTCATTATATTCCACAAATGAGTGAGATCATGTGATATTTATCTTTCTCCAACTGACTTATTTAGCTTAGCATAGTGCTCTCCAGGTCCATCCATGCTGTTGCAAATGGTAAGAACTCCTTTTTTTAATACAGTGTAGTATTCCATTGTGTAGATGTACCACAGATTTCTAATCCACTCATCTGCTGATGGGCACTTAAGCTGTTTCCAAATCTTAGCTGTGGTGAATTGTGCTGCTATGAACATAGGGGTGCATATATCCTTTCTGATTCGTGTTTCTAGTTTCTTGGGATATATTCCTAGAAGTGGGATCACTGGGTCAAATGGGAGTTCCATTTTTAGTTTTCTGAGGAAACTCCATACTGTTCTCCACAGTGGCTGCATCAGTCTGCATTTCCACCAGCAGTGCACAAGGGTTCCTTTTTCTCTGCATCCTCGTCAGCATTTGTCATTTGTTGATTTGTTGATGAGAGCTATTCTGACAGGTGTGAGATGGTACCTCATTGTCATTTTGATTTGCATCTCTCGGATGATTAGTAACTTTGAAAATGTTTTTATATGTCTCTTGGCCTTCCTTATGTCCTCTTTCAAAAAGTATCTATTTAGGTCCATTGCCCATTTTTTTATTGGGTTGTTTATCTTCCTTTTGTTAAGTTGTATGAGTTCCTTTAAATGTTGGAGATAAACCCTTATAGGTGATAACATTGTCAAATATGTTCTCTCATACAATGGGCTTTCTTGTTGTTTTGTTGATGGTTTCTTTTGCTGTGCAGAAGCTTTTTATTTTGATGTAGTCTCATTTGTTTATTTTCTCTTTAGTTTCCATTGCCCTAGGAGCTGTATCGGTGAAGATATTGCTTCTGCATATGTCTGAGATTTTGCTGCCTGTGGATTCCTGTCAACCAAGAGGAATTGCTTTGGGTAGTATGGACATTTTAATGATGTTGATTCTACAATCCATGAACACAGTATGTTCTTCCGTCTGCTTATGTCTTCCTCTATCTCTTTTTTCAGTGTCCTGTAGTTTTCTGAGTACAGGTTTTTTACCACCTTAGTTAAGTTTATTCCTAGGTATCTTAAATTTTTTGGTGCAATGATAAATGTGATTGTTTTTTCATTTCTCTTTCTGTGAGTTCATCATTGCTGTATAAAAATGCCATAGATTTCTGGGTGTTAATTTTGTATCCTGCAACATTGCCAAATTCATTTATTAAGTCTAATAATTTTTTGATGGAGTCATTAGGGTTTTCTATGTACAATATCATGTCATCTGTGAATAAGGACAGTTTTACGTCTTCTTTTGCAATTTGGATACCTTTGATTTCTTCTTCTTGTCTAATTGCTATGGCTAGAACTTCCAAAACTATGTCAAACAGGAGTGGTGAAAGTGGGCATCCATGTCTCATTCCTGTTCTTAGGTGAAATAGTTTTAGTTTTTGCCTATTGAGTATGATGTTGGCTATAGGTTTGTCATATAAGGCTTTTGTTATGTTCAGATATGATCCCTCTATTCCCACTTTGCTGAGAGTTTTTAATTAAGAAAGGGTATTTGATTTTGTCAAATGCTTTTTCTGCATCGATTGATATGGCTAGGTGATTTTTATCTCTCAATTTGTTTATGTGATGTATCATGTTTATTGATTTGTGGATATTGTACCATTCTTGCATCCCCAGGTTGAATACTACTTGGTCATAGTATATGATCTTTCTGATGTAATGCTGGATCTGATTTGCTAAAATTTTGTGGAGGATTTTGACATCTATGTTCATGAGGGATTTTGGCCTGTAATTCTCTTTCATTGTGTTGTCTTTATCTGGTTTTGGTATTAGGGTGATGCTGGCTTCATAGAATGAGTTTGGAAGTGTTCCTTCCTCTTGAATTTTTTGGAATAATCTGAGGAGGATAGGTTTTAGTTCTTCTTTGAATGTTTGGTAAAAGTTCCCTGTGAAGCCATCTGGCCCTGTCCTTTTGTTTGTTGAAAGCTTTTTGATGACTGCTTCAATTTCCTCCATAGTTATCAGCCTATTGAGATTTTTAGATTCTTCCTGATTGAGTTTTGGAAGGTTGTATTTTTCTAGGAATAGGTCCATTTCCTCTAGGTTGTCTAGTTTGTTGGAATAGAGTTGTTCATAGTATTTTTAACAATCTTTTCTATTTCTGTAGGGTCTGTTGTTATTTCACATCTTTAATTTCTGATTTTGTTTTTGGGGGTCCTCTCTCTTTGCTTCTTGGTGAGCCTGGCTAGAGGTTCATCAATCTTGTTTATGCTTTCAAAGAACCAGCTCTTGGTTTCATTGATCTTTCGTATTTTTTTTTTGTGTGTGTGTCTCTATGTCAGTTATCCTGCTCTGATCTTTACTATCTCCTTACTTCTGCTTACTGTGGGATTTTCTTGTGACTCTCTTTCTAATTCTTTAAGTTGTAGAGTTAGATAATTTATTACCATATATATTTTTTTGAGGTAGGCCTGTAGAGCTATAAACATCCCTCTCAGGACTGCTTTCACTGTGTCCCATAGATTTTGGATTGCAGTGTTTTCATTTTCATTCATTTTCAGGATATTTTTAATTTCTTCTTTGATCTCTTTGGTAACCCAATCATTGTTATTTTTTTTCCTGCTGATGTTATTTAGTTATTTATTTTTAAAATAAATCTTTATTGTTCAGATTATTACAGATGTTCCTCTTTTTTCCCCATACAGCTCCCCTCCACCTGATTCTCCCCCACCCCATGCCCTTACTCCCCACCACTGTCCTCATCCATAGGTGTAAGATTTTTGTCCAATCTCTTCCCACACCCCTACTGCCCCCTTCCCCCCGAGAATTGTCAGTCGACTCCCTTTCTATGCCCCTGATTCTATTATATTCACCAGTTTATTCTGTTCATCAGATTTTTTGATTCACTTGTTGATGGATATGTATTTGTTTTCACTTTGTTGTTCACAATTGTTATCTTTACCTTTTTCTTCTTCTTCCTCTTCTTAAAGAATACCCTTCAGCATTTCATATAATACTGGTTTGGTGGTGATGAACTCCTTTAGCATTTTCCTTGTCGGTGAAGCTGTTTATCTGACCTTCAATTCTGAATGATAACTTTGCTGGGTAGAGTAATCTTGGTTGTAGGTTCTTGCTGTTCATCACTTTGAATATTTCTTGCCACTCCCTTCTGGCCTGCATAGTTTCTGTTGAGAAATCAGCTGACAGTCGTATGGGTACTCTCCTGTAGGTAACTAACTGTTTTTCTCTTGCTGCTTTTAATATTCTATCTTTGTCTTTTGCCCTTGGCATTTTAATTATGATGTGTCTTGGTGTGGTCCTCTTTGGATTCTTTTTTTGGGGGGGTTCTCTGTGCTTCCTGGACTTGTAAATCTATTTCTTTCACCAGGTAGAGAAAGTTTTCTGTCATTATTTCTTCAAATAGGTTTTCAGTATCTTGCTCTCTCTCTTCTTCTGGCACCCCCATAATACGGATGTTGGTACACTTGAAGTTGTCCCAGAGGCTCCTTACACTATCTTCATATTTTTTTATTCTTTTTTCTTTTTGTTTTTCTGGTTGGGTGTTTTTTTGTTTCCTCATATTTCAGATCTTTGGTTTGATTCTTGGGGTCCTCTAGTCTACTGTTGGATTTCTGTATATTATTCTTTATTTCAGACATTGTATGCTTAATCTCTGCCTGGTCCTTTTCCATTTTTTTGGCATCTTCATTAAGATCTTTGAAGGTCTCACTAAGTTCCTTGGAGGTCTCACTAAGTTTCTCGTTGGTTTCTAGAAGATTCTTGAGTAACCTTATAACTGTGGTTTTGAACTCTATATCCAGTAGTTTGCTTTCCTCCATTTCTTTCATTTGTGACATGTTTTTTTGGCTGCTTCCTTGTGTTGATGGAGTGGCTTTGTGTGGTAGGTGACATATAGGGCCCAGTGGCTCTGCTTCCCCAATCACCTGAGGTGGACACTCTTGGTGCCCCTTTGTGGTCTGGGTGCACAGTCTTGTTGTAATTAAGCCTTGATTGCTGTTGGTACACTGGGAGGAACTGACCTCCAGGCCAATTGGCTGTGAGGATCAGCTGTGTCTATAATGGAAGAACTGATGTGCTGGAGACACCCTTATGGGGCAGAACTTGCTTCAGTAGGGCTTTGGTGCTCACTGAGTCTGCCTCTTGAGTGTGTCACTTATGGATGTGAAGAGTTGAAATCTGGTGTCATCTCACACTGACTACTACGTACACTGGCTCCTGGATCTTCAAGGAGGTGCAAGTCAGCTACTGTCTATGGCCACCCAGCAGGAACTACAGTGAGATCTGCAGATTTCTCCTCTTTGTTTGGGATTTGGAAGTTTGAGAGCTGTCTGACCCAGGTGCAGTTTGTTAGGGTAAGCTGGGAAAGGGCAGGCCATTCATATGCAAATGCCACTGTGCACAGCTCGGGTGGGTTTGTAAACTGGGTGGGGTGGGGTCTCAGGGAATCACTAGGGTGTGGCAACCAGTGATGGCTGCCAGTCAGCTGTCTCTGTGTCTGTTATGTGTTTCTGTGTCTCTGCATTTCCGTGTCCCCTCATCCCGCACCCCAGCACAGTAAACAATGATTCCTGCATGCACCTATGCGAGAAAGCCACCCTCACTTTCCAACCCAATGCCAGACAGTCCAGTTTCTCCTCATAGGAGTCTGGGTCCCCAGAATCTTGCCGGAAACTGGAGTTCAGAGCAGTCGGGAACTTGTATCTCCCTTCCAACTGAAAAAAACAGCACACCCGATTCGCGTGCCTCTGTACCTCTGCTTTTCCGTGGCTCTACACCTCCTACTCAGTCTCAATGATCTTTTTTTCTTTCCTTCTAGTTGTAGAACTTCTACTCAGCCAGCTTTCCCATGGTTCTGGGTAATAGTCGTTTTGTCTTTTAGTTGTAGTTTTGGTGTGGTTGTGAGAGGCAGCACATACAGATGTATACCTTATGCCACCATCTTGGTTTCTCCCCAATCATTGTTTAATAACATGTTATTCAACTTCCAAGTGTTTGAATTTTTTTATTGTTTTTATTGTAGTTTATTTCTAATATTATGCCATTGTGGTCTGAGAAGATGATTGATATGATTTCAATCTTCTTGAATTTGGAGAGACTTTGCCTATGACCCAATATGTGGTCTATCTTTGAAAATGTTCCATTTTCACTTGAGAAGAATGTATATTCTGTGTCTTTGGGGTGAAATGTTCTGAAGATGTCAATTAAGTCCATCTGATCTAGTGAATCATTTAGGATTGCTGATTTTTTTAAAAAATATATTTTATTAATTTTTTACAGAGAGGATGAGAGAGGAGAGGGATAGAGAGCTAGAAACATCGATGAGAGAGAAACATCGATCAGCTGCCTCCTGCACACCCCCTACTGGGGATGTGCCCGCAACCAAGGCACGTGCCCCTGACCGGAATAGAACCTGGGACCACTCAGTCCGCAGACCGACACTCTATCCACTGAGCCAAACCGGTTTCGGCTCTTTGCTGATTTTTTGTCTAGAGGATTTATCTTGTGATGTCAGTGGGGTATTAAAGTCCCCTACTATGATTGTATTTTTGTTGATCTCTCCTTTGATATCTTCCAGAAGTTTTTCTTTTTAAATGTATTTGGCTGTTCCTGCATTGGGTGCATTTATGTTTACCAAAGTTATATCCTCTTGTTCTATTGATCCCTATAGTATTATGAAGTAGCCTTTCTTATCTCTTGTTATGGCCTTCACTTTGAAGTCTATTTTTTCAGATATAGGTATTGCTACCCCAGCTTTCATTTTTCATTTACATTTGCCTGGAAGATATTTTTCCATGCTTTCACTTTCAGTCTGTGTGAGTCCCGTGTTCTGAGGTGAGTCTCTCATAGATAGTATCTATACCGGCCATGTTTTCTTATCCATTCTGTCACTTGATGTCTTTTGATTGGAAGCTGCAACAATTTTGTCAAAGAAGAACAAAGTTGCAGGGATCACAATGCCAGATAACAAGTTGTGCTACAAAGTCCCTGTACTCACAACAGCCTTGTACTGGCACACCATTAGGCATATAGAACAGAACAGAGAACCTAGAAATTGACCCAAGCCATTACACTCATTAATATTTGACAAAGGAGGCAAGAGCACACAATGGAGCAAAGACAGTCTCTTCAATAAATGGTGTTGGAAAACTTGGACAGATACATACAAAAAAATGAAACTAGACCACCAACTCACACCATACAGAAAAATAAACTCAAAATGGATAAAAGACTTAAATGTAAGACCTGAAACCATAAAAATCCTAGAGGAAACCATTGGTAGCAAAACCATTGGTTGAGAAATCTCTCGTAGCAATATGTTTATGAATACATCTCCTAGGGACAATGGAAACTAAGGAGAAAATAAACAATGGGTACCTTGTCAAAATAAAAAGCTTATATACAGCAAAAGAAACCATCAACAAACTAACAAGAGAGCCCACTGCATGGGAGAATATATTTGGCAATGATACATCTGACAAATTGTTAATATCCAAGATATATAAGGAATTCATACAACTTAGAAAATTACCTAAATAGACACTTTTCCAAAGTGGACATGCAGATTGCCAAGAGACATATGAAAAAATGCTCAAAGTCACTGATCATCAAAGAGCTGCAAATTAAAATGGCAATGAAATATCACCTAACACCTGTCAGAATGGCTATTATTAACATATCAACAAATGACAAGTATTTGAGAGGATTTGGAGAAAAGGGAGCCCTAGTACACTGCTGGTGGGCATGCATACTGGTTCTGCCATTATGGAAAACAGTATGAAGTTCCCTCAAAAAATTAAACATGGAACTGCCATTTGACCCAGTGATCCCACTTCCAGGAATATATCCTAAGGAACCTGAAACATTCATCAGAAAGAATATATGCACCCATATGTTCATAGAAACACAATTTACAATAGCTAAGATCTGAAAACAGCCCAAGTGTCCATCAGAAGATGAGTGGATAAAAAAGCTGTCATTTACACTATGGAATACTATACAGCAGTAAAAAAGAAGGGTGTCTTACCTTTTGAGACAGCATGGGGGAACCTGAAGAGCATTATGCTAAGTGAAATAAGCCAGTCAGAGAAAGACAAGTATCACAAGATCTCACTCATATGTGCAACCTAACAGAGTAAACTAATGAACAAAATAGATCCAGAAATCTATTGAATCTCAGACTGTTGAATCTCAGAGGGAAGGAAGGGTGGGTTGATGGGGGGGAAGAGATTAACAAAAGAACTTGTATGCATTACCCATGGACACAGACAATATTGTGGTGAAAGCCTGGGGTGGGGGAAAGGGAGTGGGAGTGGGCTGAAAGGGTCAATGAGGGAAAAAAGGGGACATATGTAATACTTTCAACAATAAAGTTGTGTTTTTTAAAAAAAGAAAGAAGATGGAGAACAATTTTGGGCAGCGTACACAGGTTTCTTAGAAATAAGGCCTGACAGGACAAATCCAGGCCACAAAGGAGACAATTATCAGGTGGCCTACTAAGGGCAGCTATGTTCAAGAGTCAGCTCAGAAGTTCATGCAAATCATTGATTAGAGAGTTGCAAGACCAGCCATGTGAAAGGTATGGGAATTTAGGAACCAGGAAGAATTTAAGGCAGATTGTGAAACTGAAAGTTACAGGAGAGCACCTGGGGGGCAAAATCTAGTGTACTGAATGAAGGTAGTGGAAGACTGTTGTGCCCTGTTCCTGAGCAGTTGTATCCAAGCAAGAATGAATGCATGGACCAGGTCAGCTTAAGGGAGGAGTGTGGTAGACTACTCATCATGCATTGGTTTTTCTTTTTCACAATTTTCCCTGTAACCAAATATATCTTTTTGGTAAAAAAAAAATCCATTTGATGTGTTTGATGTATTTGACTTCCTTTCCCTTTAGCCACAGAAGTTACTATATAACCTTAGCTAGCTTTATCAGAGTCCTTTATCAACCTGGCCACAGTGATTGATTCAAGGATGAGGACATAATCTAACTGGACCAGGTACAACCTTCCCAAGGCTCTTGATATTAATTTCTAGGAAAAAGATTATTTCTTCTCTCTGTATTTGCTATCTGTATAATGAGAAACATTGGCATCCTATGGGGCTCACCTGAAAAGGAAGCCAAGAAAATTGAAAACTGAGCCTAAAGGTGGAGAAGACTAAGATTCCTGAGAAAATCCCCTGTAGTATGCCAAATTAGATTTGCTACCTTCTTAGTTAAGGAAGCCAATCTATTCCCTATTTTGTTTACACTGGTTTGGGTGAGTTTCTGTGACATGTAACTTTAGTGTTTACCAAAATAGTGAGTGCTCTGGTGGTGTGCACAGTTGGTTGCTGTCCCATGCACCCAAGGGTCATGGATTGATTCTTGATCAGGGTACATGCCTGGGTTGCAGGTTCAATCCTTGGTTGGGGTGTGTGCAGGAGGCAACCAACCGATGTTTCTCTCTCACATTGATGTTTTTCTCTCTCTTTTTTCTCTCTCTCTCTCCTTCTTCCTTCCCTCTCTCTCTAAAAAGAAATAATGGAAAAAAAAGTGGATAAATGCATCTAGCTTCAGTAACCAGGTAGACATACTCTGTGGTAGGCAATTGTAACCACTGCAATTTTGTCAGGGATAAATGACATTAGGATTAGAAAGTACGATATATTAAACTAGAATTTATGGAATTTATTTCATATTTTTATATGAAAATGAAAATGGAAAAAGAAAAATTTAAAGCTTATATAAACAGAATATAAAGTTTTAAAGACATTGCTTGTTTTATTCTACCTTATTTTATTATGGTTATTTAATGATGTTTGTCTATTCCCTATGGCACAGATATCTGTTGATTTGAAATAAATTGGATTGAATGTAAATAGCTTTCAAAATGGAAGAGAAAATAAAATTATATTTATGACTACTTACTTGGCACCAGACACCATAAAACCATTTTCTAATTTTTTCTTATTGTTCGCTCAACACTGCAATGGGAAAGCCATTTGCTTCTTCATTTAACAGATAAGGACTTGAAGAATGAAGTGCCATCAGTGACTCCTGACATCACACAGAGCTAGGGTTTGAATCCTGCACTGGTAATCTTTCCCTCATACGATTATGCATGTAGGATTCTCCCACTTGCTCTGGTCTGGATTTGAGATGAGATGAATCATATATGCTAGGATAGTTTTGCTTCAGTATTGATTCTAAATTATGAGAATTTATCTCTAATGTATTAACCTTGTTTGTGGTCCTTATTTGAGGAGTGAAATGTACTAATGGAAGAAATCATGAGCATGAAAACTTTCTTATCTATTCAGAAAACTCTGTCCTTTCCCCCTCACTTCCTATTTAACTTTAGTACCAGAACCAGAACGCTCTCCAAAGAGCCAAGTCCTCAGTAGGTGTTGTTTTATAACTACTTCAAACAAGAAGCCACTCTAAAGACAGTAGCTTAAAAAAATGTGTTTCTGGTAAATTAAAGGAGGTTAACTGATCACTGGAGATAAACAGGTGATGAAATACATCACTGGTATATCATTCATAATTCATTCCTGCTGAGTGGCTGACAAGGCATCTGAACCTGCATGGTGGCTTGCTCAGAAGTGCAGGCTAAGGTCACCAGGGCAGTTTCATTACAAACCAGTGTGAAGCACAGCCTGTCTCTATCAATTACTGCTGTTTGATAACAGACATTAAGTCAAGGTCTGTTCTTCCTCAGGATGCAGCCACACATTCTGAAGTCATCAGCTTGAAAGGATAATCCACAGGCCTCAGGGTTTAGCTCATGTATTACATCCCATCATGACTCAAGGTATAAGCCTTGGGTATGAAGGAAGCCTCTGCTCTCTTCATAGTGAGGCAAACTGGGATTTATTGCCCTGGAGCCAAGTGAGATCCACAGTTTTGGGGGCAGTTGACCCCAGTAATCACTATTGCAGAGCTATCACAGACAGATTCAGCCTAAGCAGTCTTGATCAAATGAAGGACTGTCTGCTGGAACCTTTCTCTTTGGGGCATGGATATGTTCTGTTTAGGTCTCACTTTTCTTTAAAAAAACCACATGTATGCTTCCAATAGTTTTTTTGTTTGTTTGTTTGTTTTTGTTTTTAATATTTTGGCCTTTTCAAGAGCACTGAGTCACAAATTGGCATGGATTTGACACAGGTAACCCATCATCTGAAGGCTGTCTCCACGCTTCAGAAATAGATCCTAGCCTGGTACATGCTAGTAATTCATCATAATACAATGAAGAAAAATTATAAAACGTTTTACAAAATTAAGGGTGCAAAAAAAGGGCACTTCCTCCTGAACAGGCTTCATTTTCCTGTGGGACTGATTCAGGCTGTTTGTGAAGTGCCAGAATCTTGCACCCATATTTTTTTTGCAGGAATGTTCTGAATAGCTCACATTCCTTTCATGTTTAAAGCTCTCCTTTATATCAGGGGGATCTCTATATCTGGAATAAGTTGAGAATACTTGATTCCTCTTTCCATTCAGTAAAAAGCCCAACTGGGAATATTTCACCTTTATGCACTTTCCCCCAAACATTCTGCCCAGTTCTGCTCTGGAATCACCATGTGCGGTGAAGTTGATCTCATGGTTTCTCCATTTAAAACAGGTTTTCAGGTGGAGCTGAGCTCTGAAGCTCCCATCAATCCCATCTGGATTTGTGAAAGAAACCCTTCCCACAGAACCCTGTTATAAACTTTTTAAGGAGCTAGTCACACTGGAGAATGCAGAAAGATTTATCACAAAGAGGAACAATCCATTTCAAAATTAATAATGTGTTAATAATTTAATTAATTACAAATTTTGCTTTCTTAAGAAATCATCAGAGCTACTTTACACAAATGTAAGCATGAGGAAGATTGAACACAATTCTACTGCCTATTACAGGGTACAAAAAATCCAAACAACCCATGAATGATAACCAGCTCTGAAGGGTATAGGCACAAACACTTATGGGGTGGATAGCTTCCTCAGTGTATATAATGAGTGTATATTATTTGCGACCTGCTTTTACACACACACACACACACACACACACACACACACACACGGACACAGCACACATACTTCCATTAGATTAAAAATAAAACATCTCTTTATTTAAAATATATTTTTACTGATTTCAGAGAGGAAGGGAGAGGGAGAGAGATAGAAACATCAATGATGAGAGAGAATCATTGATCAGTTGCCTTCTGCAAGCCCCTCCACTGGGGATCGAGCCCGCAACTTGGGCATGTGCCCTTGACCAGAATCAAACCTGGGACCCTTCAGTCCGCAGGCTGATGCTCTACCCACTGAGCCAAACGAGCTAGGGCAACATATTTATCGAGTAAAGAAAAATGCAGACTCCTCACTTCTACAAAATTTATGAGAGTAAAATGTTTAAAAATACACACACACACACACACACACACACACACACACACACTTGTTTTCCTCCATCACCCACAGCTAAACAGCTATAGTAGATATTTATTAGCAAGTAAAACAAAGATTTTGGAAACATATCATTTTGCAGAATCATTTGATAAAAGACTGGAAAATGTTCTTGTCATTTTTGATTCCTGTAATTGTTCAGTTTGTAGGACATTGCGTCCTAAAAAGCAGTTCCCTGTGTGAGCTTGTTAATATGTATACTTTACAATGACATGAACTCCCCCTCAGTTTTAATGTGGTGATTTTCTCCCATTTTCAACTATTGAATACAATAAAATATTATTAAAAATAAGCTACTTCTGTGCATTGGTTTCCTGGAAAATACTATTTTGTATAATTCCTAAATTTGTTTATTAATTATTTTAGATTTAGCAACTCATAATGCTTTACTATTTTGGGGAATTTTATCAACTCATTTTAACCTAGGTGATTTATTAATTTCTTGAAAATAAGCATAAAATACACTCTTTTATAAAATTAAAGATAGGCGGTATTTTGTCACAAGTTTTGTCTCTTAACTGATAAGATTGCATAACAATCTTCAGACTAATTTTGACTGTTGTATAATATCCTAAAGTATTTTATCTAGGTCAAAATAATTCAGTCAGTAAGAGAGCATTTTAAAATAATTTTTATTTTACAAGAGGTTTTGATTTACAGAAAAGCTGTGAAGGTGGTGAAGATTTTCCACAGACTTCACACTCATTTTTCCTATTATTAACATTTTACATTACTATGCTGTTTGTCACAGTCAATGAACCAATATTGGTGCATTATTATTAATGAAAGTCCATAGTTATTCAGAATTCTTTACATTTTACCAAATGTTCTGTTCCTGGATCCCATCTAGATTCTACATTAAATTTAGTTATCATATTCTTTAGGCTCCTCTAGAAACGATGACAGTTTCTCAAACGTGAGAAGTTAAGATTAAACACTTAATCTTAACTTTTCCTTTTTGTTCTCAATAACTAGCATACATTAGGTAGTTTTGTTTATAGAAGTAGAATTTGGGACAAAGTTGGGAAGAAGTAATTAAATCACTTCTCATCAAATTAGTAGCATAGATTAGCTAAAACTTTTTGCAAAAACTTTAAAAAACAATTATAAACTTGAGTATGCTTGGTGAACAATTTTCAGTGTGAAGAGAATATCACCTTACAGGGCAGTACTAGCTTGATTTTCCATTAATGACGAAGATAAGAATGTTTATTCACTTCTGCTTTACAAGATAAAAAGAAGTAGTTTGTGACCATTTTTTATTCAAACAGATAAGTTTTAGATATCAGATAAACAAATGTACCAAGAGCATGTATACCCCAAATGCATTTATTTAAGTGTGTAAGGCAACTCTGAGCCATCTGAACTAATATCATTTCTTATATTTAATAGAGGGGCTATTATTCCTGAGCAATGTCAAACAGTGTTGTCTTCTCAGGTAGGAGTTAATAGGAAAAAGGCACTTCTTTTTATACTTTTGTCATTCATTTGTAACATTTTGTTGTTGTTTAAAATGATAAAAAAGATCTCTGACTTCATATACAAATCTTATTTTTCAATTAAGAAAGAGTATTGGTGTGTCAGATATTTGGGACAAGTAATGTTCTAATAAGGAAGTAAAACTGAGTACGAAGGATCAAAGAGGCTTCTCATTTTTATTTGTAATTTTGCTTTTAATCTTAGAAAGTAACCCAACTAAATTTAGCTGTTTGATAAGGAGATTCCCTTTCTGTAGGTAGTTCAGATTTATAAGCAATAGTGTATAAACATTGATAATAATATAAAAAACCATTTGAACAGTCACTTAATTTCACTCTAGGAAAATTTACTCTCAACATTCATGATTATTAGGAGTTTGCTATTACTGAAGTGGGAAAACAACTATGGATTGTCATGGAAGTTTTATCACCATTGAATACATCAAATGGGGAAAAGAGTACAAATTCTGTGTATCCATCCATCCATCCATCCATTCAGTGAGTTAAAACTATTCAACAAATATTAACTATGTGTTGAGCACTTCACTGGAAAAGAAGAGACAATAGTTTATGTCTTTGGGTGACACATTCTAAGAGGAAGCCATGTATGTGCAGACAAATAGAAGGGAAATTATGAGATATACAGTAATTAGTAATATAAAACCAAAGTAGTGTGGACAAGGGAGAACATGTGATCCAGCAGTTGTGTTCTCAATGGGCATTTTCAATCTAGCTGAATGGGAACTAGTAACAGAGCCACCCACCATGGTCCAAGACTCAGCTCAGACTGGGCCCAAACAACAGGCAATACCTGACTCAAGTCCAGCCTGAAAAGAGAATTACCACCACCTTCTACGGAGACATGTTTACACATATGCTCTAGGTCAGTGGTTGGCAAACTCATTAGTCAACAGAGCTAAATATCAACAGTACAAAGATTGAAATTTCTTTTGAGAGCCAAATTTTTAAAACTATATAGGTAGGTACATTGTTATTAACTTAATTAGGGTACTCCTAAGCTGGCCTTTGCTAAAAACGTCCTCAGTCTGATTGAGATACGTTTGCTGAGGTCGACCCCTTCCAACTATCCTATTCACACTCATCTTGTATACTTGTTTCATCTATCTCCTTTCATTTATCCTCTCTATATGTCCAAACCATCTCAACATACCTTTCTCAATCCTCGACACTACATCTTCTTTCACTCCACAACGTTCCCTAAAATTAACTTGATAAACTTTACTTAAAGTTTTAAGTCTTAGTTAAAACTATAGGTACATTGAATAAAACTTGATATCATACTTAATAATGATATTATTTATTGATAAAATTAAATCCCTTACAATTTACCTTACAATATCCATAAAATAAAATCATGACAATGACTGACAAACACTAATGTGAACAATGGCCTTGCATCTCCTTGGAAAGTTTGGGTAAGTCAGGTTTGTATGTTGTTGTTTTTAATTTTAGGCACGATTCCAGGTTCTCATCAATAAGGCGACTTCTCAATTTACTCTTGATAAGGTTCATGCTTGAAAATGATTGTTCGCATAAATATGTAGACCCGGATAAGGAAAGAACAGCAAACGCTAGTTTTTTCAGTTGATTATATGAGTCAGGAATACTATTCCAGGTGTTAAAAATCAACATATCTTCCTTCTCCAGGTCTTTCAAAGCAGAGCACTTGTGCTGTGAACTAAGTTCACATTTGTTTTTCTCCAATATTTCTATATCAGCACAAAGACGTTCAAATTTCGAGCTCCACAATTCTTTGTTTTTTAAATCTAGCAATTGCATTTCAAAGTTGCCAATGTCAATATTAAAGGGAGAAAAATTTAATTGTTACAGTAGCATTAAGAGGTTTTTTAAACAAAGGCTAACGTTGCTTTGCTGTTTCTGAATTCCTGAAACCTGTTGAGAAAAGCTTCCCCCATATTTAAAAGTGTTGTTTTGAAATAGCAAATGTCAATATCAGAATTATTTTTTTGGCGATGTTTCAACAGGCTTGGAAAGTGAATCAAAATTTCTCTTTCAAAATCTTGAGCAAAAAGAGGTAATTTGTTTTCGAATGAAATAACTTCTTCTAACATCGAAAAAATTATGTTTCCTTTCCCCTGTAGTTTACGATTAAGCTGATTTAGATGAGATGTAACGTCTACCATGAAATAAAATTTTTGGATCCACTGATCGTTCATTAGTTCTGGATAGTGAACACCCTTCTCAAGGAGAAATGCTTTAATTTCTGTTAATAAGGAAGCGAAACGTTTCAAAACGTTTCCTCTTGATAACCAACATAGCTTGTTATGCAGCAGAAGATCTGTGTACTCACTCTCCATTTCAACTAAAAATTCTTTAAATTGGCAATGATTAAGAGCTTTAGCTATAATGGAGTTGATAATGTTAATCACCAATTCCATAACTTTGCAAATTTCTTCTGGAAATGTCTGCGCACAAAGCGCTTCTTGATGAATGATGCAATGGTAAGTAAGTATCTCATGATTAATTTTTTCTTCCAAAATAGCAACAAACCCATTTCTTAGCCGGTCATACTTTTCGCCCCGTCTGTTGAAATTGAGACAATTTTATCGAGTGGAATATGATGTTTTTCAATGCACTCAATTACAGCATTTGCTATATCCTCTCCACGTGTTTGACCTTTTAGTGGCAATAATCCTAAAAGTTCTTCTTTAGGACCTGTAGATGAAATAAATCATACAAAAAGTGAAACTTGCGCTGTATCATTTATGTCACAAGACTCGTCAACTGCTGTTGATAAAGCTGAAACCAATTTAAGATCTCCGACTTGCTGGTCGGTTATATTCAAAGACATTTTGACTCTTCTATCTTTCACTGTTTTAGCAGACAATGGTAACTCTTTAATTTTTTTAAGAATATCTGCTTTGTTCTTAAAATCCTGAAATAGCTCTTCGGATGCATTTATAAAACAACTTTTTATGTATTCACCGTCTGTATATGGTTTTCCTCTCTTAGCAATCTCTTGACTAACCACAAAACTTGCAATATTAATATTGTTGGAAGATTGCACCCAGTAATTAAATACAGAACTTGATTTTTTTTGACTCTTCTGAAGTTCCTCAACTGCTTTCTTCCTTGCATCACTGACAGGATATTTAGTACTAAATGACATGTGTTTAGTTGTAAAGTGTCTCTCCAAATTTGATTTCTTGTTATGCACCAATTTTTCCTGACAAATAAGACAGGTCGGAAGGCCATTTAAGTTTTGAATAAACGTGAAAGTCTCGGTCCATTCAACTTTAAATTCACGGTTTTTGTCTTCCGTTTTTCTTTGCTTCTTCTTTGTAGCCATGTCAAACAGGGCACCTAAAAAAAGTTTCATTTTATAATAATAAAGCCACCAACACAAAATAATTACAATTCTTAAATTGATGACAAAAATACCTGTAGGATTTGCAGCTGGTTGGAAAAATACAGGTAACTTTATGCTTCGAGTAGGTACTTTTGTCACCCGTGGGCGATTTGCGGACGCGACTAGCACTAACCACTGCACAATGAGACTGCTGACTGACTGGCTCACTCAACTCGTGCATGCCCGCACGTGGTATTTTGTGGAAGAGCCACACTCAAGGGGCCAAAGAACCGCATGTGGCTCGCAAGCCATGGTTTGCCGACCACTGCTCTAGGTTTACATATTACATCAGATGATAGAACAGAAGGGTGTGGGAAATGTTTGAATTAGTCAAAGGAAGAAACTCAGGGAGTCGTGCTGATGAAATTTTTCTCAGACATTTTACCCTTACTCATTAAAACATTCCAGCTCATTCAAAAATCTACAAGATGAACTGTTGTTTTTCTTTCATGCAAATCCAGTATTTTTTCCTAATAAAGTCAACATTTCAAAGGAGCACAAAGAATATGTATGTTCAATATGATAATGGTTCAATTAATTTTAATTTGCTACCAATTTACATATAACTATACATTTTATGGGCATTCTTAATTTGATAATAGTATTTTTAGTTTCTTCTATTAGAGAGTAAAATCAGTATCATAGCCTTAACCATAGATTATTTGATATTTTTATTCAGATTCCTGATGACAAATATCTATACTTATAATAGGGTAATATACAAATTGGTCAGGACACTGTCACATAATGACCAATCAGCAGGAAGGCATGGCAGCGAGCTATGAGCTGTGGAGTGCTACAGGAGGGCGGGGCAGTGAGCTATGTGTGGCGGATAGCTACGAGCAGCAGTGGGCAGGGTGGCCAGCTGAGGCAAGCGGCAGCAAGCTACTTGTGCACGGATTCATGCGTAGGGCCACTAGTAGTCTATAAATGCTGTACAACTAATTTCCAAGGTAGAACAATATTTAAAATGACTAGATTATGAAAGCTAGGCTTATGTCTAGATCAGTGGTCGGCAAACTCATTAGTCAACAGAGCCAAATATCAACAGTACAACGATTGAAATTTCTTTTGAGAGCCAAATTTTTTAAACTTAAACTTCTTCTAATGCCACTTCTTCAAAATAGACTCGCCCAGGCTGTGGTATTTTGTGGAAGAGCCACACTCAAAGGGCCAAAGAGCCACATGTGGCTCGCGAGCCATGGTTTGCTGACCACTGGTCTAGATGGAGGCTTAGAAATTCCTGCATGATTCAGTTCCAGAGTGTGTATGGTATCACCAACAGACTGATGTCTTCTGGGATGTTTGATTTAAAAAGTGGATCAAACCTGGGGAAAACCTTAGCAAGCACTAAAGTAATTAAAGGACGGTGACTCACGTTGAGCAGTGGTATGATGTAGACTTATCAGACTACTCAGAAAATATAAGTGGCCTGTGATATTGGATTTAGCAGCAAGATATCTGGATTATAAAGACAGGCTTGTTAGGGTGCCAGCACTAATAAAACTAGGAAATGATCAACATTTATTATTGGTGCAATTCAAGCTTCCTTGAGAGTCAATTTCCTTCTTTCAGTGATATTTTCTAATTATATGATATCCTCTTTTATATATCTAATTCCTATTAGTTCTTCTTAAAGTATTAACTGAATATAAAGTATCAAATCATAATTTCTGTTACAACCTCTCAGAGAACAGTAACTCATTTATCTATCTCAGTATAAACTCCCAGGAACCATATATAATTCTTCCATAAATATTTATTTTTATACTCTATTCTTAAAATATTATCACTGAATTGACTTAAAAAATTTTAGATGGTGTGGTTATATTCTGATGCTGTGATTATGGGATAAGGACCTTGTGGGGCGTTAATGACAAATGTTTCAAAATGCTTCAAGTCCAGCCCTAGCTGGTTTGGCTCAGTGGATAGAGCATCAGTCTGCAGACTGAAGGGTCCTGGGTTCGATTCTGATCAAGGGCACATGCCCCGGTTGTGGGCTCAATCCCCAGTAGGAGGCTTGCAGAAGGAAGTCAATCAATGATTCTCTCTCATCATTGATTTTTCTGTTTCTCTCTCCCTTTCCCTTCCTCTCTGAAATCAATAAAAACATATTTAAAAAAATGCTTCAAGTCCAAAATATCTAATCAATTTCATGAGCATAGTTGTTTGCTATCAAGAAGATGATTCCACTCATGTACTGGTGAAACAGAAGTTAAGAAGAGGAAGGCACAGCAGTAGGAAGCTAGTGCAATAGATTGTAGATTAATGTTTTCCAAAGAGCTCTTTTTCCTCTTCCTTCAGTTTTTGCAAATTTCAATCATGATGATATGATGTCGTCATAGTCCTCTTGTACTAGCATATTGAAAAGTAACTACTATAAATAAAAAGTGCCTATTTAAATTTTTTTGCATATTTTTTACAGATATGAGTGTTCATTGCAAATTCTGATTTCATCTATAATAATAAAAGCATAATATACTAATTAGACTGGACGTCCTTCCAGATATCCTTCCTTCCGGACAAAGCCACAGTGGGCAGGGGCCGATGCACGAATTATATGCATCAGGCCTCTAGTATACAATAATTGGCAATTAAAATATATTAGTTGTGTATAAACTCTGATTTATTGCATTATTTTCTCTTATTAGATAAACACATAAGTTTTCTTTCTTTTTAAAACTTCTACTTTATTTCTTATTTTTTAATTGAATTTATTGGAGTGACATTGGTTAATAAAATTATATAGGTTTCAGTTATACAATTCTATAATACATAATCTGCATATTGCATTGTGTGTTCACCACCCCAAGTCATGTCTCCTTCCATCATCTATTCCTCTCTACCTGCCCTTCCCGCTCCTCCTCCCCAGTTCCCTCTTATAATCACCATATTGCTGTCTGTGTCTATGAAGTTTTTATTTCTTTGTTTAATCCCTTCACCTATTTTTGTTAATCCTCATATGAGGATATTTTTAGAGAGAGTGGAAGTGAGGGGTAGAGACAGAGAGATAAACATGTATGTGAGAGAGACACATCGAGTGGTTGCTTCCTGCTTGCGCCCTTCAGTCCGAGGATCTGAGCCAAACTGGCTAAGGTCCTTCACCTTCTTTTTTCTTGCCCCCGAGCCCCTTCCCTCTGATAGCTATCAGTCTATTCTCTGTATCTGAGTCTGTTTCTACTTTGTTTCTTTATTTTGTTTACTAGATTCCACATATAGGTGAAATCATATGGTACTTATCTTTCTCTGACTGGCTTATTCCACTTAGCATAATACTCTCCAGGTCCATCTATGTTGTTGCAGAAAGATAAGATTTCCTTCTTTATTTACAGCTGAGTAGTATTTTATTATGTAAATGTACCACAGCTTTTTATCTATGCCTCTACTCATGGGCACTTGGGCTGCTTCCAAATATTGGCTATTGTAAATAATGCTGCAATGAACATAGTGGTGCATATATTCTTTCAAATTAGTGTTTCAGGTTTCTTTGAATATATTCCCAGAAGTGAAATTGCTGAGTCAAAAGGCAGTTCCATTTTTAATTTTTTGAGGTAACGCCATATTTCTTTGCACAGTGGCTGCACAAATCTGCATTCCCACCAATAGTGTATGAGGGCTCCCTTTTCTCCACAAATGTAAGGTGATATCACATTGTGGTTTTAATTTGCATTTATCTGGTGATTAGTGATATTGAGCATTTTTTAATGTGTCTATTGGCCATCTGTATGTCCTCTTTGAAGAAGTGCTTATTCAGGTCTTTTGTTCATTTTTTAATTGGATTATTTGGGGGATTTTGGTCTTGAGTTTTATAAGTACCTTATAAATTTTGAATATCAAGCCCTTATCGTATGTACCAGTGAATAGGTTCTCCCATTCAGTGGATTGTCTTTTTATTTTGTTGATGGTTTTCTTCGCTGTGCATAAACTTCATGTGAATTCAAATGAATGAAAGTACAGATACAGAATACATATACATGATTTTATGATATATTTATATTGAGTAAAAGGTCTTCTATCAATGCAATTAAAATAGTTTATTTTTTATGAAATTTAAATTATTTGGCTTATACCATAACTTACCATGTAATTTTAATTTTTATAAGCTTTGAGGCTTAATGTATTCCAACTCTGGAATTGTTTTAAATTCAGAAAATAGCAGGCTCTAAATATTCTAGTTGAAATATTTTCTACTGTATCTGTATTCAATCAGGAACTTTATACACAGCATTTAAGAGCCAAATGAAACTGTAGCATGTAACTCTGAATTTCAGTCTCTACTTGGCATAATTCTTGTGTCCCAGAACTTGTGCTCTGGGTGTAATAGTAGTGTGTGTGCTATCAATTGTGTCTCCCTTTTATTTCATGGGAGTCCCGATATGGGAGCATTGCTAGATCTACTTGATCCCACACCCTGATGGTAGTTCCTGGCAACAGTCCAAGTTACTCCACACTGGCCCCTTCCCACCTCCCTCAACTCCATTTCTCCTTTCCACCTCGCTGAATCCTTGTCCTTTGGCTTTCCCTCTAAAGTTTCAAACTCAAGCTGTCAAATCTAATCATGACACCTGTCTTCTGTGCCACTGGGGACTGCCACTTCCATTTGCTAGTACAATGCCTCCTCTTGGATCTGTGGATTTGTGTGCAATACAGCAGAAAATTCAGATGACAAAGTAAGTTCACTGTGACAAGTATCGAACTCCCTTCTAGCCTTAAAAAAAATAACTAAGTTAATTATTCATCATAAAAATATCAAAGCTGCATGTAGTCAGAAGAAAAAATAAGAAGGGGAGAAGAATTATATATGCTAAGTCCTTATAGTTTAGAGAGAAGGTCATACTTTGTTAGAAAAATATATAGTTAATACATATGCTTAAACTTTTCTCTGAGTGGATTAAGATAGATCATAATCTGAACAGAATGAGCAGGAAAAATTCGGGATCAGTCAGGAAATGAACAAATAATACTAAAATTACAAAGTAGGCATAACTATAATGCTATATACAACATTATATGAACAATTTGAAATATATAGATGAATTTTGAAAAATATACCTTACCAAACTTGTCTCAAATTTTGAAAAATATACCTTACCAAATTTGTCTCAAAAAAAGGAAATTTAAACCAACAACTTTTAAAGGAAATAAATTGGCATTCTACTTTCTCCTGACCCCTCCTTCAAATGACAAGATTAGACATTTTAATAAATGACTCCTAATAAAACATCAAGGCAAACTATTCAGATAACATAGCAAGAGAAAATTATGTGACTTACTAGAGGCCTGGTGCACGAATTCATGCACGAATGGAGTCCCGAGGGGGTGGGGAGGGGCCAGGATGTGATTGGCCCTCTGGGTGGGTGGTGGAATGCCCTTGCCCACCTGGGATCCAGATCCATCCTGCTGACATTCGCACAGGTTATTGGGAGCCACCTGGCAGCCACTTTTATATCCTTTCTTCCTTGTAGGGCATCTAGGGAGGGGAAGCGGCCACGGTGCTTGAAGCTGACTTCCAGGAGGCTGGTGGCGTTGTTGGGATCATGCTGGCGGCACTGGTCCATCAGTGCCTGGCCCATTTGCAGGACTACTAAGGGAGTGAGTGGCTGCCACCAGGCTGTGGGCTGCTGGGACGGGTCTGTCAGCTGAGCGGCACTCCCACTGTGGTAGCGCACTGACCACCAGGAGGCAACTCCTGCGTTGAGAGTCTGCCCCTGGTGGTCATTGCATGTCATAGCAACAGTTCAACTGGTCATTCTGGTCATTTCAGTCATTCCAGTTGCTTAGGTTTTTATATATAGAGATTTTATGAGGTAAATGTAATGTTAATAATAAATTTAAACAAAGAAAACAGTAAAAATCTAGAGCAATTTTACTAATGAACATATTTTTAAAAATCTCAGAAAAAGAGAAAGAATAGGAAATATAGCAGTATTTAATAAAAATACAGCAAGAACAAGTGGAATTTATTACAGGAATATAATACTGGTATGATAGAAAATGTCTTATCACAACTGCTCATATTAGTAGGGTCAATGAAAAAAACATTTTAATCAGCACAATAAATGCATGAAAAGCAGTAAAAAATGTCATGCATATTTATGACAATAGTTCTTACCAAATTAGATGGGATGTGTTCTTTTTAAAAAAATTTTAAAAAATGTCTATTAAAAGTTGCTATTTAATGGTAAAAATTTAGATTTATTTTTATTTAGGTGAGGGATTATCCCTATTATTTAATACTAGAGGCCTGGTGTATAAAATTCATGCACTGGGGTGGGGGGGGGAGGCCCTCGCCCAGCCTGCACCCTCTCCAATCTGGGACTCCTTGGGGGACCCCTGTGGGATTGGGCCAAAACTTGCAGTCGGACATCCCTCTCACAATCTGGGACTGCTGGCTCCCAACTGCTCGCCTGCCTGCCTGCCTGATTGCCCCTAACCACTTCTGCCTGCCAGCCTGATCACCCACTAACTGATCCCCTGCCAGCCTGATTAACACTTAACTGCTCCCCTGCCAGCCCGATTGCTCCCATTGCCCTCCCCTGCCTGCCTGGTCACCCCCAATTGCCCTCCCCTGCAGGCCTGGTCCCCCCAACTGCCTTCCCCTGCTGGCCTGATCTCGCCTCCATGGCCCTCCCCTGCTGGCCTGATCTCGCCCCCAACTGCTTTCCCCTGTCGGCCTGATTGCCCCCAATTGCCTTCCCCTGCTGGCCTGATCTCATCCCCAACTGGCCTTCCCTGCCAGCCTGATTGCCCTAACTACCTCTGCCTGCCTGATCACCCCTAACTGCCCTCCCATGCCTGCCTGATTTCACCCCCAACTGTCCTCCCCTGCAGACCTGATCTCGCCCCCAACTGCCCTCCTCTGCTGGCCAATTTGGTTCTGATTGGTTTGTTCCTATGCCAGTCAGCATCAAAAGCTCTGCCTCCTAGGCAGCCATTGGCTCCTCACAGTTGACCCAGATTTGGTTCTTTTTTTTTTTTTATTATTTTGGAAAAATTTATGTACTGCATTTCTCCAATTAAGATGAATTTTATAGTCCCATCTCTCGTAAGCATATTCATTTTTTTAAATTTCTTTATTGATTAAGGTTTTACATATGTTCTGATTGGTCAGTTTCTATGCCAGTCAGCATCAAAAGCTCTGCCTCCTAGGCAGCCACTGGCTCCTCATGCTTCACCCAGATTTGGTTCTGATTGGTCGGTTTCTATGCCAGTCAGCATCTCTGGGCCTATCAATGGGGCCTGATCAGAAAGGTGGGGCTGATCAGCAGCCCTGGTGGAGGCTTGGGGAGAAATGGAGGCATGGCTGCTGGAGAGAAAGAAAGAGGCAAGTGCTCATCAACAGCTGCCACAGAGGCTATGGATCAGACCCTGCTTCTCTCTTCAGGCCTCTCTCCACGCCTGATCTGCAGCCTCTTCAGCAGTCAGTGCTAAGTGACCGGGCCTGCAGCCACAGCAGTCAGCGCTGGGTTGCCACAGCAACCCAGCGCTGACTGCAGGACTGACTTCTGGTTGGTCAATCCTCCAGTTGTGACGGGACCCAGGGTTTTTATATATTAGGATTGCACTAGAGGTTTTAAGCAAAGCTAAAGTATTTGAATTGGAAAGGAACATGCAAAATATTTGGTATTTGAAAATAGTAGAGTTTTTATAAGACTAAAAAATAGTGTAGTAGAATAATACGTGCAATTTATATTATCAACAAAAAGTATATGGTATTTGGGAATACATTTAATAAATTATAAAAAGTTACTAGACATCAAAACCCAAATAAATTTAGATATATATTATTTTGCTAACTTGGAAAGAACAAATATTTTAAAGATGGCAATTGTACTCAGATTAGTCTACAGATTTAATGAAATTCTAACCAATTACTAAAGGACATTTTAAATTGAAACTTGATGACTGACCCTTAGTTCATATGGAAAAGTAAGGAATATTCAAGATAATTATAAATAAGATAAAAGATGAGGAAGAAGAGAAAATAAAGAGAAATAATAGAAGGAGAAGTGAGTCACCCTTACAAATAATGTCTGTAAAGCTAAAAACATAAAGTAATAAAAAGGCAGGGGTAGAAATTTGATAAGAATATGATCAGAACTCATGTAAATATGTGGTGTGGATGAAAAGGGGCCACATGCTAACCTGACTAGCTGAGGAAAGACTTGCATGGCAGCCTTGAAAACTCAGAGACCTAAAGTAACCACAAAGGATGGTCTGAAATTAATTAAAATAGAGCTACCATATGACCCAACAATCCCACTCCTGGGTATATACCCGAAAAACTCAAAATCATTTATACGCCAAGATATATATACCCGCTATGACAGTGGTCAGCAAACTGTGGCTCGTGAGCCACATGCGGCTCTTTGGCCCCTTGAGTGTGGCTCTTCCATAAAATACCATGGCCTGGGTGAATCTATTTTGAAGAAGTGGCGTTAGAAGAAGTTTAAGTTTAAAAAATTTGGCTCTCAAAAGAAATTTCAATCTTTGTACTGTTGATATTTGGCTCTGTTGACTAATGAGTTTGCCGACCACTGCCCTATGTTCATTGCAGCATTATTCACTGTGGCCAAGAGTTGGAAACAGCCAAAGTGCCCTATGATAGAGGATTGGATAAAGAAGATGTCGTATATATACACAATGGAGTACTAATGGCCATAAGAAAGGATGAAATAGCATCATTTACAACAATATGGATGGACCTTGAGGACATTATGCGAAGTGAAATAAGTCAAACAGAGAAAGCTAAGAACTATATGATTTAACTCATATGTGCAATATAAAACTGAAATTTATGTACACAAACAGAAGTGTGGTGGTTGCCAGAGGGGTGGGGAAGGAAGGGGTCCTAATATGAGGTGACAGGAGAAGATTTCACTTTTGGTGGTGGGCACATGGTCCTATATACAGATTATGTAAATTAGTAATCCACACATGTAACCTATATGTTCCTGTAGACTAATGTCACCCCAATAAAATAAAAAATAATTTTTAAAAAAGCATAAAGAGCAGCAAAAAAGAAAAACAAGAACCAAAAACCAAAACCAAAACTTTTTAATTAAAAAGTAATCTATAGTATAGTGGGTAGTCATATCCCAGGCCAGTATCTTTCCTAACAAAGATCAACTTTGATCTTAACTGAGCCTGTTGTCTTTTTGCATCTAGATAACATACATTTGGAATGTCAGGTTTACTTGTAACTTCCCTTTTTCCAGACTTCTCAGGGCACACCAATGCACCAAGGCTCCAGGGCTGCAGGGCAGAAACCACAAATTCCCTCACTGTTATTGTTATCATGTTAACTGTTGACTGTTAACTGTCCTGTACCCACCTACATAAAAGAAGCATGTATCTATTGTTTCACTTTTTACCCAATCCCAGAGGTTTCCTCCACTTTGCTTTCTCCCATCTTCCTAATCCAATACCAATGGATTTCATGTAACCCATGTAACGACCTTTGATAATAATTTATATAAATAGGTGAAAAACTGCCATTCTCTGGAGCATAGTCTCAATGCATTGAAATTCTGTTTCCCAGCAATTGTCCACAGTTTGGTTCAAATAAACTCACAAAAATTATTTACAGGTTTGAATGTTTCTTATATTAACAGTGGGCTTGATATATGATTCTAGTGCCATTATTAATTAGTGGGGAAACAATAGACTATTTAATAAATAAGATCCTTATAACCTTATAAAAGTCAACTCCATATAATTAAAGTCAAAACATAAAGAGCAAATCTTTAAATATTTAGATGATTCTGTAGAGGATATCTCTATGACCTTGGATTAGGAAAGGTCGTTTTTTTATCATTCATTAATTTTCTTGTTTTAATAACATATAAAAAGCAAACACCAAGAAGAAAAAGATTAATATGTTAAAAAAATAAGTTTGTGGCCCGACTGATGTAGTTCAGTGGTTAGGCGTTGACCTATGAACCAGGAGGTCACAGTTTGATTCCCGGTCAGGGCAAATGCCCAGGTTGTGGGCTCGATCTCCAATAGGAAGCATGCAGGAGGCAGCCAATCAATGATTCTCTCTTATCATTGACTAGTGGCCCGGTGCACGAAATTCATGCCCGGGGGCGGGGGGTGGTCATGGTCCCTCAGCTTGGCTTGCACCCTCTCCAATCTGGGACTCCTTGAAGAATGTCCTGTTGCCGGTTTACAGGGATTAGGCTTAAACTGGCAGTTGGACATCCCTCTCGCAATCTGGGACTGCTGGCACCTAACAGCTCACCTGCCTGCCTGCCTGACTGATTGCCCCTAACCACTCTGCCTGCTGGCCTCCTCGCCCCCAATTGCCCCCCACCGCCGGCCTGCTTGCCCCCAAATTCCCCCCCCACCAGCCTGATAACCCCCAACTGCCCCCCGTGTCAGTGTGCTCGCCCCCAACTGCCCCCCCTGCTGGCCTGCTTATCCCCACCTTCCCTCCCTACTGGCCTGCTTGCCCCCAACTGCCCCCCTGCTGGCCTGCTCACTCTAAACTGCCCCCCTGCCGCTGTCCTGATCACCTCCAACTGACCCCCACTGACGTCCTGCTCGCCCCCAAATGGCCCCCCTGATGGTCTGCTTACCCCCAACAGCCCCACCTCCCACCAGCCTGATCACCCACAACTGCCCTCCCCTCTTGGCCTCTAACTGCCTCTACCTCAGCCCTGCCACCATGGCTTTGTCCAGAAGAACGTCCGGAAGGTCTCCTGGAAGGTCTCCCAGTCTAATTAGCATATTACCCTTTTATTAGTATAGATCAGGGGTGGGCAAACTTTTTGACTCGAGGGCCACAATGGGTTCTTAAACTGGACCGGAGGGCCGGAACAAAAGCATGGATGGAGTGTTTGTGTGAACTAATATAAATTCAAAGTAAAGGAGCGGAGGGGAGAGCAAGAGAACCCTCCGCTCTTTTGGCTCCGAGGGCCGGATAGAACAGCCGAACAGGCCGAATCCGGCCTTCGGGCCGTAGTTTGCCCACGGCTGGTATAGATAGAGGCCTGGTGAGTGGGTGGGAGCTGGCTGGTTTGCCCTGAAGGGTGTCCCAGATCAGGGTGGGGGTTCCCTTGGGGCATGGGGCAGTCTGGGCAAGGGGCCTGTGGTGGTTTGCAGGCCGGCCACACCCCCACAGGGTGAGGGTCCCCACTGGGGGGACGTGGCCAGCCGGGTGAGGGGCTGAGGGCTGTTTTCAAGCTGGCCACACCCCCTTCAGGGTGGGGGGCCCTGCTGGAGTGCCTGGCCAGCCTGGGTGAGGGGTTGATGGCTGTTTGCAGGCTGGCCAAGACCCCTAGCGGGGACCCTCACCTCATGGGGGTGTGGCCAGCCTGGGTAAGGGGCTGAGGGCCATTTTCAGGCTGGCCACACCCCCCAGCAACTCAGGCTCCCAGCCCCTCCTTTTTTTTTTACTTTTTTTTTTTCAGCACTTCCTTGAGTGAAGGCCAGGGCCAGCTGGAAGCAGGTATCTAGGATTTATTTGTCTTCTATAATTGAAACTTTGTAGCCTTGAGCGGAGGCCAGGGCCAGCCAGGGCGGGTGGGAAGCTTGGCTTCCTCCATCGCCAGGGGCAACCCAAGCTTCCTGCTCGCTCCAGCTCCATGGCTGCCACCATCTTTGTTGGGTTAATTTGCATACTTGCTCCTGATTGGCTGGTGGGCATAGCGGAGGTATGGTAAATTTGCATGTTTCTCTTTTATTAGTGTAGATGTTTCTATCTCTCTCTCCCTTAGTCTTTGAAATCAATAAAAATATATGAAAAATAATAATAAGTTTGTACTGAACCAAAGACACCATAACAAAGTGCAAAAAAATGGAAGAATGCATGTATATGTACTTGCTCCCAACCCCCACATTACCAATAGAAGAAACAGGGTAAAAGCAACCTGGGATCTCTTATAACTGCATGTGAATCTACAATTATCTCAAAGTAAAAAGTTTAATTAAAAATAGTCTGAAAAATAGTCTAGGCCTTAAATGACTTAGAGCATAAAACTTATAGGATAGTCAGAGACTAGCCACTAGGTTGTAAATTGGTTTTCTCTCTGCAGGGGTGTTTAATTTGTTTTTCTTTAGAATTATTAGAACACCCCATATCTAATATCCATTAGCTATTGATATATTTCTGGAAAGGAATAAGGTAAATTCTGATTTAGAGTTTACTGTGTTGGCATAGATATCTCCCAATTTTCAGAAAAATTTAAAATTCAGAAGGCTTACTTGCTGGGTAAAGCCTGTGAAATCAACAAACATCCCTGTAGGAGCTATGATGACACCTGGTATCAACTGCTATTGTGAGGCTGGGAAAAGCTAGGGCATGAGGCTGCCCTAGGGGGTTTTTGAAACTGCATGGGTGTGTGAAAACCAATCAATGCTTCTGTGCTTCCTGAGAATGGAATCAGAAGTGCCTGAGAAAAAGTGCCAACAGATATAAAGGGACCTTGCAAAAAGTTGACTCAGCCAGATCTGATTGGGTTTGCTGTTGGGGACCTGATAAAGATAATGTATCTGGATGGTGGGAATGAGACCACTAGCTCAGCCCACCAATGTCTGGCTTTGGGACTCTGGCCTAAGTAGGTCCTCAGGTGATTAAGATAAATTTCCTGCCTGCCACTTGCTGGAATTGGAGCATGACAGGAGATAGAAATTAAGTTGCATTATTCAAATTAAAAAAAAAATGTCTTCCATATGGGTATCTATGTTCCAGACCCTGTACTTATTCCAAATAGTGCCTTATGTATACCAAAATTTTGTGCACCATGAACTGATATAAAAACCAGAGACAAGAAAATTTAATCTGCCTTCTATGAGCTCACTTGAGGATGTTTCATGGGAGTGAATCTGAATTTGAGGGAATGTAGAAAGCTTTCTATTTTCTGGGTCAAAGTGTTAGGAACAGAAATAGTATATTGGGGATTAGCTATAATTATAAGAAATACTAGAGGCCCAGTGCACAAAATTCGTGCATGGGGAGGTGTGTCCCTCAGCCCAGCCTGCACCCTCTCCAATATGGGACCCCTCGATTGGGCCTAAATGAGCAGTTGGACATCCCTCTTACAATCCAGGACTGCTGGCTCCCAACTGCTCACCTGCCTGCCTTCCTGATTGTCCCTAACCACTTCTGCCTGCCAGCCTGATCACCCCCTAACCACTCCCCTGACAGCCTGATTGATGCCTAACTGCTCTCCCTTGCAGGCCTGGTTACCCCCAACTTCCCTCCTCTGCTGGCCTGGTCATCTCTAACTGCCCTCCCCTGCAGGCTTGATTGCCCACAACTGCCCTCCCCTGCTGGCCATCTTGTGGTGGCCATCTTGTGTCCACATGGGGCAGGATCTTTGACCACATAGGGGCAGCCATCTTGTGTGTTGGAGTGACAGTTAATTTGCATATTACTCTTTTATTAGATATGATAGAGGCCTGGCGCACGGGTGCGGGCCAGCTGGTTTGCCCTGAAGGGTGTCCTGGATCAGGGTGGGGGTTCCCTTGGGGCATGGGGTGGCCTGGGCGAGGGGCCTGTGGTGGTTTGCAGGCCGGCCAAGCCCCACAGCAACCTAAGCGGAGGCCCTGGTATCTGGGGTTTATTTATCTTCTACAATTGAAACTTTGTAGCCTTGAGCGGAGCCAAGCCCCCTGCTTGCTCTGTGGCTGCAGCCATTTTTGGAGGGATTTATTTATCTTCTATAATTGAAACTTTGTAGCCTTAAGTGGAGGCCAAGGCAGGCCAGGGCTGCGGAAGCTTGGCTTCCTCCATTGCTGGGGGCAACTCAAGCCTTCTTCTCTCTCCAGCTCCGTGGTTGCCGCCATTTTTGTTGGGATTTATTTATCTTCTATAATTGAAACTTTGTAGCCTTGAGTGTAGGCCTGGCTGGCCAGGGTGTGTGGGAAGCTTGGCTTCCTCCATTGCCGGGGAAACCCAAACATCCTGCTCGCTCCATGGCCGCAGCCATCTTGGTTGGGGTAATTTGCATACTCACATCTGATTGGCTGGTGGGCGTGGCTTGTGGGTGTAGCGGAGTGATGGTTAACTTGCATATTACTCTTTTATTAGATAGGATTAATCATGCTCTGTTAGTCCTGATTGTTCTGTTCTGATTAGAGAAAGTGCATCCCAACCTGGCTGAGAGTTGTATGCCTTGGGACTTGGGAGCTAACATCATAATGCAGTCCATCCTCCTTTTCTGAAAACTACCTAGATTAACAACCTTGTTGCTGAAACAATCTGGTCCCAGAGGCACCCACCCATTTGCAACCACTAGCCCCTATTGCCTATAATCTGGTCCCAGAGGTGCCCAGAGACACCTAACCTCTATGGCACCCCACCCCAACCCCTAGCTCTCATTGCCTGTAATCTGTAACCATTACACTTTGCCTACTTTCCCATGTCTGTAATTCTTACTTTCCCATGTAATCTTTGTCCTTCTACCCAATATAAGCATCTGGTTTATGGAGAGGGTTAGAGCAGATTTTTATGGATGAACTGCTGCTCTCCCATACTGCCAGCATTATTATGGAATAAACACTGATATAAGACTCAACCCTTTTTCTGCTTAATTGGCTCAAGTAGTGACAAGGCTGCTCAGACCCATTGGTTGTCCAGTTATAAAAGCAAGGAAGTTTATTCTGTTCTTGTGGTTGCTGTTGTTTTAAGGCTCTTCCCTGTATTCTGATAGTGTCAGAGAAATAGAAGTCTTCCCAGAACCAAAAGTGTGATACTACCGACCATTGCTCAGAACATAGGACAGATGATCTCTTTTAATCATTCATTAATCTAGCACAAATTTGTAACCTGGAACAACTTTGAGAAGAAACCGCTTTGGAGGAAAAATCTAGAAAGATAGAAAGAACAGCATGAGGCTCAGAACTGCTAAATTAGTACATGTGCTAAGAGTTGAGGAAACACAAAAACATCTTTGTTCTCTGCCTTTAGGACCCTCAGCACCTCGAGAAAATGTAGAAACTACTCAGGCCCAAGAGACTTTAGGAGACCACCAAGGGGAGACTATTTGCACAAGAGGTTCATCTCACTTGGCCAAATTTCACTGTTGCATGGTGTTGACTTATTTCTAGAAAGGGATAAGGTAAACTCTGATTTACAACTTACTGTGTTGGCATAAATATCCTGGAAGCTAGGATATGTAGGCTGCCTTAGGGCAGTGGTCGGCAAACTGCGGCTCGCGAGCCACATGCGGGTCTTTGGCCCCTTGAGTGTAGCTCTTCCACAAAATACCACGGCCTGGGCCAATCTATTTTGAAGAAGTAGCATTAGAAGAAGTTTAAGTTTAAAAAATTTGGCTCTCAAAAGAAATTTCAATCGTTGTACTGCTGATATTTGGCTCTGTTGACTAATGAGTTTGCCGACCACTGCCTTAGGGGGTTTTTGAAACTACACTCAGTGTGGATAGAGTCTCCATTAATGGATCCCTAACAAAGACCCTGCTGCTAGCCTTCAATTCCACTTCAATTCCTGTATAGATTGACAACAGATAGGTACATTTTAGTGTCATAGACCAATGAATTTATCATTAAATTATGATTGAGTAAAGAGATGATTATGTGTTTTTCTTTTCTTTTCAAATTTATTTATTTATTTTTATTTCAGAGAGAAAAGGAGAGAGAAACATCAATGATGAGAGAGAATCATTGATTGGCTGCCTTCTGAACGCTCCGTCCCCCCACCCCCAGGGATTAAGCCAGCAACCCAGGCATATGCCCTTGAGCAGAATCGAACCCAGGACCCTTCAGTCTACAGGCTGGAGCCAAACCAGCTAGGACTATGTTCTTATTTTCAACAGAGCTTTCTCTTACTTGAGAGTAACGTTTTGAAAAAAAAAAACAAAAACCCAAAACTAAAGATAAAGCCACCCAATTTAATGTAATTTTCATTAAGATGAAAAACCAGACCAGTGAGTGTTGACCTATGCACTAAGAGGTGAGGGCACATGCCCTGGTTACTAACTCAATCCCCAATAGGGGGCATTCAGGAGGCAGTCAATGGATGTTTCTGTCTGATTGATGTTTCTATCTCTCCCTTTTTCCTCTTTCTCCCCCTCTCTCTAAAAATTAATAAAAAGCATATTTTTTAAAAATATAAAAAACCAGAGGAATGGATTGATTTAAATGACTTTAAGATAATTAAAAAAAGATTTTTTAAAAATATAGTTAGTTGGCTTTAATAATGAAACTATAGCTGGTGTTGCAAGGATGTTCTACTTCTGAAATACAACACATTCCGTTAATTGTACATTTTATTGAATGTCCTTCATTATTTCAAAATATGGGCAATTATAGAACTGTGTTGTCACCTTCTTTGCGCTTTGTTGTAGAAGCTGATAATTAAATAGAAAATGCCTCTGCTGGATGGGATTCTTATCAAAAAGAGATGATAAAGTAGAAGCTATAAGGATTGAAGTAGTAACTTAATGAGATCAATGTCTAACAACGAGTTTACAAATGAGCATTCTTGAGATGAAAAGTAGCTTAAATCTGTGACAGAAATTCCCCAGTTAATAATTTAAACAGAAAAGCTCATTTAACTATAGTATATTAGTAAGACAATGAGGTAATTAATCTTTAAATTTTGAACTTGTTTTCCTGCAGTATTATGGAAGAATTTATCTTATTCCCTTCTTGTGTGTTTTAATAGGAACAAGTTATGACTAATCTTGCCTAGAAAATCAAGATTCTCTTGCTGAACATATCAGATTTCTGACAAGTAATGGTTGTTAAAAATAAAATATATTTTTAAATAATAAACCTGCAAGAAGTATTTAAGGTGCATAGACTTGATCATGTATATCAGAACCAAGTTATTTTTAACAGTCATTGTAATAGTACTATTACACATTTATAATATATGCATTGTGCTTACACAGTTACTTCTCTGATTATATAAATTATAGACAATTTTTTAAATAGTAATTTTCATTGTTAAAGTTTACATTCCATTTTCTTAAAAGAGGGATGTAGAAATTAAATTAATTGAAGGATTATGACCCATGGATTATCCAGTAAACTGCAATAGAGAGAAGCTAAGCAATATGAACATGTCAACAACTAGAAATAAAATTCTAATCCCAATTAATGGTGTTTAATTTTTAGGAAAATAAAAATAAATAAGGCACAGCTAGATAGGCTCATTTATTTTTTTTCAGATCTCATTATTTTCCTGGGACAGTTCAGTTTAACTAGCATTGCATTTATTTTTTTCATTCCTTTAGTCAAGGCACTTATGAAACCCTACGGAGAACAATAATGAATAAGATAGTAGCAGGCAGAGAGTAAAAAAAACAAAACACTAATATAGTGTTATAAGTATTTTGCTAGGGGGAACATAGGAAGTATTTCCCTAAGATCTGATAGAATGGGATTAACCCAATTTGTCATGGAGGAAGAACTCAGAGAAGTTGATGTTTACACACAAATGGATGGGATTGCTTAACATTTGAAATGAAAGCATTTATAGATTTTCATGTCTTGGGTATAAATCTGAAGATATTCATGTAAATGAGTAAATTTAACAATCAATGAGCCCAAATCACATGAGAGCTGGGCCATGTGCTATTTACCTTGTGTCTTCAGAATCCAGTACCCTGTGTGCCAAGAGCATGGTGCTCACACAATAATGCTGCTAAAATAATTCATACAAAATTAATACCATTTTAGTGCTTTTGCAAAACATGACAATTTAGATAGCACAGATTTTCAATTATCAATAAAATTTATAACAGTGAAATATGAGATATTGAGAACTTTAATGTTAATTATTAATGACTGAAAATCTAACTAAATAATACTTTTGGAAAAATAATATTTTAAATTTTTCTTGCATTTTGTTTCTGATTTACTGGATCTGTTGAAACCAAATACATTATATATTATTTTCTTTAATTTTTCAATTAAATTTATTGGGGTGACATTGGTTAAAAAATTATATAGGTTTCAATGTACAATTCTATAATAATCTGTATATAGCATGTTTACCATCCATAGTCAAATCTCTGTCATCATATATTTGAGCCCCTTTCACCCTTTACTACTTCCCCTCCCTTTCCCTGTGGTAACCACCATACTGTTGTCTGTGTCTATGAGTTTTTATTTGTTTGTCTTGTTTGTTCATTTGTTGCTTTCAGTTTTATATCACACATGAGTGAAACAATATGGTAGACTATTTTATGCTTCTTCAATTAAGTTAGATTTTGATATATTCAGTTTTGCTACTAATTTTAGGCAACAATGGTGTGTTGTAAGCAAATATATATGTACTTATGTTCTAGAATTGCCTTAACTCCATTTTTACCCCTAAAATTCCTATATGCCTTTATTATTTATTTTCACCATGATTCTTAATTTTTAACTTGCTAAGTAGAAAACAATTCAAAAGTTCTTTTATCCTATAGAAGAGAGTCAAACTGTTATTTTTGTGTGTTTCCCCTTTTCCCTCCAATATTACCATCTGCTTGTTTTACACTGGTTACCAGTGATACTCACAGTAAAATTTCCGTCCATGCTCTCTGTTAAGTCATGCTCAGCTGTGTTTATTTTTGCCATTGCTAACTTTCTTGATGTATCTGGGACTTGGATTTGTTGAATTCACTCATGGTTCCGGTTTCCTTCTCACAACATTTACTCCACCACTTCTTTGAACTTGTATAAAGATGAGAGCTTAAATTACCAAATATGTTTTTTCCCACTACAGATTTGAGAATGGAAAAAAATGTATGCATAAAGAAAGAATAGAGTTACCATGTTCAAAAGTGTTCAAAAAATTTTAAAACCTGGTAGCAGGGACAAACTTTTGTCCTAATTTTACTTAAGGCTTATCAGTCACCCTGGAAGTGGTTATTCTGAAGTATTTTCCTAGCATCCACTGATCTGGCCTACATTTAAATTGGTGACATAATTCTCTTGGAATGCCTCATAGATATTTGAAACTTAAATGGGTTCCTGAATTGCAAATCCCGAAAATTTCCTTCTAAATCACAGTTCACATGAGTGACAAGGAAGACCTGTTCATCCATAAAGACCTGTTCATCTATAGTCAAAGTTTCTTTGCAATAAAGGCTTTGGTCTGATGTTTCAGCAGTAGTCAACTCCTCATTCTGTGCCTGACCATTGGTGAAATTTGATCACAGAGGCAGACCTTTTATTCTCAAACCCAGCTGTTATTCAGTTTATATTCTGAAGGATAAGGATTGATTGCCCTGGTAATTTTATCCTCCTTGGTATAAAGGCAGATGTTATTCTAATTCAGAAGCAATTAATCTTTTTCAAATTTTACAAATATAGCCACCATCAACACAGCTCGGTTGACCACTTCTGAAACTTTTAGTGAGGCTTTTGTTGCCTCACTAAAAAAAGATTGACTATCAATAAAGTCCTCCTCAAAAGTCAGAGATACCCTGTGCTTAATCACAGAAGTCAAAGAAAATAATTTTTACTTTAAGAATATTTGTAATATCTGTATGAGAATGAAACACTGCAGATATTATCCTCCCTTTACTCATAAAAAAACTAAGGCATATGATTAACAGACATGACTGAACTTAATGCAAAGCAATAACCACAACAATATTTTGGTACTGAAAAGAGATCTAATATTTTATTTCATATAATCAAAGTTGTAATACTTCACAGTAAATCTACCAGTTTCAGGTGCCAAAATTCGTAGAAGTGGATATGAGGCATTGAATTTGCAAAATGAGGAGCAGGAAACTGACCATATAACATAAAACCAATTAGGAGATGCCGGATGCAAGAGATACATCACTGGAATGGAACAAGATGATGAATATGTTTTTGGATATGCACACTTTCCCTAAGATGGTGAAGAATAAAGCTGGAAGTGGGGAGTGGAAATGGTTGGCTAGATTGATGTTTTAAAAATGCAGGAAAATGACTCAAAATGTGAAATTAGAGTCTTCATCTTAGAGGATTTCTTTTTAGATACAACTTTCTAAAACTGAAAGGAGGAAAGAGACATTTTTTTCTTTTATTCTTTTTGTGCCATATATATTTTTCATAACTCTGTAGGCAAAATTGGAATTGAACCTGCTACTGATATAAGTTACTAATGAAATGAGATACAATTTTAGGGTAGCCAAGAAGCTTTTCAAGACTAAGTTTTCTTCCTTCATTCAACAGATATTGATTTTAAAGTCTTCCATTGGTTTGAGTCAGTTTCATGATATAGAATGATGAGCAACACACAGTCCCACTTTCACAGAATAGACTATTCCATATAAGAGAGTCACAAATTCATGATGACTGGGAATCTAGCTCAGTATTGGGGATGATGGAGTAAGGAAGACCACCCAGAGAAGGTCATGTGTAACTCAGTCCTTGTGCTAGTTCCTGCTCTTCTTCCTGAACTCCACATGTTGGAGGACCTTGATACTCACTCTTTGGCCATCGCCCCTTTTCTATCTCTTCTTACCACCTAAGCTTGAGTAATTTAAAATAACTATAATTTTAAATTCCACCTTGAACTCATGTTTCAGCCCTGCCATCTGCTGGGTATGTAGACTCAAATTTTCACCTGCTCACATTCTCTCCCAGGTATCTGCAGGTAACTTAAATTGTGCAAAATTAACCCTTGGTTTTTTTTGGTTTTACTCTCAAACTTGTTTCTCATTTTGTCTTCTCATGTTCACACCACTTATTTTGCTGGTCAAGTAGAAAAAACAAAACAAAAAACAAACAAACAAAAACACTAAAGAAGCACACTTGACTTTTTTACCTGCTAGTGTCTTAATATGAGCCACCATCTCAAACTAGAACCACCTTAATTTGAGCCTTCTGTTTTTTTTAATAAAACACATTAATAGCTGTGAAAGGCTTCTCTGCCCCTTTAGATTCAGTTCTCTGCATGCCAATCTAAATGATATTTTAAAATGCAAATAAAAAAATTATATCACCTTCCTGCATCAAGCCTTCAAACACTTTCTCACACACTCAGCATGAATCCCCAGTTCTTTTCCATGGGCTACAAGACACAAGTGTTCATCTCTATCCTCATACCCTATACTTGAGAGTTTACAAAACCCAAAATATCTATATTCGAACAAGCCCCTTCGAACAACCTTTAATTGTGGGTCATATTCTAACTGTACTTCAGAAAAACCTGAAGAACTCAGAAAGGTTAAGTGATTATCCCCAAAATTACATAGTTAGTAAAATTTGGATATGATCTTTATAATAAAGTTGGGTATTTAAGCTTCCAGCTAGAGCTCTTTCTATTATGCCACAGTGTACAATGAAATACACACAACAAGCTCTACAGACTCTGGACCTTAAAAAACATTAACAGTGATAATACTGAGTTAAGTTTTGATAACTATAGTTTTAAACATTTGGAAACTCAGTGTTTATTTCATAATGTTGACATAAGAAGCATTCAAACCTGTAAAGATTTTTTGTGAGTTTATTTGAGCCAAACTATCAACAATTGTCGGGAAGCAAAATCTCAACAAATTAAGATAATGTTTCAGAGAATGGTGGCTTTTTCACCTATTTTTATAAATTACCATCAAAAGTGGAGATGTAAGTGGGTTACATGAAATCCATTGGTAATAGATTAGGATGTCAGGAGAAAGCAAAGTGGGGGAAACCTCTGGGACTGGATAAAAGTGAAACAATAGACACATGCTTCTTTTACATAGGTGGGTACAGGAGAGTTAATAGTCAACAATTAACATGATAATAATAACAATGAGGCAATTTGTGGTTTCTGCTCTGCTGAACTGGCACAATGTGCCCTGAGGGTTCTGAAAAAAGGGAAGTTATAAGTAAACCTGACTTTTCATAGGTATGTTATTTTAGATGCAAAAAGGTAATAGGCTCAGTAAAGATAAAAATTTATCTTTGTCAGGGAAGATACTGACCTCAGACGTGACTACCCACTACATACAAACTGCTTTTTAATTAAAAGGTTTTAATTTTAGACCATCCTTTGTGGTTACTTTAGGTCTCTGAGTTTACAAGGCCACTGTCATGCAGGCCTTCTCTGAATTGGTCAGGTTAGCATGTGATCCCTTTTCATCCACACATCTCCCTTCTGGTCATAAATCAATCCAAAGGATGCACTGATGGCCAAACTTTTGGTTGGATAATGGAGTAGCATGGTGCTAGGAAGCCTCATTTCTATGATGTCTCAATGTCAGCATTTGTCTTGCTGAACAGGGTGGACCACTGAGAATGGGGCAAAACCATAACATTAGATGGCATTCAAGGTTGAAATATTATTATTTAAAATAAAAGGCAGGTAAATGGGAGGTAGTCAGATCCTAAATGTCCTTGTTAAAAGTATTCTGGATAATGTCTAATTTTTGAGCCACCATGATCTGAGTCTTTCTGCTATTTGTCTTAAGTTTTGCATTTCTGCATCTAGTATAACATTTACATGCCAGGAATAAAAGCAATAATATTAAACCAGTAACACTGATAAGGAACAGAAAATATCTATTACTAGACAAGGGGAATAAGCATCTACTATTATCCAGAAGCTCTAATTTTTCTTCTGGGCAGTTTGTTTCATCTATTCCTGTAGTTAGACAATACTCATCTAAAATACTCATGTAGATTCTTGAAAACAGTGGCTGAATAGGCAGAAGTCTCACCCACCTCCTCCTGGGGCCAAGCCAGAAAAGCAACTAAATCAGAGAACATAGATCCTGAATTAACAAATTAGACACAACTGAGGAGATACTTTTCAATAAGGAAGGGAAAAGGATGCCTAGAGAACACTGCTTGCCATCCATAACCCACTTGGAACCACCACCTTGCCCTAGAAGTGAGTGACTCAGTACCTCCCGGCAGGCTCCTAGACATCTGCAGTGAGCGCTTTCCAGAGTGACCTCCTGTACCAGTCCTCCAGGACACAGCGTCCTAGGATCCAGCTCCAGGACCCTGCAGTGAAATCAAGCCAGGGGAAACCTGCACCTCACCGCTGCACCTAGCCCCATAACCGTGTTGCTAGTCTGACCCAGAGCCACCCAGTACCCACTCCACCCTGATCCCAGGGACCTGCTGCCAGGGACCTAGAAGAACCCAGTGCACACCCCACTCTGGGCCATAGGAGAGCTCTGACTCTGTGACTCAGAGCAACCAGTACCCACTCCATCATGGTCCCTGGGACAGTTCTGCAGGGGCTACCTGGAGCAAACCAGCACATGCCCCACTCTGGGCCACAGGAGAGTGCTGTCGGAGTGACCCGGAGCAATCTGGTATGCCCAGCCAAGGGCTACAGGACCATGCTGCAAATGCACTGCTAGAGGGACCTGGGGTGCCACCCTGCCATGGGTGCCAGGGCCGCACAGTGAATTACGTGCTAGAGGGCTCTGGGTCTTCATAGGGATTCGCACATCAGAGGAACTGTGCATGCGCTCCTGCCACCCAGAGCATCTGAAGCAGAGAACTGAGGGACCAGATCTGTGTGAGAAGGAAATACAATTCAGCAGAGAAAATAAAGGCCTGAGATTCAAGGTAGACCCAGCTTCTGGGCTAGCGATTTCAGGACCATTGACCTGATAGGGTCTTTAACCTCTCAACCCCCAAGGAGGATGCCCAGGGCCAGAAAGAGACAGCAAAAATGGGGTGACAAAGGAACAAACCCCAAAGGAAAGAAAAGGAGGAATATCCAGAAAGGGAACTAAATGAAATAGAGGCAAGCAATATATCAGAGAAAGAATTCAGAATAATGCTTATAAAGTTCCTAAACCATTTGAATGAGAAAATAAACAACATATGTAAGAATCAAGAGGCAATGGAAAGTGAGATAACTACACTAAAAAAGACAATGGAAGATTTCAACAGTACACTAGAATAAGTGGAGGACCAAATCAGCGAGTTAGAAGACAGGGTAGAAAAACACAACCAATCTAAACAGCAATTGGAAAAAAAAATTAGAAAGCAGGAGGAGAATTTAAGGGAGTTTTGGGACAACATGAAATGAAGCAATGTCGGCATAATAGGGGTGCAAGAAGGTCAAGAAAAGGAGCAAGTAAAAAACCTATTTGAAGAAATAATGACAGAATACTTCCATGACTTTGGGGGTTGGGGTGGGAGGGAGCCACACAAGCACAGAGAGTCCTAAACAAGATGAACCCCAAAGACCCACACCAAGACACATCTTAATTACAATGGCAAACGTTAATAACAAAGAAACTTAAGGACTGCAAGAAAGAGACAGAAAGTTAACAACAAGGGATCTCCCATTACACCAGTGGTTCTCAACCTCTCTAATGCTGCGACATTAGAAAACACAGATATTTACATTACGATTCATTAACAGTAGCAAATTTACAGTTATGAAGCAGCAACAAAAATAATTTTATGGTTGGGGGTCACCACAACCTGAGGAACTGTATTAAAGGGTCGTGGCATTAGAAAGGTTGCGAACCACTGCATTAGACTATCAAATGATTTCTTAACAGAAATCTACACATCAGGCCAGAAAGGAATGGAATGAAGTCTACAAAGTGATGCAAAGCATGGGATTTAATCCAAGATTACTCTACCCAGCAAGGCTAGCAATCAAAATTAAAGGTGAAATAAGGAGCTTCACAGAAAAAAAAAAGAGCTAGGAGAGTTTATTACCACCAAGCCAGCAATACAAGAAACGCTAAAGGGATTGTTGTAAAAAGAAGAAATAGAAAGGGAAGATGGAACACAGTCATAAAGAATAAAAATGGCAACAAACAAGAACCTATCCTATCTAATAAAATAGTAATATGCAAATTGACCGTACCTCCACTACACCCACAAGCCACTTACAGGGAACTCATGCAGCTTAACAAAAAGAAGATAAACAACCCAATCAAAAAAGGCAACTGATCTAAATAGACACTTTATGAAAGAAGACAGAAGGAAGGCCAAGAGACATATGAAAACCTGCTCAAAGTCACTAATCATCAGAGAGATGCAAATCAAAACAACAATGAGGTACCATCTCACACCGGTCAGAATGGCTATTATCAACAAGTCAACAAATGACAAGTGCTGGTGAGGATGCAGAGAAAAAGGAACCCTCATGCACTGCTGGTGGGATTGCAGACTGGTGCAGCCACTGTGGAGAACAGTATGGAGTTTCCTCAAAAAACTAAAAATGGAACTCCCATTTGACCCAGTGACCCCACTTCTAGGAATATATCCCAAGAAACTAGAAACACAAATCAGAAAGGATATATGCACCCCTATGTTTATAGCAGCACAATTCACCATAGCTAAGATTTGGAAACAGCCTAAGTGCCCATCAGCAGATGAGTGGATTAAAAAACTGTGCTACATCTACACAATAGAATACTATGCTGTGGTAAAAAAGAAGGAGTTCTTACCATTTGCAACAACATGGATGGAGATGGAGAGCATTATGCTAAGTGAAATAAGCCAGCCAGAGAAAGATAAATATCACATGATCTCACTCATTTGTGGAATATAATGAACAACATAAACTGATGTACAAAAACAGATCCAGAGACAGAGAAACATCAATCAGAGCGTCAAACCTCAGGGAAGGTAGGGGAGGTTGGGGGTAAGGGGGAGAGATCAACCAAAGGACTTATATGCATGCATGTCAGCCTAATCAATGGACACGGACAACAGGGGGATGGGGGCATGAATGGGAGGTGGGAGGTAATGGGGGAATAAGGACGCATATGTAATACCTTAATCAATAAAGAAATTTAAAAAATTAAAAAAAATAAATAAATATAATAAAAAAAGAATAAAAATGGCAACAAACAAGAACCTATCTTATCTAATAAAAGAGTAATATGCAATTGACCGTACCTCCGCTACACCCACAAGCCATGCACACCAGCCAATAAGGAGTGAGTATGCAAATTAACCCAACCAAGATGGCTGCGGCCACAGAACTGCAGCAAGCAGGAGGGTTGGGTTTCCCTGGAAATGGAGAAAGCCAAGCTTTCCACCTGACCTGGCGGTCCCAGGCCTACACTCAAGGCTACAAAGTTTCAATTATAGAAGATAAATAAATCCCAACAAAAAAGGCTGTGGCCACAGAGCTGGAGAGAGCAGGAGGCTTGGCTCCACTCAATGCTACAAAGTTTCAATTATAGAAGATAAATAAACCCCAGATACCAGGGCCTCCACTTGGGTCGCCGGTGGTTGTGGCTGGCCTGCAAACCACCACAGGCCCCTCGCCCAGGCCTCCCCATGCCCCAAGGGAACCCCCGCCCTGATCCGGGACACCCTTCAGGGCAAAACAGCTGGCCCCCACCCATGCACCAGGCCTCTATCCTATGGAATAAAAGAGTAATAGGCAAATTGACCATCACTCCAACACACAAGATACCTGCCCCTATGTGGTCAAAGATCCTGCCCCCATGTGGACACAAGACGGCCACCACAAGATGGCCAGCAGGGGAGGGCAGTTGGGAGGGACCAGATCTACAAGGGAGGGCAGTTGTGGGCAATCAAGCCTGCAGGGGAGGGCAGTTAGGCGTGACCAGGTCGGCAGAGGAGGGAAGTTGGGGGTGACCGGGCTGCAGGGAAGGGCAGTTGGGGGCAACCCAGGCCTGCAGGGGAGAACAGTTAGGGGGGACCAGGCTTACAGGGGAGGTCAGTTAGGGGCAATCAGGCTGGCAGGGGAGCAGTTAGGCATCAATCAGGCTGTCAGGGGAGTGGTTAGGGGGTGATCAGGCTGGCAGACAGAAGCAGTTAGGGCCAATCAGGAAGGTAAGCAGGCAAGCAGTTGGAAGCCAGCAGTCCTGGATTGGAGAGGGTGCATGCTGGGCTGATGGAAACCACCCCCCCCTCCCGCACCTGTGCACAAATTTTGTGCACCAGGACTCCAGTCAATAATAAACTTAAACATAAATGAATTAAATGCTCAAATCAAAAGACATAGGGTGGCTTAATAAATAAGAAAATGTGACCCATATATGCTGTATACAAGAGACCCACCTCAGAACAATGACTCACACAGACTGAAAGAGAAGGGATGAAAACATTTTTCAGGCAAACAGAAATGAAAAAAAAAAATGCTGGGGTAGCAATATTTATATTTGACAAAATAGACCTCAAAGTCAAGGCCATAACAAGAGATAATGAAGGCCACTTCATAATACTAAAGTGATGGATGCGACAAGAGGATATAACTCTGGTAAACATATATGTAACCAATACTGGAGTGCCCAAATACATAAAATACTTGTGGAAGATATCAAGAAAGAGATCCACAGTAATACCATCATAGTAGGAGAATTTAAGACCCTATTGACATCCCTATATAAATCTTCTAGATAAAAAAAGTCAACAAAGAAACAGCAATCCTAAATGACTCATGAGTTCAGATGAAACAAATTGATATCTTCAGATCATTTAACCCACAGGCAACAGAATATACATTCTTTTAGAGTGCACATGGGCATTTTCAAAGATATACCACATATTGGGACACAGGCTAAGTATCTTCAAATTCAATAGGATAGAAATCATATAAAGCATCTTCTCAGGTTACAATGTCATAAAATTAGAAATAAACTATAATAAAAAAAATCAAGCACCTGGATGCTAAATAGCATGCTATTAAACAATGATTGGGTTACCAAAGAGATCAAAGAAAAAATAAAAAGCATCCTGGCAACAAATGACAATAAAAACAAAACAATCCAAAATCTATGGGACACAGTGAAAGGAGTCCTGAGAGGGAAGTTCATAGCTCTACAGGCCTATCTCAAAAAAACCCCCCAAAAAACAACAAGAAAAACTTGTAATAAGTTATCAAACTGTGCAACTTACCAATTTAGAAAGAGAGCAACAAGAAAAGCCTAGGGTAAGCAGAAGGTAAGAAATAATGAAGACCAGAGCTGAAATAAATGACATAGATACAAACAAAACAAAACAAAACAAAACAAAAACAAACAACAACAACAACAAAACACAGTACAAAAGATCAATGAAACCAAGAGCTGGTTCTTTGAAAGGATAACAAGATTGATGAACCTCCAGCCAGGCTCACCAAGATACAAAGAGAGATGATCCAAATAAACAAAATCAGAAATGAAAGTAACAAGTGACCCCACAGACATACAAAGGGCTGTAGAATAATACTACAAACAACTCTACTCCAACAAATTGGACAACCTTGATGAAATGGACACATTCCTAGAAAAATATGACCTTCCAAAACTCAATCAGGAAGAATAAAAAAATCTGAATAATCCAATAACTATGGATGAAATTGAAGCAGTGATAAAAAAAACTTCCAGCAAATAAAAGCCCTGGTCCAGACAGCTTCACAGGAGTTTTACCAAACATTCAAGAAAGAACTAAAACCTATTCTCCTCAGACTATTAAAAATAATTCAAGAGGAAGGAACACTTCCAAGCTCTTTCTATGAAGCCATCATTACCCTAGTAACAAAACCAGATAAAGACACTACAAAGAAAGAGAATTATAGGCCAATATCCCTGATGAACATAGATGCTAAAATCCTCAACAAATTCCTAGCACTTTGAATCCAGCATTACATTGGAAAGATCATACACTATGATCAAGTGAAATTTATCCCTGGGATGCAAGGACGGTACAGTATTTCCAAATCAATAAATGTGATACATCACATAAACAAATTGAGAGACAAAAATCACATAATCATATCAATTGAAGAAAAAGCATTTGACAAAATTCAACACCATTTCTTGATAAAAATTCTCAGCAAAGTGAGAATAGAGGGATCATATTTCAACATAGTAAAAGCCTTATATGACAAACCTACAGCCAACATCATACTCAATGAGCAAATCTAAAACCATTTCCCCTAAGAACAGGAACTAGACAGGGATGCCCACTCTCTCCATTCCTGTTCAACATAGTACTGGAAGTGCTAGCCATAGCGATCAGACAAGATGAAGAAGTAAAAGGCATCCAAATAGGAAAAGAAGTAAAACTGTCCTTATTTGCAGATGACATGGTATTGTACATAAAAAAGTTTAAAGACTCCATAAAAAAATGACTAGATTTAATAAATGAATTCGGCAATGTAGCAGGGTACAAAATTAACACCCAGAAATCTATGGCCTTTTTATATACTGTTAATGAACTCACAGAAAGAGAAACTTAAAAAACAATCCTATTTACCATTACAACAAAAAAATTTAAGATATCTAGGAATAAACTTAACTAAGGAGGTAAAATACCTGTACTTGGAAAAGTACAGGACATTGAAAAAAGAGATAGAGGAAGACATTGACAAATGGAAGAATATACCATGTTCATGGATTGGTAGAATCAACATCATCAAAATGTCCATAATTCCCAAAGCAATCTATAAATTCAATGCAATCCCCATTAAAATATCAATAGCATATTTTACAGACCTAGAACAAACTTCCAACCATTCATATAGGATAAAAAGAGACCTTGAATAACTGCAGCAATCTTGATAAAGAAGAACAAAGTTGGAGGGATCATAATACCAGATATCAAAATATGTTAGAAAGCTAGTGTTCTCTAAACTGCCTGGTACTGGCACATGAACAGTCATATAAACCAATGGAACAGAACAGAGAACCCAAAAATCGACCCAAGCCATCACACTCAATTAATATGTGACAAAGGAGGCAAGAGCATACAATGGAGTCAAGACAGTCTCTTCAATAAATGGTGTTAGCAAAGTTGGACAGATACATGGAAAGAATGAAACTAGACCATCAACTTACACCATACACAAAAATAAACTCACAATGGATAAAGGATTTAAACATAAGATGGGAAACCATAATAATCTTACAAGAATCCATAGGCTTCAAAATATCAGACATATCCAGTAGAAATATCTTTACTGATATCGCTCTTTGGAGAATGGAAAGTAAGTAGAAAATAAACAAATGGCACTACATAAAAATAAAAAGTTTCTGCACAGCAAAAGATACCATCAACAAAACAACAAGAGAGCCCCCTGCTTGGGAGAACATATTTGCCAATGTTGTATCCAATAAGGGGTTAATTCCCAAAATTTATAGGGAACTCCTACAACTTAATAAAAGGAAAATAAACAATCCAGTCAAAAAATGGGCAAAAGAACTAAACAGACACTTTTCAAAAGTGGACATACAGAAGGTCAAAAGATATCTGAAAACATGCTCAAAGTCTCTAATCATCTGAAAAATGTAAATTAAAACCACAATGAGCTACCATCTCACACCTGTCAGAATGGCTATCATCAACAAATCAACAAGTGACAAGATTTTGCGAGGATGTGGAGAAAGAGAAACCCTCTTGCACTGCTGGTGGGAATGCAGACTGGTACAGAACTGTGGAAAACAGTATGGAGTTTCATCAAAAAATTAAAAATGGATCTCCCATTTGACTCAGTAATCCCACTTCTAGGAATATATTCCAAGAAATCAGAAACACCAATCAGAAAGGACACATGCACCCCTATGTTCATAGCAGCACCATTTACCATAGGTAAGATTTGGAAACAACCTAAGTGCCCATCAGCAGATGAGTGGGTTAAAAAACAGTGGTATATTTACACAATGAAATACTATGCTGCTGTAAAAAATAAAGAGCTCTTACCATTCCCAACAACATGGATGGACCTGCAGAGCATTATGTTAAGTGAAATAAGCCACTCAGATAAAGATAAATACCACATGATCTTACTCATTTGTGGAATATAATGAACATAAAATGATGAACAAAAATAGATCCAAAAACACAGAAGCATCGAACAGACTGTCAAACATCAGAGTTAAGGCGGGGAGGGGTGAGGGGGTAAGTGGTTAACCAAATGACTTGTATGCATGCATATAAGCATAACCAATGGATCAGACAATAGGAGAGTGAGGGTATGTCCTCGGCATAGATGTTGCTGGGAAGATGTCAATGTGTGAGAAAGGAGATATATCTAATACTTTAAACAATAAAGAATTTAAATTAAACAACAACAAAAAATAATCTAAAAAATAAATAAATAAACTAAAATACTCACGAAAATTATATCCATACTAGTGGTCCAATGCATGAAATTCATGCACTCGGGGTGGGAGGGTCCCCCAGCCTGTCCTGTGCCATGTCACAGTGTGGGAGCCCTGCAATCCATCGCCCCAAAGAGTTAGGCCCCGCCCATCCATCCGGGGCTCCTCGATGGATTACCCCAAAGAGGTAGGCTGGAGCCGGGGGAGGCCTGCAGACCCCCATCGGGGCTGCGGCAGAGGGGCCTCTCCACATGCCTGTGGACCCCTGATGCAGGTGCGTGGAGAGGCCTCTCTGCCACAGCCCTGCCCCCATCCCCGACGCTGCAAGTCCCTGCCCACCCGCGCCTGCTGATCAGTCATTACTGTGATGGTGTCTGACCAATTTGCATATTACCCTATTATTAGTATAGATATAATTCTACCAGGGCAATTATTAGGGAGGTATTCTTGGAGCGGTTTGTCAAGATGGGTCCTTTATAATAGATATAGCCAGAAAAAATGTACCAAAGCTTATATTGATATTAGAAGACCAGTGTGTGGTCAAGAAAACATTAACTTTATTATCATAGCTGATAATGAGAATATTATTAACTACTTGGTGGAAAAATTTAGCAGGTACCTAAGTTAATTTTTTCCATATCTAATAATGGAGGAGGTCTGGGGAGACAGATATCATTTCCACTAGGAAACAGTGTCAGGATAATCCTATATAATAAAGAGCTAATATGCAAATGTTCATCACACCTTCATGCCCTTGCACCTTTGAGCCCTTGAGCCGGAACTGCTCAGATACTCAACACTGGGGAGAGAGGCAAGGGGACAAGCCAGGCACAAGTGAGTTTGCGAGAGAGGAATGGGGACCAGCCAGGCACAAATGAGCCTGCGAGAGAGGAATGGGGACCAGCCAGGCTGAGGCCTGGGAGAGGGACAAGCCGCACGCTCTATGGTCCCGGGCATCTGCGGCTGCTGCCGGGATGAAGCCATTTTCCCACAGTCCCCTGCAGCTGAAGCCAGCTCAGGCAAAGCCAGATCCGGTTCTGGGTGCCTATTGCCGGCCAGAAGGAGGGAAGCCCAGGTCCCTAGTAACCGGGCCTCTAGTAACAATATAAAAATCATTTTACATGCATTAAATCAATAACAATTAGGTGAGATAAAAACAAGGTTTGAGCAGCATCGATTTGTGAACATACAGGCCTTGTTGAAGACTTGGGATAGCTGTCTGCCTTCTTCATGGCTGGCAGCTTCTCAGTCTTGCGATGAAGACCAGTGTCAGAGACAGGGGCAGATGTCCATTTGTGGTTAGGTACCTGATAAGGTAAGGCTCCTTTAACACTGTTGGAGAGAGTCTTTAATTAATCTCTTTCCCAGTGGACAAAAATCTCCTGTTGTAAGTTGTGGTCTTTGAAACTTTGTTTTCTGGAATGTTGTGAAATGAATGTTATGCACTTATTAGTTCCTACAATGCAGAATGTTTGCTTTTTTACTTTTTCTTATATCTGGGAAACAAAAGATTTAAAAATCAGAGATATTTTAAACAGAGTGATAAGGATAATAATTATTCTCAATTCATCTAATCCCATAACTATTTTGTTTATCCTGATTATTTGCCAGTATTTTTTTAAAAATGAATTTAGTTATTTCTTAGAGTTCTATAAATTTTCATCCAGTTCAAAGATATGAGCTACTTAAAAGCCTGCAATTTAAAGTCAGGCTCCTTTTCATGGATTTTCCTAAAGATATAACATATCTGGAAATGCATCAGAGTAAAACAATGACTATCTATGAATGAAAAAAATGTAAATTGGCATGGTTATATATTTGATTATAATGCAATGATTAAAATACTTTGCTTTTCTATAAGATAAAACATTGCAATATAACAATTTCTTGGTAAATAATAATTATTGTAAAGTGACAGAGTAATGTAATTCTATATCTATTTAGATTTAATACATAAGTTCAGTATATAAAGAACAAACAATATGTAATATTTTAAAACATTGCATATAGCTTATTGGAAGTGTGTACTGAGCACTGGAAATAACTCATAAACTCCCAATGTATGGAACACAAATATCCAGAGTATCACTGCCGGACACCACTCACAGAGAACCATCACTCTTGGCTTACCTTGTGTTGCTGACTGGACACCTGCTACCCTTGAGAATTTCCTGTTTGAACTTGGCTCTGAATCTTTGCAAATTTCTTTATGGAGCAGACTGAAATTTCTATAACATCCATTTTAACAAAATAGATGTATACAGATAGAATATAGTTATTTATTTGACAAAGCTTTCCATGTGATTTCAAGTATATTAAATGGGCCTAATTTAGTTTAAAACATTTCTTTTTTTAAGAAAGAGAATAAATCCTTGAGGCATTCCAAGGCCCATTGGAATGACTCAAAGTCATCTCTCAGTTTAAAAGTCTCTTTAAAATTTAAACTTTGTAAAAGGTTGTCAAATATACTTAAATAAAAGATTATATCATAAACTCTTTGTAAATCTATGTAAAAACACATATTTTAAGGTAATAATTCTAAAACACATTAATCAAACTTAAACCAGTTTTAATATTAAATATTTTGTCCAGACCACAGAGTTCTACTTGATTTATATAAGTATGTAATTGTTTTTTTTTATTGTTATTAGGCTAATAAAATATCATATCCTAGTAATGCCATCCAGAGGCTGAAAATTCACCACATATAATACACTGACAAATACATATCACATAATGACCATACACGTAAAGACCATAACACAATTCAAATTACTAATTTTTACAGAAAAACGCAAGATTTTTAAAATAAACTTAAAATGTTCACAAACTTTTATAACCTTCAGAATATTTTATAAACCTTTCTACAATTTATCACAAACATTCTTACCCATTCAGAAATAATTATCCTTAGAACAAGTTGCTTCTTTCCTTTTTCCTCAAAAATGCTTTTCCATACCTCAGCCTTCTATTATCACAACCATAATTTCTTACAACTTAAGTTGAACTTTTAACTCTTTCTAGAAGCTTCAATTTCCAATAATAACCAAAAATAAATAAATAAATGACCAGCATTCCTTAGATTCCTTGATGTTTATGAAGACATTTTAAACACTCTCATTTTCAAGAAACACACCTTTAACAAAGCACAGGACATTACATAAACAGCTCAAATCCACTTTACAGACTTTAAGCAATAAAGACAAAAGCAGGTGAACTTAAGACTTATCTAGCCATCAATGTTTCAGTATTTCAAGTAATTTAAAAATATCTAGATATTCAATAATTTTAAATTTTACTAATTTAGAAAAAAATAGTTGAAATAAGTTTAAAGTGATTTGCTTAGGTGACTACCTTCTAGAGATTTGTAAAAAAAAAAAAAAAAAAAAAAAGCCCAGACAAGAGTTCTTGGTATTTGCATTTCAAAGTCCTGAGACATTGGTTTCCAAAAGCCAACTATCTACAGGCATTTTGAGTTGACCAGGGGAGGTTTTAGGGAATGTAAAAGGACTTAGTGGGCTTTGATATTCTGGAGTCATACACCTCTGACCCTGTAAAGACTGCATTGTAAAACAAGGACAGTACTTTTTTTCTTTTTAATTCCTCAATGATTGGCAAATGTTGGCAAAGAACTAACAAATTCATTTACCCATTTTTGAAATGTTTCTTTCTATTTGAGTATATTTTTCTCTGAGGTTCTGTAGCAATTACAGAGATAACTAATTTATAGGTAGCATATAGCTGAGAGTCATTTCTGAAAGTCATAACAGTTTGCATGTATGTAAAAGACACATTTATCTAAGAAGACCTCATTCTCTATTCACTTCCCCGGGAATGGAAAAACAGGTCTAGCTGCAAGGTAGCATTAAACTTAATGGAGCCACTAACTGGCCAAACCTCTCCATTGTCCACTTTATAGTAAGGCCAGGTTGTGTTGCAAAACAAGATTAGCCTTTTTCTTCAAGGACCTGGAGTCAAATTTCTCCTAGTTGGAGAGCATATATCCCCAAAGCGGGGTTCTCAAGGCACTGTGGCCTGGTTTACCATCTACAGAGAAACATGTGTAGCAACCAGAGAGTTAGAGGCATCTCTGCAAGTTCCTGGGATGTTTAGGCCATTCTGAGTAGGGCAGGTACTCTGTTAAGCCATCTCTCAGGCCCTCATGGAAGTTAATAATGAAGAAAATATATTTAGCAAATGTTCATCAATCTCAAGACTAGTTTTCTCTTGGGAGGTTCCCTTTTAAAAATCAACACTTTCTCCTTCTGGTTCAGTATCTGGTTAATTTGGTTTTAAATACATATTACTGAAACAGAATTTTTGGACTGGAACATGTGGTGTTCCCCTGGGCAGACTGGTTCCCAGGTTCTTTGTCCATGGGAATTGAAGAATGAATCCACGGATGGAAGGTGGGATAGCAAAGGTGGAAATTTATTGAAGAACAAGTACAGACTCCTACGTGGGGAAGGGAAAGATTCTCACAGCACAAACTCCCACGTGGGGAGGGGAAAAAGTCCCACTGAGTTCCTTTTCCCTATGGTTTATAAAGGCTGAAGATCTTTGTGCCTGATTGGTCACTATATCCTTGGACTGGTTACTATGGTAACTTCTGAGCTCAAAGGTCGAACCTCACATGGGACATGTGAGGTTTTCCTCCCCTCCTTCCTTTTATTTTGTAAATATAGACCTTTTACTGTTTTGCAGCTCCCTCATTCTATGGAAACGTACCTGTTGCAGCTTTTCAACTCCCCTATTCTAAGGAAATATACCTTCTTCTGCTCTGCAGCCCTGTGTTTCTTCTATGGTCCCCTTAATTTCTAAAATTGCTAAAATTTCTAAAATTTCCTAAACCTGTCTTTTTCACCCCCCAAAATTCCTGTTTCAGTCCCCCCTCTGATTAGGAAACCCCAACTGCCATGGGGGACAATGGGTGCCAGTCTGTATGGCTGCTTTCTGCTGGAAAAGGGGTCATAGTTTGGGGGGTGGCAATCAGGCCCCATCGGAAGTGGGTTAACTAAGGGTCTACAGATGATGGATGTAGTGGCCTTCCTCTGTGTTCTATGTGGAGGGCCATTTGTAGCTTTAGGGCTTCTAAATGTGAAGATATGAAACATAACAAGCAATGGTTAAAGATGAGTAATAATAAAACAATATAAACCAAGGTCTGAGGAGGGGAATTAGTTAATAGAGACGGTATTATATATTTTGAGGCCTTTACATTTAGCTAAGCTGCTTGTAGCAAGAAGTGCTTAATTATGGCACAGATTTTGCCCTATTTGAGGGCCTTCTTGAAAATAAGGATCATAGACTTGAGAAGTGATCCTGGTTTGGTTGTTGGTAGTGGTACTAATTTTGTAACAGCTGTAATTAAGGATGCTACTCCTAAGGCTATAAGAGTCTCTGATAGTGGTATGATTTAGTTAAATTATAACCTGAATTAGACTGTTAGTAGCCAGGGATTTGGGGAGCCAGTATGGCTGAGAGTATTACTATACCAGGGATATAGAGAGGAACTAGACGTAGGAGTATCTTATGGTGTTTCTGGATCCCAGTAAGGTCAGAAAAGGTTTTCTCCAGGTACCAGCCTAGGGTTTAGGTGACACTTATGAAAAGACAGATTAAGAACAGTTAAAAAAATGAAAGTGGAGACAAAATGGTGGCAGAATAGGTGGATATATCCTGAGTTTTGTCCCGGAGCAGATAGAACAAGCAACTAAGTTGAATAACATCCACCCCAAATTGGTGAAATAGACATAGCTGGTGAGAAAATTCACATCCTGGAAGGGCAGAGGAGGCCTGGAGAATGCACAGAGCACTACAACCATGTGAGCAGCAGTGACCTGAGTAGCCCACCCCCATCTGAGGAGTAGCAGCCTCGCGATTGGCCCACCCACATCCGAGGAGTGGAGGCCTGCACAGCCTGCGCCCGCCCGAGGAGCAGCAGCCACCTGAGCAGCCCGCCCACGTCCTAGGAGAGGTGCAACAGCCCCGTGGAGCAACAGCCCCGTGGGCAGCCTGATCCCATCTGAGGAGCAGCAGCCACGCAAGCAGCCCCCATCTAGGTCGGATGGGGCAGATGAATGGATGGATGGCGGAGAAAGCCTGGGCAGCATCCCTTTGGTGTGAGGGTCACCTGAGGTCTCCATGGTGTTGGGGCCAGGTCCGTGGGGCCAGGCCTGCGTGGCAGGAGGAGGCTTCGAGGTTGTGTGCTTGGGAGGATTGACCAGTGTCCAAGGCATCACAGGGCTACCCTGTATGTCTGTGGTGGTGAGATCCCGCGTTGTTTACTTAGTGGCCAATCCAGGTCCGGTGCCTTACCTCGACATCCACTCTTTGTTGTTGCTCCCAGGCCCTTCCTTCCTGTTGGGTCCACACCCTTTTGATTTGTATGCACGACCCCTCCTGGGGGTCACTGCCCATGCGTGCATGCCCCAGTTGGTGTCTGCTGATCATGCCCTGAGAACTGGCCTTCTGCCGTTTGGGTGTCACCCCTCGGACCCATCCACCTCAAGGGGGGATTGGTGGCATCCCCGGGCAGTGCTCTCGGATGGGGCATGGTGTCACTGGGGTGTTTGTCAGGCACATGCACCTGGGAGAAAAAGAGGATTCTGGCACCGGGGACAGGGAGAGAGCCTCATGAAGTCTCCCTGCTGTGCACACAGGCTCCTGCTGGTCTGTCAATATGCAAATTGGTCATTACTGTGACACTGTTAGGACCAATTTGCATATTACCTCTTTATTATATAGATGACTGGGTTTCCAAAGATATCAAAGAAGAAATTAAAAACATCCTGGAAACAAATGACAATGAAAACACAGCAATCCAAAATCTATGGGACACAGTGAAAGCAGTCCTGAGAGGGAAGTTTATAGCTCTACAGGCGTATCTTAAAAAACAAGAAAAAATGGTAATAAATCGTCTCACTATACAACTTAAAGAATTATAAAGAGAGCAAGAGAAAAGCCCAGAGTGAGCAGAAGGAAGGAGATAATAAAGATCATAGCAGAAATAAACGACATAGAGACCAAAAAAAAAAAAAAAAAAAAAAAAAAAACAATACAAAAGATCAATGAAACCAAGAGCTGGTTCCTTGAAAGGGTAAATAAGAATGGTAAACCTCTAGCCAGGCTCACCAAGAAGCAATGAGAGAGGACCCAAATAAACAAAATCAGAAATAAAAGAGGCGAAACAACAACAGAGCCTACAGAAATAAAAGAATTGTTAAAAAATACTATGAACAACTCTATTCCAACAAACTACACAACCTGTAGGAAATGGACATATTCTTAGAAAAATACAACCTTCCCAAACTCAATCAGAAAGAATCTAAACATCTCAATAGGACTTAACTATGGAAGAAATTGAAGCAGTCATCAAAAAGCTTTCAACAAACAAAAGCCCAGGCCAGGATGCTTCACAGGGGAGTTATACCAAACATTCTAGGAAGAACTAAAACCTATCCTCCTCAGACTATTCCAAAAAATTAAAGAGGAAGGAACACTTCCAAGCTCATTCTATGAAGCCAGCATTACCCTAATACCAAAACCAGATAAAGACAACACAATGAAAGAGAATTACAGGCCAATATCCTTCATGAACATAGGTGCTAAAATGCTCAACAAAATCCTAGCAAATCAGATCCAGCATTACATCAGAAAGATCATACACCATGACCAAGTAGGATTTATCCCAGGATGCAAGGATGGTAACATATCTGCAAATCAATAAACATGATACATCACATAAATAACTTGAGAGATAAAAATCACATAGTCATATCAATTGATGCAGAAAAAGCATTTCACAAAACCCAACACCCTTTCTTGATAAAAACCCACAGCAAAATGGGAATAAAGGGATCATACCTCAATATAATAAAAGCCTTATATGACAATAGCCAACATCATAGTCAATGGGCAAAAACTAAAACCATTTCACCTAAGAATAGGAAGGAGACAGGGATGACCACTTTCACCACTACTGTTCGACAGAGTTCTGGAAGTGCTAGCCATAACAATCAGACAATAAGAAGAAATAAAAGGTATCCAGGAGAAGGGAGATGGCGACCGGCAGGAAGATAGGGAGAGAGTGTGAGAGAGTGAGGGAGCAATAGAGGAGTGTATAGACATGTGTGGTGTGTGTGTGTATGAGCTAGGGACAGTTAGATTCTGCAGGTCTTCCAAGGGGCTGCCAAACAGAGCAGTCTTAGTCAGCGGAGCCCTGCGCACAATGCAGACACTTCTGGGCAGCCAGTGCGGGCACAGAGACCATGCCATCTTGAGAAACAGAGTGGCTTGAGACTAGGATCCTCAGCACCACCCAGTCTGGTCTCAGATGCAAACCAGGACCCTACAGCCACTGGGGACAGAGACCTGTGACCACAGCTGCAGACCCCACAGACAGCAAGAATCCAGACATCCTGGCTGCAGATTTCTGTGAGTCAAGGAGCCTATCCCCCTCCCCACAGGCTCACGGGGCAGTGCCATAGTAACTGATAGACCCGCCCCTCGCACGGGCTGCAGAGCCTCTACAGGAATTTGAACCTGGGAGTGCGAGGACACTGGGAATGTTTCCTGCAGTGCCGCTACAAGAATATGAACCTGGGAGCCCGCGGACACTGGGAATCTGTTCCCTGCAATGCAATTGGGTGACCAAACCCGAAGCCCACGCAGAGCAGCAGTGCCACCTGACTTCAATTCTGGGCAAGCGCACACGGAAGTCTGTTTTCCACAGCACAGGAGCAAACTGCCTTCTGACACAGTGCTACTGTGCAACCCAGTCCCCCAAGCTGACCAGACCCTGATTCTCTGGGCAGGAGGCAGTACTGAGCACCACTGACTTGACTCTGTTTCCTATTGCATGCGCCTGGAGTCCCTGACTCCCAGTGTATTAACAATAAGAGTCAGTGACTCCAATTCTTGGTGCATGAGCACACAGGGACCCTGATTCTCAGCGAGAGGTCGCGCAAAGCAACAGAGACTCTGATACTCGATTCTTGGTGCAGACACAGGGGAACTCTGACTCCTGGCACGCGCTAGGGTACTCTGATTTTCAGCACATGCCAGCAGGGTCTCTGTTCTGCGAAGTTCAGGTGGGGTCCCTGATTCTAGGTGCACACATGAGACCACACTGAGCATTGGTAACACTGACCCTGGGCAAGCCTGGTTCCCACCAACCTATGGCAGCCACACGTCTTAGTGTCAGAGCACTTCAGTGACACTTGGGTGGTGTGAAGCTCCCACTGCACACAGCCCAGGTCCATGCAACTCAATGTTTGAACCTTCTGGTAATAGTCAGAATGGGGAGACGACACAATCCCCAGAGGAAAGAAAATGAGGAGTCACCAAGAAAGGAAGTTAGTGAAATTGAAGTATACAACATGACCAAAAAAGAATTCAGAGTAATGGTCGTGCAATTCATACACCAGATGGATGAGAAAATCAACAACCTATGCAAGAATCAGGAAGAAATGAAAAGTGATATAGCTACAATCAAAAACACCATGGAAAGTTTGAAGTAGACTAGAAGAAGCAGAGGATGGAATTAATGAGTTAGCCGATAAGGTAGAGAAAAAAGCTCAATCTGAACAGCAAGTGGAGAAAAAAAATTAAAAAGCAGGGAGAGAGCCTAAGGGAGCTTTGGGACAACATGAAACGAAGTAACATATGTATAATAGGGCTATCAGAAAGACAAAAAGAGCAGCAAGGATTAGAAAATCTATTTGAAGAAATAATGACAGAAAACTTCCTAGATATGGGGAAGAAAAAAGTTACACAGTACAGAGAGTCCCAAAAAAGATGAATCCCAAAAGACCCACACCAAGACACGTCATAATTTCAATGGCAAATATTAGCGATAAAGAAAGAATCTTAAAGGCTGCAAGTGAGAGACAGTTACCTACAAAGGATCCACCATCAGATTATCAAATGATTTCACAACAGAAATGCATCAAGCTAGAAGGGAATGGAAGGCGGTATACAAAGTGTTGCAAACCAAAGGACTGAGTCCAAGAATACTCTATACAGCAAGACTATCAATCAAAATTGAAGGGGAAATCAGGAGATTCTCAGACAAAAAAAGGCTAACAAAGTTTATCACTACCAAACCAGCAATGCAAGAAATGCTAAAGGGAATGCTGTAAAAAGAAGAAATAAAAAGGCAAGAAGGAACACAGGCACAAAAATAGAAATGACTACAAACAAGTACCTTTCAGTAATAAATTTAAATGTAAATGGACTAAATGCTCCAATGAAAAGACATTGAGTGGCTGAATGGATAAAAAAAAAAAAAACAAAAAAAAAAAACACGACCCATATATATGCTGTCTACAAGAGACCCACCTCAGAACAAGAGACTCACACAGACTGAAAGTGAAGGGATGGAAAAATATCTTTCAGGCAAATGGAAATGAAAAAAAAAGCTGGGGTAGCAATACTTATATCTGACAAAATAGACCTCAAAATGAAGGCCATAACAAGAGATAAGGAAGGCCACTTCATAATACTAAAGGGATCGATACACCAACAGGATATAACCCTGATTAACATATATGCACCCAATGCGGGAGCACCAAAATACATAAAAAAAAACTCCTGGAAGATGTCAAGGGAGAGATCGACAGCAATACAATCACAGTATGGGACTTTCATATACCAATGACATCACTGGATAAATCCTCTAGACAAAAAATCAGCAAAAAAAACAGCAGTCCTAAATGACTCACTAGATCAGATGGACTTAACTGACATCTTCAGAACATTTCACCCCAAAGCCACAGAATATACGTAGTTCTCAAGTGCACATGGGACATTTTCAAAGATAGACCACATATTGGGTTACAAGCAAAGTCTCCCCAAATTCAAGAAGATTGAAATCATACCAAGCATCTTCTCAGACCACAATGGTATAAAACTAGAAGTAAACTACAATAAAAACAATCCAAAAAAACTCAAACACTTTGAAGCTGAATAACATGCTATTAAATAATGATTGGGTTACCAATGAGATCAAAGAAGAAATTAAAAATATCCTGGAAACTAATGACAATAAAAACACAACAATCCAAAATCTATGGGACACAGTGAAAGAAGTCCTGAGAGGGAAGTTTATAGCTCTACAGGCCTACCTCAAAAAACAAGAAAAAATGGTAGTAAAGCATTTAACTTTACAACTCAAAGAATTAGAAAGAGAGCAACAAGAAAAGCCCAGAGTGAGCAGAAGGAAGGAGATAATTAAGATCAGAGCAGAAATAAATGACATAGAGACTAAAAAAACAATACAAAAGATCAATGAAACCAAGAGCTGGTTCTTTGAAAGGATAAACAAGATTGATGAACCTCTAGCCAGGCTCACCAAGAAGCAAAGAGAGAGGACTCAAATAAACAAAATCAGAAATGAGAGAGTCGAAATAACAACAGACCCCACAGAAATACAAAGGATTGTTAAAAAAATTATGAACAACTCTATTCTAACAAACTAGACAACCTGCAGGAAATAGACATATTCCTAGAAAAATCCAACCTTCCAAAACTCAATCAGGAAGATTCAAACAATCTCAATAGGCTGATAACTATGGAAGAAATTGAAGCAGTCATTAAAAAGCTTCCAGCAAAAAAAGCCTGGGGCCAGACGGCTTCACAGGGGAGCTTTACCAAACACTCAAGGAAGAAATAAAACCTATCCTCCTCAGACTATTCCAAAAAATTCAAGAGGAAGGAACACTTCCAAGCTCATTCTATGAAGCCAGCATTACCCTAATACCAAAACCAGATAAAGACAACACAATGAAAGAGAATTACAGGCCAATATCCCTCATGAACATAGATGCCAAAATGCTCAACAAAATTCTAGCAAATCGCATCCAGCAATACATCAGAAAGATCATACACCATGACCCACTAGGATTTATCCCAGGATGCAAGGATGGTAATATATTTGCAAATCAATAAACGTGATACATCGCATAAACAAATTGAGAGATAACAATCACCTAGTCATATCAATTGATGCAGAAAAAAAGTATTTGACAAAATCCAACACCTTTTCTTGATTAAAAACTCTCAGCAAGGTGGGAATAGAAGGATCATACCTCAGCATAATAAAAGCCATATATGACACACCCACAGCCAACATCATATTCAATGGACAAAAACTAAAACAATTTCACCTAAGAACAGGAACAAGACAGGGATGCCCACTCTCACCACTCCTGTTTGACATAGTACTGGAAGTACTAGCCATTGCGATCAGACAAGAAGAAGAAATAAAAGGCATCCAAATTGGAAAAGAAGAAGTAAATCTATCCTTCTTCACAGATGACATTATACTGTACATAGAAAACCATAAAGGCTCCATCAAAAAAATTTTAGACTTAATAAATGAATTCGGCAATATAGCAGGATACAAAATTAATGCCAAGAAATCTATGGCATTTCTATACACCAATAGTGAACTTACAGAAAGAGAGACTAAAACAAAACAAAACCGGTTTACCATTGCACCAAAAAGATTAAAATACCTTGGAATAAACTTAACTAAGGAGGTAAAAGACCTCTACTCAGAAAAGTAAAGGACAATGAATAAAGAGATAGAGGAAGACAGAAACAGATGGAAGAGCATACTGTGTTCATGGATTGGTAGAATCAACATCATTAAAAGGTTCATACTACCCAATGCAATCTGTAGATTCAATGCACTCCCCATTAAAATACCAATGGCATATTTCACAGACTTAGAATGAACTCTCCAAAAATTCATCTGGAATAAAAAAAGACCCTGAAAAGCTGCAGCAATCCTGAGAAAGAAGAACAAAGTAGGTGGGATCTCAATACCAGATATCAAGCTGTATTACAAAGCCACTGTTCTCAAAACTGCCTGGCACTGGCACAAGAACAGACAAACAGACCAATGGAATAGACTAGAGAACCCAGATATCGACCCAAACCACTATGCTCAATTACTATTTGGCAAAGGAGGCAAGAACATACAATGGAGTCAAGAAAATAGAACAGATACATGCAAAAAAATGAAACTCGACTATCAAATTACACCATACACAAATATAAACTCAAAATAGATAAAGGACTTAAATAAACATAAGATGGGAAACCATAAAAATACTAGAGGAATCCACAGGCAGCAAAATCTCAGACAGATGCCGAAGCAATTGCTTCACCGATATAGCTCCTAAAGCAATCAAAACTAAAGAGAAAATAAACAAATGGGACTATTTTATAAAAATAAAAAGCTTTTGCACAGCTAAAGAAACCATCAACAAAACAACAAGAAAGCTCCCTGCATGAGAACATATTTGCCAATGTTACCACTGATAAGGATTTCATCTCCAACATTTCCAGGAAACTCATACAACTTAACAAAAGGAAGATAAACAACCCAATAAAAAAAAAAGGGCAATGGACCTAAATAGATACTTTTAGAAACAGGACATAAGGAAGGCCAAGAGACATATGAAAACATGCTTATAGTCACTAATCATCCAAGAGATGCAAATAAAAACGACAATGCATTACCATCTCACTCCTGTCAGAATGGCTATCAACAAATCAGCAAATGACAAGTGCTGGCAAGGATGCAGAGAAAAAGGAACCCTCGTGCACTGCTGGTGTAATGAAGACTGGTACAGCCACTGTGGAGAACAGTATGGAGTTTCCCCAAAAACCTAAAAATAGAAATCCCATTTGACCCAGTGATCCCACTTCCAGGAATATATAATAAGAAACCAGGAGCACCAATCAGAAAGGATATATGCACCCCTATGTTCATAGCTGCACAACTTACCATTGCTAAGATTTGGAAACAGCCTAAGTGCCCATCAGCAGATGAGTGGATTAAAAAACTGTGCTACATCTACACAATAGAATACTACGCTGCAGTAAAAAAGAAGGAATTCTTACCATTTGCAACAGCATGGATGGAATTGGAAAGCATTATACTAAGCGAAATAAGCCAGTCAGAGAAAGATAAATATCACATGATCTCACTTATTTATGGATATAATGAACAACATAAACTGATAAACAAAAACAGATCCAGAGACAGAGAAGCATGGATCAGATGCTCAAACCTCAGAGGGAAGGGCAGGGGTAAGGGGGAGAGAACATCTAAGGGACTTGTATGCATGCATATAAGCCTAACCAATGGACACAGACACCAGGGTTTGAGGGCATGAGTGGGGAATTGAGGTTCAATGGGGGGATAAGGACACATATGTAATACCTTAATCAATAAAGAAAAAAAATGAAAACAATGATTTTCTATAAATACCAGAGTATGTTACTTATTTGGCTCTTATTGACTCTTCAGGATCCATTTGAAAGAGAAGTTTCAGGTCCTTTAGAGGCTCATAGCAGTAGAAATCTGGTGATTTAGTTGATGGCAATGTAGCTTCATCCTCCTCCTGTGCTGGCATTCAAAGCTCACTAAAAACAGATGTAGGAGTCTATGCCGCTTATCTGTGGAGAGACTTAAAGACAGTGCCTGTAAAAAGGGCTTTTTGAGTTGTTCAAAAGCCTACCCAAATAAATGAGGGTGGTTCTCAAAATTTCTGGTACAGTACTGTTCATGTTAACTGACTGCTTTAATTATTGGGATCTTTTAAGGCAAACAGGGTCTGTGAGTTAGGAGGCAGGAGTATATAGAAGAAGGCATTCTTGAGATTTAGTACTACAAACCACTCTGTGTCCTCTGGAATCTGGGCAAGTAAAGCATAAAAGTAAGGGACAATTGGCTGGATAAGAATCACTGCCTTATTTATTAGTTATTAGTCCTGAACTAGTCCTCCTCCTGTATTAGGTGCACGAAATTCATGCGGGGAGGGGGTGTATCCCTCAGCCCAGCCTGCACCCTCTCACAATCTGGGACTTCTGGCTCCCAACTGCTCGCCTTTCTGCCTGCCTGATTGCCCCTAACTGCTTCTGCCTGCCAGCCTGATCACCCCCTAACCACTCCCCTGCCAGCCTTATCGATGCCTAACTGCTCCCCTGCCAGCCCGATTACACTTAACTGCCCTCCCCTGCCAGCCTGGTCGCCCCCAACTGCCCTCCCCTGCTGGCCTGGTCACCCTTAACTGCCCTCCCTTGCCAGCTTGGTTGCCTCTAACTGTCCTCCCTGCCAGCCTGGTTGCCCCCAACTGCCCTCCTCTGCCGGCCTTGTCACCCCCAACTGCCCTCCCCTGCTGGCCCGATCGGCCCTAACTGCCCTTCTCTGCTAGCCTGGTTACCCCCAACTACTCTACCCTGCCAGCCTGGTTGCCCCTAACTGCCCTCCCCTGCAGTCCTGGTCGCCCCAACTGCCCTCCCCTGCAGGCCTGGTCTCTCCCAACTACTCTCCCCTGCTGGCCTGATCACCCACAAATGCCCCCCGCTGCCAGCCTGATTGCCCCTAACTGCCCTCCCCTGCTGGCCATCTTGTGGCAGCCATCTTGTGTCCACATGGGGGCAGCCATCTTTGACCACATGGGGACAGCCATCTTGTATGCTGGAGTGATGGTCAATTTGCATAGTACCTCTTTATTATATAGGATTGGCTACCCAGACATGCCTGTAATAGCTACAGCCTCTGAGGGTGATTTATCAGGGTTTTGGAGGAGTACAGAGAAGGTGGCGTTCGTATCAGGGAGGAAATTAATTTCCTCCTTCTACTGTCAGGCTACTGAGGGCTCCTGAGTGGAGATGGCAGTCCTTTGAGGAGCCGGGTTGGAAGACCCGAGCCCCATCAGTCCTGCTGGGCCAGGTGGTTTCCAGCCCCGCCCTAAGGGACCTCAGTCTCCAGGCACAGTCTGACTTCCAGTGGTTTCCTTGACAGGCAGAACAGGGCTTTGGGAGTCCACCCTTGGGACAACTCCAGTGTATGAGTCCAACCTGTCTACAGTTGTAGCAGATGACCAGGACTGACTGTACACCTCTGGGGTCTGACTGGGGGCCCTTTCCTTGCTGAAGCGCAGCACAAAGAGCCTTGTTTTTGGCCTGGCTTCCTCTGGTTGTCCTTTTTCCTCATTCTGGTCTTTATTATAGAACACAGAGGTGGTAACTTTCAGTCGATTTTTAAAAGTACTCTTGGGACCAATAGCCAATTCTTGCAACGTCCTGATGTCTGGGATAGCCCGAGTGATAAATTTGTCCTTTAAAATTAGTTGTCCCAATTCTGAATGTGGGGTAATGTTGGTGTGCTTAACCAAAAGCCTCCCTGAGCCTTCCAAAAAGGCCAAAGGATGTTCGTTAGCCCCTTGATTAATGGTGGTTAATTAACATGCTTTTGTTTTACTACATCTGAGGTCTTTTATAATACAGAACTGGTAGTGCTTTATTCTCCACCTCTCAGCTTCAGGATCCCATTGAGGGTCTACAAGGGAAATTGTTTCTTGTCCTGTTAAGAAATCTTTATTCCTTTCCTCAGAATTCTTTATTTCCCTGGCATAAGTAAGAAAGTGATTATTCCCAAATTTTCTTGCTTTTTCTAGTATACCCTGCCTTTCAGTGGCTGAAAGGGTCAGACTTAATATGAGTATGATGTCTCTCTATGAGAGATCAAATACTTGAATGAGGTTTTGAAAGACCTCAATATATTTGTCAGGGTATTCTGAGAACTTTCCTAAATCACTTTTAGTTTGTTTCATGTCCTGAGGTGTGAAGGGGATCTGGGCTAAAGTATGGCCAGACCCTTCATCTGTCTTGGGGCAAATTAAGGTTGGCTCCGTCCTGGGCAGGAGCATGGCCTCCATCTTCTCCCTTGGTGCAGTTGGGTTGTTAGTGCCAGGAGCAAAGAATTAAATTTACAGTTTCCCACCTGCCTTTGGCTTGTTTCCTAGAGTAAAGAAAGCCTGGAAATATGGGACTTATTGCAAACAGTGTATTGAAGATTGAAAATAATTAAAAACCTCTAATATGTGAAACACAAATATCCAGAGTGTCACTGGCAGACACAGAGAATTATTATCCTTGCCCTTTTTTCCTGACTGAAAACTTCCTGTTTGAACTTGGCTCTGAATTTGTGTAAGTTTTTTTTTTTTTTTTCTGAAGCAGGCTGAAATTTCTATAACATTCAAAGTATATGTATTTGAATAAAACACTGCTATTAGTTTTTATCTGACCGAGTTTCCTCATGTAATTTCAAGTATATTGTATTGCTCTAATTTAGTTGAAAAATATTTCTTTTTAGAGTGAGAGAATAAATCTTTGCATCACCTCAGGGCCCTTGGGGTGTCACAAATCTGTCTCTCAGTTAAATTCTTGAAATATTACATTCGGAAAAGCAGACATATATACCCAATTTAAAGATTATGAAAAGTTAAACCGGTTTTAACATTTAAAGATTTGGTCCTGACTACAGAATTAATCCTTTTTCAATATGGATAATAAATTATTATATTCTAGTAATGCCACAGAAGTACAGAATATACTTTGAATTGTAGAGAAAATGCTGGGAGGTCATGCCTACTGCTTACCTATCCCCTTGCATCATGTTCCTATGAGAGCAAAAACCGCAACTGCCCACCCCATAGCCACCCCATAGTTCCGCTTTGGCTGGCCTGTGTGGGTTTGTGACATCACAGGCAGGTAGGGACCATCCCATCCCCAGAAATACCAAAGTTGTGTACTGTTTGATGGACGTAAATTTCCCCTGCCCTGCCCCTTTCCTAAGCACATGCACAGGTTTGGCAAGTGCCACCTTGGAACCGAAAAAGTAGCTTGTCTGAGTAAAACTGCCCTTTTTCCTTTTCTCCTTCCCCTCCTGCCCCAGGTGGGGGAGGTAATAGTTTGTTAATTATAGGCAGGCTACAATTTTAGCTAGTGGTCTGGCCTTTGTTTAAACTTTCCTGGGTTAACATATATACAACCTTCACAAATTTTACACTTTCAAATTAGTCTTAAAATCTTAACCCAGCACAGCAAAATGACCTTTGGTTATGAGTGGCACAAAGCCCACACAGAGCAGAGACAGAGGGCTCTCTATGTTCATAAAAACAGCAAAGAGCAGACTAAGCTAGCAAAGAATATCAGTAACCACGGTTACATTACAGACAAAAAGTCTCTCAAAATTCAAACCCTGCCTTGTGTTCAGTCTGTTCACAAGCAGCTGGACCCTCAGCAAAGTGAGATGTGCCCTATCTTTAAACAGATTGATCTAAACATTAACAGAAAACATCAATAGAAACATTCTTATACACAACTAGAGGCCTGGTGCACCAATTCATGCACCAGTGAGATCCCTCAGCCTGGCCTGCGAGATTAGGCTGAAACCAGCTTTCCAACATCCCCTGAGGGATTCCATATTGCAAGAGGGCACAGGACAGGCTAAAGGACCCCACCAGTGCATGATTGGGGCTGGGGAGGGATGTGGGAGGTTGGCCAACTGGGGAAGGACCACGGGAGGGCTCCTGGGCATGTCTGGCCCATCTCACTCAATCCTTGCAGTAAGCTAACCTACCAGTTGGAACATTTGCCCCCTGGCAGTCAGTGCAACGTCATAGTGACTGGTCAACTGGTTGACTGCCCCCTGGTGGTCAGTGCACATCATAGCGAGTGATTGAGCAGCCTTAGCATATCATTAGCATATTATGTTTTGATTGGCTGAACGGATGACTGGACAACCAGACACTTAGCCTATTAGGCTTTTATTATATAGGATATTTACAAATGTGTACAATCCACAGACACTACAAAATGCTCTCTGTTAAAAAAGTACCAAAGCAGAGTAATGTCTCCTGTTCCTGGTTTGGGGACTGACCCTCCCCAGAATGTCAGTATTTTCCCAATGGACTATTTTGGCCCAAGCATATGGCTTGCCTGGTTGTCTCACATATATTCCCTTTGTGTCATTTTTGCCATCTTCCAAAGAAAAACAGTCTTGGGCCTATTCTATAGTATCCATGAAGAGATGGGGCACAGGCCAAGAATCCACCCAAAATAGGGTGGGGCGCACCTTCCTTTAAGCCATCCTTTCCCTCTCCATGGTATAGAAGTCCTGGACGCGTCCCCAAATTGTGAGAAATAGCTCATCTATCCAAATTTTAAATGACAGAATGGGAAACAAAAACATGGCAAAATGAAACTTTTAAGAATGCTCATGAGAGCAGGAGCCCATTTTACAGGATCACAATAATGGCGAGAGGCAAGCGACCCAGTAATTAATGGGCTAACTTAACAGCTGTGTCTGGCTATAATGCTAATTCTCTGAAAGGCTAAAACTTCTACAGGGGTGGTGGCAGGAGCGGCTAAGGGCTGTGATTAACTCCTGTTATGCCTGATGGAAAACCTAGGGCCATGCTCATATGCCAGGAATGGAAAACAGTTCGCTTGCCCCCTTCTGTCTTAACTCTTGCCTAAAAGTTTTTCCCTTAGGACTATTACTAAAGAGGCCTGCACAAATGGAGACCGAACAATTTAAGCTTAGTGGGACCTGGACCGCGGAGGCATTGGAATTATTGGCTAGACCTAACTGAGATAGAAAGTAGAAGAAGCAAAAGGCAGATGAAGGAGATAGGGGAAAATGCCTGCTTTTAGGATGGCAGCCAAGTTTAAGTGGCAGGCGGGCATCCATCAGCCTCCAAAATCATACAGGTGACAGAAAACAGAAAGAATCCATGGGTGCATTCACCATTTGGCATGAAGAGAGTTGACTTACAAAGAAATTCCCAGATGACACACCATAATGAAATGGAATTTTTGGACTGGAACACTGAAGCAAGTCCTGTCCACTGGAATACCAGTGGCAGACTGGTTCCCAGTTCTTTGTCCGTGGGAATCAAAGAATGAATCCAAAGATGGAAGGTGGGATAGCAAAGGTTGAAATTTACTGAAGAATAAGTACAGACTCCCAAGTGGGGAAAGGGAAAGATTCTCACAGCACAGACTCCCATGTGGGGAGGGGGAAAAGTCCCACTGAGTTCCTTTTCCCTATGGTTTATAAAGGCTGAAGATCTTTGTGCCTTGATATCCCCTCTGATTGGTCACTATTCCCTTGGACTGGTTACTATGGTAACTTCTGAGCTCAAAGGTCTAACCTCACATGAGACATGTGAGGTTTTCCTCTCCTCCTTCCTTTTATTTTGTAAATATAGACCTTTTACTGTTTTGCAGCTCCCTCATTCCATGGAAATGTACCTGTTGCAGTTTTTCAACTCCCCTATTCTAAGGAAATATACCTTCTTCTGCTCTGCAGCCCTGTGTTTCTTCTATGGTCCCCTTAATTTCTAAAATTGCTAAAATTTCTAAAATTTCCTAAACCTGTCTTTTTCACCCCCCAAAATTCCTGTTTTATTACCCTTCTGAAAAAACAAACAAAAAACAGGTATGGGCATCACTTATTTAAAAAAGAAAATCTCTTCTTATCAGGTGAATTGGGGCCAATTTGACCAATAAAATATATGTTGCCCTGTAACATGCCCTAGTTGAAAGGGGACAGGTTCTGAACTTAAAACAACCATTGGTTGCTCAGATACCCCTACCATTTACATAGAAGCTTTACTCCAATGGAGAGGGAGAGGGAAACTTAGTTGGGTAGGGTTAATAACAAAGTAGCCCAAGTATCTATGAGGGCCTTAGTAACTTCTCCTTTTATAATAATTTCAATTTTTCCTAAAGTATTAGTAAGAAGGGGAAAATATCCTCTCACAGTCCTGGAGCAGCCCTATGTTTGCTTCTGTTTTCTCTTTGTAAATCACATTTCAGTTTTTCTACAATCTTTCTTATGGTGACCTGGCCTTTTCTTTTCCCCAGCAAAAACAGACTCCTCTATAGTTTTACAGAAGACCTTATTTAGTAATTCTGTTGCCTTGCTCTCAGAAATCAGTAGGTGTATTAATTGGAATAGGTCAGAATAGCCAGGATTACATGTTCTAATAGCTAAATTTTTGTGAATCCATCAGGGTCCTGGATAAAGTGGAGAACAATTGCTGGTTCCTCTCTAGCTGAAGCCAGCTTTTTACCAAAGGGAGCTGTTAGAATTCCTCTTCCTATTTTCTTTCAAGTCAGTGGTAGTAGAGGAGACAGCAGGGGAAAGATGAAGGGAGAGGAAAGGGCAAATCTGGATAAGGAATCTCAAAAAGCAAAGGAGGGCACAGTGTCCTCAGGTGGTAAGTGTAAGGTCTGGGGCTGGGAAAGCAGGAACTTTCCCAATCCCACCCCCGCTGAGTTGGACAAGCCACAGCCATGCTGGAGCCCTGCTGGACAATAAATAACCACCTGAGACTTCTCAAGGATGGCCAGAGTGTAGCTGTACCAGCTTCCCGCTCATAAATCACCTGCCACAAGCTACCTCAGATAAGCTACCTCGAATAAACCTGATTGGTTCAACAGCAGCATAAAGGACCTCTGCCAGGAACAGGCAGGTGTGACTCCACCGGCCTGTGCTCTCGGACTGTGGGACCTCACCCAAGAGCTTTCAATAAATGCGATCTTTCACTTTTATCCTGCTTGTCTTGGTCAACTTATTGGCTTCGGTCAGATTAAATCTTACATCTCAGATTAAACCTTAAATCTCTGATTAAACCTTACAGTAGGGGTCACAATTTCAGTGCCCATTGTCTAGCTTCGCTCCTCCTGTGGCATGTGTGGGCTTGTGTTTCTAAAAGGAGAATGGAGCAAGAAGCCAAGCCTGAGGGGCAGTCCTAAGCCCTCTGACCGAGGCCCTGCCACTTCCTACATCAGGAGCCTCCTCTGGACATAGCAGATGTGCAATACCAGTATGTCTGTGTCTACTGATGGTGCTGTGAGCACCTCACAGATTCCAGCTTCTGAACAAGAGACCCGGGTTAGAGAACCAAGATGGTGGCATAGGTAAACAACTATACTTGCTGCCTATCACAACCACATCAAAATTACAACTAAAAGGCAGAACAACTACCACCCAGAACCACAGGAAAGCTGACTGAGTGGAAGTTCCACAACTAGAAAGGTGAAGAAAGCATATTGAGACTGGTAAGAGATGTGGAGGCATGGAAAGTGCTGGAACCTGGATGTGCTGCTCTTTTAATCCGTAGGGAGATACAAGCTCCCACTTGCTCTGCATTCCAGTTTTGGGTGAGACTCTGGGGAACCCAGACACATACCGGGAGAAACTGGACTGTCTGGCATGGGGACAGGAACTCGAGGGTGGCTTTCTCTCATAGGTGCTCGCAGCGATCATTGTTCCTGCACCAGGGCGTGTAGAGACCCAGGGACCTCTCTGGTGCAGGGCTGACTGGAAGCCATTACTGTTTGCTCTGCCCTGGTGATACCCAGAGACCCCACCCACCCAATTTACAACCCCACCCAAGCTGTGTGCATTGGCTTTTGCATATGAATGGCCTGTCCTTTCTCCTCCTAAAACCTGTCAAACTGCAGATGGGTCAGAGAGCCCCAGAGATTCCAAAAGAAGGCGCAAATCCTGGCTGCAGTAACCTGCCTTGCTTCACAGCTGGGCCTCATCTGGGCACTTCCAAACCCCATACAAAGAGGAGGAATCTGAAGATGTCTCTGTAGCTCCTGCTGGCTCCAGACAATGGCTCACCTTGCATCTCCTTGGAGATCCAAGAGCCACTGTACCCAGTGGTCAGAGTGAGACCATACCAGATTACAACTCTTCACATCCATAAGAGACACACTCAAAGGGCAGACTCAGTGAGCACCAAAGGCCCACTGAAGGTTCTCCTGTGCAACAGATCTTTCAGTGTAGACACAGCTGGTCATCACAGCCAATTGGCCTGGAGGTCAATTCCTCCCAGTGATACCAACAGCAATCAAGGGTTAACAACAACAAGACTGTGCAAACAACCCACAAAGGGGTGCACCAAGGGGGTCCACCTCAGGTGACTGGGGAGGCTGAGCCACTGGGCCCTATAGGACACCTACTACACAAGGCTACTCTATCAACTCAAGGAGACTTAGCAGCTACCCAGTACATAGAAACAAACACAGGGACGCAGCCAAAATGTGGAGACAAAGAAACAAGTCAGAAATGAAAGAAATGGATGAAAGCAAAATACTGGATATAGAGTTCAAAACCATGGTTATAGTGTTACTCAAGAATCTTCTAGAAACCTCTGAGAAATTTAGTGAGACCCTCAAGTATATGAAAAAGGACCAATCAGAAATTAAGTATACACTGACTGAAATAAAGAATAATATACAGAGATTCAACAGCAGACTAGAGGATCCTAAGAATCAAGTCAAAGATTTGAAATACGAAGAAGCAAAAAACAACCAACTGGAAAAGCAAAAAGAAAAAAGAATCCAAAAATATGAAGATAGTGTAAGGAGCCCCTGGGACAACTTCAAGTGTACCAACATCAGAATTATGGGGGTGCCAGAAGAAGAGAGATGCAAGATACTGAAAACCTATTTGAAGAAATAATGACAGAAAACTTTCCTTACCTGGTGAAATAAATAGACTTACAAGTCCAGGAAGCACAGAGAACCCCAAACAAGAGGAATTCAAAGAGGACCACACCAAGACACATCATAATTAAAATGCCAAGGGCAAAAGACAAAGAGTGAATCTTAAAAGCAGCAAGAGAAAATCAGTTAGTTACCCACAAGGGAGTACCCATATAACTGTCAGCTAATTTCTCAACAGAAACTATGCAGGCCAGAAGGGAGTGGCAAGAAATATACAAAGTGATGAATAGCAAGAACCTACAACCAAGATTACTCTACCCAGCAAAGCTATCATTTAGAACTAGAGGCCCGGTGCACAAAATTTGTGCACGGGAGGGTGAGTCCCACAGCCCAGCCTGCACCCTCTCCAACCTGGGACCGCTTGAGGGATGTCCAACTGCCCGTTTAGGCCCTATCCTGGCCTGATCCTACTGGGATCGGGCCTAAACTGGCAGTCGGACATCCCTCTCACAATCCAGGACTGCTGGCTCCCAACTGCTCGCCTGCCTGCCTTCCTGATTTGCCCTAACAGCTTCTGCTTGCCAGCCTGATCACCCCCTAACCACTCCCCTGACAGCCTAATTGATGCCTAACTGCCCTACCCTGCAGGCCTGGTCACCCCTAACTGCCCTCCCCTGTAGGCCTGGGCCCCCCCCCAACTGCCCTTCCCTGCAGGCCCAGTCGCCCCCAACTTCCCCCCTCTGCCAGCCTGGTCACCCCTAACTGCCCTTCCCTGCAGGCTTGATCACCCCCAACTGCCTTCCCTTGCAGGCCTGGTCCCTCCCAACTGCCCTCCCCTGTTGGCCATCTTGTGGCGGCCATCTTGTGTCCACATGGGGGCAGCCATCTTGTGTGTTGAAGTGACAGTCAATTTGTATATTACTCTTTTATTAGATAGGATAGAGGCCTGATGCATGGGTGGGGGCTTGCTGGTTTGCCCTGAAGAGTGTCCTGGATCAGAGTGGGTCATGAGGCGGCCTGGGCAAGGGGCCTGTGGTGGTTTGCAGGCTGGCCACGCCCCTGGCGACCCAAGCGGAGGCCCTGGAATCTGGGATTTATTTATCTTCTATAATTGAAACATTGTAGCCTTGAGTGGAGGCCAGGGCTGGCCAGGAAGCTTGACTTCCTCCATCGCTGGGGGCAACCCAAGCCTCCTGTTCTCTCCAGCTCCGTGGCCACCGCCATTTTTGTTGGGATTTATTTATCTTCTATAATTGAAACTTTGTAGCCTTGAGCGGAGGCCAGGGCTGGCCAGGAAGCTTGACTTCCTCCATCACTGGGGGCAACCCAAGCCTCCTGTTCTCTCCAGCTCTGTGGCCACCACCATTTTTGTTGGGATTTATTTATCTTCTATAATTGAAACTTTGTAGCCTTGAACGGAGGCCAGGGCCGGCCAGAGAGCGTGGGAAGCTTGGCTTCCTCCGTTGCCAGGGAAACCCAAGCCTCCTGCTTGCTCTGTGGCCACAGCAATCTTGGTTGGGTTAATTTTCATACTCGCTCCTGCTTGGCTGGTGGGCATGGCTTGTGGGCATAGCGGAGGTATGGTCAATTTGCATGTTTCTCTTTTATTAGTGTAGATTGAAGATCAGATAAAGAGCTTCACAGACAAGAAAAAGCTAAAGGAGTTCATCACCACCAAACCAGTATTATATGAAATGCTAAAGGGTATTCTTTAAGAAGAGGAAGAATAAGGAAAAGGTAAAGATAAAAAATTATGAACAATAAAGTGACAACAAATACATATCTATCAACAAGTGAACCTAAAACTGAAATGAATAAAAAACCTGATGAACAGAACAAACTGGTGAATGTAATAGAATCAGGGGCATGGAAAGGGAGCAGACTGACAATTCTCAGGGGGATGGGGTTGTTGGGGGTGTGGGAAGAGATTGGACAAGGAGCTTACACCTGTGGACGAGGTCAGTGGGGGTTGGGGGAGAAGGCCTGGAGTGGGGTTGGAACTGTGTGGAGGGGAGCTATGGGGGAAAAAAAGAGGAACATCTGTAATAATCTGAACAATAAAAATTAAAAAAAGGAGACCCTGGTTAGACCAAAGCCATTGATTTTGAAGTTGTTAAAATCTGTTGGTGCACAAAAAGACCCTTATACTATGAAAGAGGTTATATTTTATCTTGGTTAGTATATTATGAAGAAATGATAATATGATGAGAAGCAACAGCATATTGTATATTGTTCAAATGATCTTCTAGGGGATTTGTTTGTAGTGCCAAGTTTCTCTGTGAAGGAACACAGGAAAATATCCACAATGATCTTCAGAAACTTGGTAATAGTCAATCAGCCGGAACCATAAGATTCAGGCACATCTGTGAGTGAAAACAGATGTTACCTTGAAGGTGGGAGTGATCAAAAGGACTCTGTACAAGAGCTGCAGGAAGAGAAACCTTCATCTTCAGATTTGGTTTCTAGACCATCTACCTCATTTAGAAGGAGAATAATTAATGAGACAGAAGAAAACTCAGATGAATTATCTGGTAAACATCAACAAATGTGCCACAGATCTGATAGTATTTCCTTTTCCTTTGATGAAAGCCTTGGGGTCTGTGTGTAGTAAGGGAGATACGCTGTGAAAGAAGCAGTAGCAGTTAATCAACAGGGACTTAATCAAATCTGGATCTTGAGGCTGGTCTAAGTGAACAATTAGGTGATTGGTTGGATCAAGATTCAGTTTCAGATTGATTCAGTGTAGAATATGAAGTTGAGTCTTTCAATTCAGAAGATTATAACCTCACTGAAGAAGGACAAGAACTCTCAGATGAAGATGATGAGGTATATCAAGTTACTGTGTATCACTCAAGGGAGAGTGATACAGACTCATTTGAACATGATCCTGAAATTTCCTTAGCTGACTATTGGAAGTGTACTTCATGCAATGAAATGAATCCTCCCCTGCCATCACATTGCAACAGATGTTGGGCCCTTCATGAGAATTGGCTTCCTGAAGACAAAGGGAAAGAAAAAGGAAGAATGCCTGAGGAAACCAAACTAGAAAACTCAACACCAGTAAAAGAGGGCTTTGATGTCCCTGATTATAAAAAAAGTACAGTGAATGATTCCCAAGAATCATGTGTTGAGGAAAATCATGAAGAGATCACACAAGCCTCCCAATCCCAAGAGTGAGGACTATTCTCAGCCATCAACTTCTGGTAGCATCATTTATAGCAACCAAGAAGATGTCAAAGAATAGGAGAGGGAATAAACAAAGGAAATGTGGAATCTAATTTTCCCAATAATACCAGTGAACCTTGTGTGATTTCCCAAGGCCTACCTAAAAATGGATACATTGTCCATGGCAAAACAGAACATCTTATGGCATGCTTTACATGTGCAAAAAAGCTAAAAAAAAAGAAAAAAGAAAAAGAAATAAGCCCCGTCCAATGTGTAGACAACCAATTCAAATGATTGTGCTAACTTATTTCTTCTAGTTGACCTACCTATAAAAGTAGAATTATATATTTCTAACTATATAACTCTAAAAATTTAGAAATGAAATTTTATTTTTTACATGTATGAAAACAAGAAATTATCATAGTACATGTAGATTTGTTTTGTGTTGTGTAATTTCCTTACTTTGGGAGAGGGAAAATTTCACTTCTGTTTATATTTTATATTTAAGTTTTAATATAATTTTAATTGGATATATAGCTCATTCTTTACTCTACGCCCTTATTTTAAATAATTTCCACTTTCCCTTAAATGAGAAGTGTCTGGTCTTTTAATAAACATACTTCAGAGATTCAAGATGGTGGCAGACTAGGTGGATGTTACCACATTCACCTCCCAGTACCAAACTGGAATTACAACTGAAATACAGAAAGATCAACCTGAATAATAAACTGAGCAGAAGTCTTATAACTTACAGAAGAAGCCACATCGAGACTGAGAAAGAAAATGACTGACTTCAAGAAACTGCCAGCCCTGGCCAGAAGCATCGTCCTATACATCAAAAAGTTGTGGGTTCGATTCCCAGTCAGGACACATACCTACGTTGCAGGGTCAATTCCATGTAGGGATGGGATAAAACTAATCAATGTTTTTCTCTAACATTTTTCTCTCTTTCCCTCTCTCAAAAAATCAATAAAAACATATCCTCAGGTGAGGATTAAAAAAAAAAAAGCTGCCAGAAAAAAAAAAAAAGCTCCTATTTCAAAGAAATGGTGTGGGTGTTTGTAATGGATAAATTCGAAGAGGTAGCCTGTGTTCTCATCTGTAACATATCATTTCTGCCTCTGATATAATCTTTTAAGACAAAAAATCCACCTATACTTTTTATTTTAACTCCCTACTACTGGATGAAATACCACTTGGTAATAAAAACAGCCCCCTCTCCCTAATACTTTAAAGAAGACATTTAAGTATAATTTATTTAGTACCTTTAATATAAGGAGAAAAGTTTGTGTGGAAGATTTCATACTTAAATTTTAGTCTTAAAACTTTTGATCCTTTCTCTACTTTTTCAAAACCTGTTAAAATACTCTTTCCAGATAAAAAAGAAATTGGTAGTTATATTTGCCATGTCAGTGAAAATGTTCTTCTTATCCAGCTTTGGTAGGTGGTAATGTCAGTTTGAGAGTAACTATCATTTACCCACAGACAAAACTTTTAAGGCTCCCTGGTACAATGTGAACTTGTCCTAGGCATCTTAATCTGTATGTAAGGCTCTTTTCTACACCTAATTTCAGAATTTAGTGCTATCTTTTGTTTAAGTTGAAAAAATTTAAGACACTTTTAAGTGCCTTCGTGGGCTGGGATTCATGATTTCTGGGAGTTACCAAGGTTTCAGACCTTTACTAAAAAGCCAGTTTGTTTTTAAAGTAGCTGGAAATGTCATAACTTTGTTTTAAATTGTCCAGAAATTTTTCTTCACCTTACTTTAAGAATATAGGATTCTAAAAATATCTCAAAACTGCAAAGATTAATATCCTGATTTATATTTAAATATGAATCTTGAGCAAAATAGTGAAAACCACTTTGATTGAAAAAAAATTTTAAAAATATTATTTATTTATTTTTTAAAAATTTTTTTCTTATTGATTAAGGTATTATATATGTGTCCTTATTGCCCCATTGCCCCCCAAACGCCCCACTCATACTGTCACCCCCTGGTGTCTGTGTCCATTGGTTAGGCTTATATGCATGCATACAAGTCCTTTGGTTGATCTCTCCCCCTCACCCCCACCTTCCCCTACCTTCCCTCCGAGGTTTGACGGTCTGATCAATGCTTCTCTGTCTCTGTATCTGTTTTTGTTCATCAGTTTATGTTGTTCATTATCCTATATAATAAAGAGGTAATATGCAAATTAACCCTCATGCCCTCACAAGATGGCTGCCTACGACTAGGCCGGCAGGGGGGTTAGTGAGGGACGACCAAACGACTGAACAAGCAGGCTGTGTGGGGCAACCAGGCTGGCAGGGGAGTTAATGAGGGACAGCCAAGAACTGAACAAGCAGACTTTGTGGGGCGACCAGGCTGGCAGGGGAGACAGTTGGAGGCGACCAGGCATGGGGGACAGTAAGAGGCAACCAGGTTGGTAGGGGGGGAAGTTAGGGGTGACCAGGCCAGCGGGTGGGGTGCAGTTGGGGGTGACCAGGCCAGCCAGAGGGGCAGTTTGGGGCGACCAGGCTGGCAGAGGGGGGAAGTTGGGGGCGACCAGGCTGGCACACAGAGGCACTGAGGGGAGATCAGGCCAGCAGAAGGGGGCAGTTAGGGGCAACCAGGCAGGCAGGCAGGTGAGCAATTAGGAGCCAGTGGTCCAGAATTGTGATGTCTGCCTGCTGGTTAAGGCCTGATCCCTGGGATCGGGCTTAAACTGGCAGTTGGATATACTGCAAGGGGTCCTGGATTGGAGAGGGTGCAGCCTGGGCTGAAGGGACCCCCTGCCCCATGCACGATGTTTGTGCACCAGGCCTCTAGTATTCCACCAATGAGTGAGATCATGTGATATTTATCTTTCTCTGACTGGCTTATTTCAGTTAGCATAATGCTCTCCAGTTCCATCCATACCATTGCAAATGGTAAGAATTCCTTCTTTTTTACTGCATCATAGTATTCCATTGTGTAGATGTACCACAGTTTTTTAATCCACTCACCTGATGATGGGCACTTACGCTGTTTCCAAATCTTAGCTATGGTGAATTGTGCTGCTATGAACATAGGGGTACATATATCCTTTCTGATTGGTGTTTCTAGTTTCTTGGGATATATTCCTAGAAGTAGGATTACTGGGTCAAATGAAAGTTCCATTTTTGTTCTCTTTTTTTGAGGAAACTCCATACTGTTCTCTATAATGACTGCACCAGTCTGCATTCCCACCAGCAGTGCACAAGAGTTCCTTTTTCTCTGCATCCTCGCCAGCACTTGTCATTTGTTCATTTGTTGATGATAGGCATTCTGACAGGTGTGAGATGGTACCTCATTGTTGTTTTGATTTGCATCTATTGGATGATTAGTGACAATGAGCATGTTTTCATATGTCTCATGGCCTTTCTTATGTCTTCTTTTAAAAATTATCTATTTAGGACCATTGCCCATTTTTTGATTGGGTTGTTTATCTTCCTTTTGTTAAGTTGTATGAGTTCCTTATAAATGTTGGAGATTAAACTCTTATGGGAGATAACATTGGCAAATATGTTCTCCCATGCAGTGGGCTTTCTTGTTGTTTTGTTGATGGTTTCTTTTGCTGTGCAACAGCTTTTTATTTTGATGTAGTCCCATTTGTTTATTTTCTCTTTAGTTTCCATTTCCCTATGAGCTGATGCAATTGCTTCAGCATATGTCTAAGATTTTGCTGCCTGTGGATTCCTCTAGTATTTTTATGGTTTCCCGTCTTACATTTAAGGCCTTTATCCATTTTGAGTTTATTTTTGTGTATGGTGTAAGTTGGTGGTCTAGTTTTATTTTATTTTTTTGCATGTATCTGTCCAATTTTCCCAACACCATTTATTGAGGAGACTGTCTTAACTCCGTTGTATGTTCTTGCTTCCTTTGTCAAATATTAATTGAGCATAGTGGTTTGGGCTGATTTCTTGGTTCTCTATTCTATTAGATTGATCTTTGTCTGTTCTTGAGCTAGTACCTGGCAGGTTTGAGAACAATGGCTTTGTAATACAGCTTGATATCTGGTATTGAGATCCCTCCAACTTTGTTCTTCTTTCTCAGGATTGCTGCAGCTATTCGGGGTCTTTTTTTATTCCAGATGAAATTTTGGAGAGTTTATTCTAGATCTGTGAAATATGCCTTTGGTATTTTAATGGGGAGTGCATTGAACCTATTGATTGCTTTGAGTAGTATGGACATTTTAGTGATGTTGATTCTACCAATCCATGAACACAGTATGTTCTTCCATCTGTTTATGTCTTCTTCTATCTCTTTTTTCAGTGTCCTGTAGTTTTCTGAGTACAGGTCTTTTACCTCCTTAGTTAAGTTTATTCCTAGGTATCTTAATTTTTTGGAGCGATTATAAATGGGATTGTTTTTTTAGTCTCTCTTTCTGTAAGTTCACTATTGGTGTATAGAAATGCCATAGATTTCTTGTCATTAATTTGGTATCCTGCTACATTGCCGAATTTATTTATTTATTAAGTCTAATTATTTTTGATGGGTTTTTCTTGTACAGTATATGTCATCTGTGAATAATGACTGTTTTACATCTTTTCCAATTTGGATACATTTTATTTTTTCTCCTTGTCTAATTGCTATGGCTAGCACTTCCACTACTATGTCAAACGGGATTGGTGAAAGTGGGCATCCCTGTCTCCTTCCTGTTCTTAGGTGAAATGATTTGTTTTTGCCCATTGAGTATGACGATGACTGTAGATTTGTCATATAAGGCTTATATTATGTTGAGGTATGATCCCTCTATTCCCATTTTGCTGAGGGTTTTTTTTTTTTTTCAAGAAATGGTGTTGTATTTTGTCAAATGCTTTTTTTGCATCAATTGATGTGACTATGTGATTTTTATCTCTCAAGTTGTTTATGTGATGTGTCACATTTATTGATTTGTGGATATTGTATTATCCTTGCATTACCAGGATAAATACTTGGTCATGGTGTATGATCTTTCTGATGTAATGCTGGATCTAATTTGCTAGAACTTTGTTGAGGATTTGGGCATCTATGTTCATGAAGGATTTTGGCCTTAATTCTCTTTCATTGTGTTGTCTTTATCTGGTTTTGGTATTAGGGTGATGCTGGCTTTATAGAATGAGCTTGGAAGTGTTCCTTCCTTTTGAATTTTTTGGAATAGTCTGAGGAGTATCACTTTTAGTTCTTCCTTGAAATTTTGAAAAAATTCCACTGTGAAGCTGTCTGGCCCTCTGCTTTTGTTTTTTAGAAGCTTTTTTTATGACTTCTTCAATTTCTTCCATAGTTATCAGCCTATTGATATGTTTAGATTCTTTCTGATTGGGTTTTAGAAGGTTGTATTTTTCTAGGTATATGTCCATTTTCTCCATGTTGTGTAGTTTGTTGGAATAGAATTGTTCATAATATATTTTACAACCTTTTGTATTTCGGTGGGGTCTGATGTTATTTCGCCTCTTTCATTTCTGGTTTTGTTTATTTGGGTCCTCTCTCTTTCTATCTTGGTAAGCCCGGCTAGAGGTTCATCAATCTTGTTTATGCTTTCAAAGAACCAGCTCTTGGTTTCATTGATCTTTTGTATTGTTTTTTTGGTCTCTATGTCATTTATTTCTGCTCTGATCTTTATCATCTTTCTTCTGTTCAATCTGGGATTTTCTTGTTGCTCTCTTTCTATTGGTATAAGTTGTAGAGTTAGATGATTTGCAACCATTTTTTCTTGTTTTTTTGAGGTAGGCCTGTAGAGCTATAAACTTCCCTCTTAGGACTGCTTTCATTGTGTCCCATAGATTTTGTATTGTTGTGTTTTTCATTTTCATTCATTTCTAGGATGTTTTTAATTTCTTCTTTGAGCTCTTTGGTAACCTAATCATTGCTTAATAGCATGCTATTCAGCTTCCAAGTGTTTGAATTTTTTGGATTGTTTTTATTGTAGTTTATTTCTAATATTATGCCATTATGGTCTGGGAAGGTGTTTAATATGATTTCAATCTTCAGGAATTTTGAGAGACTTTACCTGTGTCCTAATATGTGGTCTATCTTTGAAAATGTCCCATGTGCACTTGAGAAGAATGTATATTTCGTGGATTTGGGGTGAAATGTTTTGAAGATGTCAATTAAGTCCATCTGATCTTCTGTGTCATTTAGGATTGCTGTTTCTTTGCTGATATTTTGTCTAGAGGATTTATCCAGTGATGTCTGTGGGGTATTAAAGTCCCCATACTATTATTGTATTGTTATCAATCTCTCCCTTAATATCTTCCAGGAGTTTTTTTTTAATGTTTTTGGGTGTTCCTGCATTTGCATGTATGTTTATCAGGGTTATATCATCTTGCTGTATCGATCCTTTTAGTATTATTAAGTGGCCTTCCTTATCTCTTGTTATAGACTTCACTTTGAGGTCTATTTTTTCAGACATAGGTATTGCTACTCCATCTTTTTTTTTTTTTCATTTCCATTTGCCAGAAAGTTATTTTTCCATCCCTTCACTTTCAGTCTGGGTGAGTTCCTTGTTCTGAGGTGGGTCTCTTGTAGACGGCATATATATGGGTCATGGTTGTTTTTTTTGTTGTTGTTTGTTTTTTTTTTTTTTTTGTCTGTAAAGCTCCTTATTTCCCCTTCAATTTTGATTGATAGCCTTGCTGGATAGAGTATTGTTGGTTTCAGTCCCTTGCTTTGCATCACTTTGTAAATTTCCTTCCATTCTTTTCTGGCCTGATTTGTTTCTGTTGATAAATCATTTGATAATCTAATGGGAGATCCCCTGTATGTAACTTTCTCTCTCTCTTACAGCTTTTAAGATTCTCTCTTTGACCTGAACATTTGCCATCGTAATTATGATGTGTCTTGGTGTGTGTCTTTTCAGGTTCATCTTGTTTGGCACTCTCTGTGCTTGTGTGACTTTTTTGTTCCCCACATCAGGGAAGGTTTCCGATATTATTTCTTCACGTAGGTTTTCTGACACTTGTTTCTCTTCCTGTTGTTCTGGCACTCCCATTATTCATATGTTGCTTCATTTCATGTTGTCCCAAAGCTCCCTTAGGCTCTCCTCCTTTTAATTTTTTTCTCCAATTACAGTTCAGTTTGAGTGTGTTTTGCTTCCCTGTCTTTTAATTCATTAATTCGGTTCTCTGCTTCTCCTAGTCTAAGGGAGACTTTCCATGGTGTTTTTCATTGCAGCTATATCACTCTTTATTTTTTCTTGATTCTTACATAAGTTGTTGATTTTTTCATCCATCCGGTTTATGAACTGTGTGATCCTTATTCTGAATTCTTTTTCTGACATATTGCATGCCTCCATTTCACTTAGCTGCTTTTCTGGTGATTCCTCCTTTTCTTTCCTTTGGGGGTTTCTTTGTCTACCTATTTTTGCTCTCACCAAAGGATCTAGGTGTCAAGTTGTGCAGGAGCTGCTCCTGGGTGGCAGTGGGTCCTCGGGCGTTGGCTGCTTCTCAGATGGGTGTGGAAGCAGCTACTCCTCAATTGGTTGTGGCTCCTCTAGTGGGCGCTGTTTGCAGCAGTGGTGGCTCCTTCGGCTGTTTGGTGCATACTGCCGTGCAGCTGCTGCTCCTTGGACGGGGTCAGTCTACTCATGAGGCTGCTGCTCTTTGTCCATGGGTGGGCTGTGTGCATCTGCTGCTCTTCGGATGGGGGTGGGCAGGTCATAGGGCTGCTGCTCCTCCTCGTATGGGGGCGGGCTGCACACATCTGCCTCTCCTCGGATGGGGACTGTCTTCACACAGCTGCTGCTCTAGGACCAGGGTATGCTCCTTGTGAGGCTGCTGCTCCTTGGACAGGGGCAGGTTGCTCACAGGATTTCTGTTCCTTGTATGGAGGCGGGGTGCTCATGCAGCTGCTGTCCCTCGGACAGGGTGGGCTGCTCATGCAGCTGCTGCTCCTCTGATGGTGGTGGGCTGCTCGTGAGACTGCTGCTCCTCAGACAGGGGCAGGCAGCTCACGGGGCTGCTGCTCCTTGGACAGGGGCAGGCTTCATGCATCTTCTGCTCCTTGGACAGGGGTGGGCTGCTCATGAGGTTTCTGTTCCTCTGACAGGGGCAGGTTGCTCACAAGGCTGCTGCTCTTCGTATGGGTGTGGGCTGCTCGCTCAGCTGTTGCTCCTTGGATGGGGGTGGGCTGCTCATGAGGGGGCTTTTTTTGGATGGGGCAGGTGCTCATGGGGCTGCTGCTCTGTGGATGGGGGCAGGCTGTATGTGTGGCTGCTGCTCCTGGGATTGGGGTGGGCTACTTGTGAGCTGCTGCTCCTCGGATGGTGGCAGGCTGTTCACGGGGGCTGCCACTCCTCAAATGGGGGCGGGATGCTCATGAGGTTGCGGCTCCTTGGACAAGGGCAGGTTGCTCACAGGGCTGCTGATTCTTGGATGGGGGCAGGCTGTTTGCGAGGCTGTTGCTCATTGGACATGGCGGGGGCCGCTCACACAGTTGCTGCTCCTTGAATGAGGGCAGGCTGCTTGCAAAGATGCTACTCCTCAGATGTGGGTGGGCTGCTCGCACAGCTGTTGCTCCTTGGATGTGGGCAGGCTGCTCATGTGGCTGCTGCTTGTCATATGGGTGCGGGCTGCATGTGGTTGCTGTTCCTCGGACAGGGCCAGGCTGGTCCTCCTAGCAGGGAAGGCTGTTCACACAGCTGTTGCTCCTCAGACAGAGGCAGGCTGCTCACATGGCTGCTGCTCCTTGGACAGGGGTGGGCAGCTCACGGGGATGCTGCTCCTCAGATGGGGGCATACTGTTTGCATGGCTGCTGCTTGTCAGACAGGGACAGACTGCTTGCGCAGCTTCTGGTCTTCAGACAGGGGCGGGCCACTGACATAGCTGATGTTCCTTGGCTGGGGGCAGGCCACTTGAGGCTGCTGCTGTTCACCTGGGGCGGTCTGTTGGTAGGCCTGCTGCTCCTCAGACTGGAGTAGGCTGCTCATGTGGCTCCTTTTCACGTGGTCACAGTGCCCTGGTCTAAAGCGTTGGGCCAGTTAGAGGGGAGCGTGCTTCAGAACTCACAGGAGCCCATGACTAGTGTGCTTGGAGTCTTGGTGACCGTGTGGCAACAGGTCCCTGGTGGGGGTTGCTGTAAAATCCCGGGTGTTATCTGAGGGCAGCCTGGGTGAAGGAGAGGCTGGGCTCCCAGTCACAGAAGCTCTCCCCTTGAAAGATGTGAGGCCTCTGAGGAAGAGCTGGCTGCTCTGGGACTGTTTGCAGTGGTAGCAGAGGCTGCTTAGTTAGGTGAGCCCAGTTAGCCTGCCCCTGAAAGTCCTGCGGGATATAACTGTACCACACACACACACACACACACACACACACACACACACACACACCACACAACCACACATTCCTCTTTTGCTCCCTTAGTCACTCATGCTCTCTCCCTCACTGCCGCCTTCTTCCTGCCTCTGTAGTTGGGTCTGGAGTGTTATTGACTCGTTCGTGGATGAAGACTCCTTTCTGGGTGTCTGGTTAATGAGGCTCACTCTCTAGCACACTGGCCAAACAGGATAAAATTCACCTCGACAAGACACAACACAAAGGGAACAAAACACGAATGTACTCACGACACCGATAACCCCAATATAAGTGACCAACAAAGAAAAGAGAATTAGGGGAGAGAAAAGAGAGCACAAATGATACTGAAGAGAGAAAACATGGTATGAGAGAAAAGAAAAAGAAGAAAAAGGAAGTAAAAGGGATATATGTATATATATATATATATATATATATATAGAGAGAGAGAGAGAGAGAGAGAGAGAGAGAGAGAGAGAAACACTAGAGAACAAACAGATAAACCAAAACATACAAACATCAAATTCCCAATAAAGAAGGTGGGGGCAGAATCTTATATACAGAAAGTAAGGTTAAGAATTGGATGAATATGGGGAGGACCTCAGTTCAGTATAGAGGAAGTAGAAAGGGGATGAGGATGAGTGGATAAGAAGAAAGAGAAAGAGAAGAAAATAATAATAATAATAATAATAATTTAAAAAATTGATTAAAAAAGGATAAAAAATAAAGTAAAATAAATTCAAATGATGGAAAAATAATGCAAAAAGAAATAGAAAATAAAGTAACGAAAAAGGAAAGTAAAGAAAAAAGAAAAAAAGAGATAACAGAATAATAATACAATAAAAAAAAATAAAAATGAAAAAGTGAAGTGTCCTTCCTTTGGCTGGTTTAAGATCCCACTCTTCTGTACTGTCTGCATCTTCTCAGTTTCCAGTTGCTGGGACTGAAGGCCTTTCTTGAGGCCAGTCCCCGTGAACTCTCAGGGACTATTCAGATTTTCTTTTGTATCCTTTGTGCCACTCAGGGTGCAGTCTGGGTGTGGCTGTATAGGTTTCCTGGAGACTGCAGGGAGGGGGTATCTCTTCAGGAGAAAATGGCTACCTAGGTCCGGCGTGTCAGGTATGACTCAACGCCAGACTCAAGGCCACCTGTCCTGGACCCTCTCCTCTCCCCAGACTCCACAAGTCCGTACCTCGTCCTGCACCACAGCCATAAGTGAGTGTCCATCTCCAAAAGGTCCTATAAACTAGGTTCAGCAAACAAAAGCAAAGACCACAAAGAGTGGAAAGAGCTGTGCCTCTGAGAGCCCCTCTCCTTCTAGCACCGCTCAGCCTGTGCAGCAGTCCTGAATGCCCCCTCTGGGCTCAGGCTGTCGTGACTGTGGACCCAGATCTAGAATCCCCTGCCACCAGCAGTCCTGTGGACTTCCTTTCCACAGTCAGACGCTGTGCCTGTCCCAAGGGATGCAACTTCAGTGCCATGTGGTTTCCCTGTAACCCTCTGGGCTCAGAGGTCTCCCAGTTCTCTCCAGCCCAGATCCCATTTTTTTTTTTTTTTTTTTACCATTCTCCAGGTGTTCTCTGCCCTTCCCAGCTGTGGATTGTCTCACCAGCTGTGTCTACTTCACCAACAGGGTTGGATGTTATTGGATTTAGTTGCTTGTTCTATCTGCTCCAGGACAAAGTTCAGGACACGTCCATCTATTCCACCGCCATTTTGTCTCCCTCTCTAAAAAATATTTAAAAAAATGTTTTTTTTTTTATTTCAGAGAGAGGGAGAGAGAGATAGAAAAACAGCAATGATGAAAGAGAATCATCCATCAGCTGCTTCCTGCATATCCCCCATTGGGGATTGAGTCTGAAACCTGGGAATGAGCCATGAACTCCTTGTTCATATGATGCTCAATCCCTGGGCAACACTATCTGGGCACTAATGTAGTCTTGATTGTCTGATAAGGTTTTGGTTTAGTATAGTTAAATTTATTGGTTTACAAATAAACTATTAAAGGTTTAAAAAATCAAAGGATATAGTAGAGGAGCTATGGAAGGGGGAAAATGGGGTATAGGCATTTATTAGCTTCAAAATAGTTCTCAGATAGCCTCTAAAATTTCTTATTAAAAATTTAAAAGATTTTTTTCTATGCTTCTCCTTAGAAGCTTCTAATTTCCAAATCAAGATATCCTTCCCATATATTCATTCAGTTTAATTTTAGAGCCAGCATTTTTCTAATTTTTGTATGCAAAATATTAATTTAGGTACCCAAAGACAATAGCATTTTTAAGTTGATATTTTCTAGTTAAGTCTTCCCATTTCTGTAAAGCATTAATCAGTAGTATTAAATGAGGATGAGATTTTGAGAGTTTCTTGCCTTGAAGGCACAATTTCCCATGTGAATTTTATTTATTTATTTTATTTTTGGATATCTGCATTCTGAGCAAATTTTCTAGGGATGTTATGAAGTGGGTCAAAATGCTTATGGGTTGAGCTCCATAAGATTCACACTCCTTGAGCCACATTCAACCCTTTTATGTGCCTCAGTTTCCTTCCCAGATGTCTAAAACAACTGGAAGGGCTCTGGGCCCTGGCAGACCAAGCCTTATGGGGACCCTGGATGAGCTAGTCAGTTAATTACAGTTGATTTGGGACTTCTCTATGGGGCTCCTGCACATTGTGAGGAATGACTTCTGACACCTCTACAAAGATTCCTAGTCACCAAAGAACAATTGAGAATAGGGCTGGAAAGAGGATGTGTCCCTTTATCTTTGGAGCCTAACAAGTTCAGCTTTCATTTATATGTTGAAGGTTTTTTTGTTTTTTGTTTTTGTTTTTCTCAGACTCTCAGAAAGAAATTTGAATTGAAAGGCCAAACAAAAACCAACCACCCAGATGTACTTACGATGGCAGTTGACAGGATGGTAGGGAGGGAGAGAGTGACAGAGTAAAAAAGTGATAGGGGTGTGTGGTGTGTGTGTGTGTGTGTGTGTGTGTGTGTGTGTGTGTGTGAGTGATGGATATATAGATATCTCAGGAGTTCCAGGGACTGGCAGATCAGGCTCGCTTAGACGGGGAGCCTTTGCTACTGCTACGGGCACCCCCAGGCAGGTTCAGCTTTGGTGCAGAACACATGCCATCTTGTAGAGGGGAGCAACAGATGCTAAGAGTGCTGCCAAACCAACATCCAGAATGACCTTGGACATCATGCCAGGACCCGTGTAGAAAGCCGCTTGCCAGCCATAACCCATGTGGAACCACCACCGTGCTCTGGCAGTGAGCAGTGTCGTACATGAAGTGGGTCCCAGATGCCTACAGTGAGAGCACACCAGACAGACCTCCTGAGCTGTGCCTCCTAGCCAGAGCCCAAACCCATCATCCCAGGATCCCACTCTTTCAGGTAACCACAATGTGAGTGCAAGCCACAGGTACCCCACCCTGTGTTCCATCCCTGATCCCAACACAGAACTGCAGATGGATGCATGCTACACCCCCACCCAGACAGATTGTCTGGTGAGTGCCCAGACCCCTGGCATAGACTGAGTATGCTCTACAACAGACAGAGCCTGCACCTGGCATGATTGAGTGCACTGCAACCAGCTCAGGCAGAGCCCTCACTGGCAAGCACCCTGCCCCTAGCACAGACTGAGCTCACACCAGGGCAGACAGAACCCATGCCTGGCACAGACTGAGCATATTCCGCCACTAGCTCAGGCAGAGCCATCACCAGGCGAACACCCTGCCCCCATCACAGTTCAAGCACACTCTGCTGCCAGCTCAGATAGAGCTGCAGCTCAGTGTGTGCTATACACCCAGAAAAGACAGAGACTTGGGCCAGTGGGTGCTCTGCCACCAGCACAGACATAACTTTTGGCTCATGGGCACCCTGCTTACAGCACAGACTAGAGTTGTCACCTGGCGCATGTCCTACCCTCAGCCCAGGTCAGAGCTTCTGGTGCAACCTGGTATGCCCAGGTCACAGGACCACACTGCAAGTGCATTACCAGAAAGACCTTGGGCACCATCCTGCTTTAGTGGCTGGAGACGCACAGCGAATTGCATGCCAGAGGGCTCTGGGCCCTCACAAAGAGTCATAACCAGAGGAACTGTGCACCCGCCCCCACCAACCCCAAGAAATGGATAATTGAGGACCAGAACCATGTGAGAAGGGGTTGCAACTCAGAGCAGAGATAATAAACGTGTGAAACTCAAGGCAGACCCAGCCACTGGGAGAGAGAAAGTCCAGGACCATTGGACTGTGAGGGGCTTCAACCCCTTGGGCCCCAAGCAGGGAGGTTAGGGCCAGAAGTGACAGCAAAAATGGGGAGACAAAAAAACATCCCCAAAGGAAAGAACAGGAGGAAGCGACAGAAAAGGAACTAAATGAAATAGAGACATACAATATGTCAGAAAAATAATTCAGAGTAAGGATCATAAAGTTCATAAACCAGATGGATGAGAAAATCAACAACTTATGTCAGAATCAAGAGGAAAGAAAAAGTGATATAGCTACTATAAAAACACAACTGAGGGTTTCAGCAGTAGACTAGAAGAAGTGGAGTACTGAATTAGTGAGTTAGAGGATAGGGCAGTAAAACACATCCAATTTGAATAACAATTGGACAAAAAAATTAGAAAGCAGGAGGAGAGCCTAATGGAACTTTGGGACAACATGAAACAAAGTAGCATACACATAATAGGGGTGCCAGAAAGACAAGAAGAGGAGCACAGATTAGAAACCATATTGGAAGAAACAATGACAGAAAACTTCCCTGAATTGGGGAAGAAAAAAGCCACTCAAGGAAAGAGAGTCCCAAACAAGATGAACCCAAAAAGACCCACACAAGACACATTATGATTACAATGGCAAACATTAACAATAAAAAGAGAAGCTTAAAGGCTTCAAGAGAGAGACAGTAGATCTCCCATAAGATTATTAAATGATTTCTCAACAGAAACACCTAAAGCCAGAAGAGAATGGAATGAAGTATACAAAATGATGCAAAGCCAGGGTCTGAATCCAAGAATACTCTATCCAGCAAAGCTATAATTCAAAATTAAAGGAGAAATCAGGAGCTTCTCAGACAAAAAAAACAACAAACAAACAAACAACAAAAAACACACAAAACAAACAAACAAAAAAAACAAACAAAAAAACTAAGGGAATTTATCACTACCAAGCCAGCAATGCAAGAAATGCTAAAGGGACTACTGTAAAAACAAGAAATAGAAAGGGAAGAAGGAACACAGGCATAAACAAACAAACAAAAAATGGTTACAAACAAGTACCGATCTATGTTAACATTAAACATAAATGGACTAAATGCAGCAATCAAAAGAAATAGAGTGGCTGAATGGATAAAAAAACATGACCCACAAGACACCCACATCAGAACAAGGGAATCACACAGACTGAAAGTGAAGGGATGAAAAAATATTTTCCAGGAAAATGAAAATAAAAAAAAGAGCAATACTCCTTTTTGACAATATAGACCTCAAAGTTAAGGCCATAACAAGAGATAAGAAAGACTTATCTTCATAATACTAAAGGGATTGATACAACAAGAGAATATAACTCTGGTAAACATATATGCCCCCATAGAGGAGCACCCAAATACATAAAAAAAAACTTCTGGAGGAGATTAAGGGAGAGATCAACAGCAATATGATCATAGGAAATAATAAAAATTAGAGTGGAGATAAACAACATAGAGACCAAAAACAAAACAAAACAAAACAAAACAAAACAAAAAACAAAACAATACAAAAGATCAATAAAACCAAGAGATTGTTCTTTGAAAGGATAAACAAGATGGATGAACCTCTAGCCAGTCTCACCAAGAAGCAAAGAGAGAGGACCCAAATAAACAAAATAGAAGTGAAAGAGGTAAAATAACAATAGACCCCACAGAAATACAAAGGATTGTAAAAAAATACCATGAACAACTCTATTCCAACAAACTGGTCAATCTAGAAGAAATGGACATATTCCTAGAAAAATACAACTGTCAAAAACTCAATCAGGAAGAATAAAAAAATCTTAATAGGATGATAACTATGGAGAAAATTGAAGCAGTCATCAAAAAGCGTCAAACAAAAAGCCCTGGGCCAGATGGCTTCACAGGGAAGTTTTATCAAACACTCAAAGCAGAACTAAAACCTATCCTCCTCAGACTATTCCAAAAAATTCAAGCGGAAGGAACACTCCTAATCTCTTTCTATGAAGCCAGCATTACCATAATCTCAAAAGCAGAAAGAGACACTACAAAGAAAGATAAGTACAGGCCAATATCCTTGATGAACATAGATGCTAAAACCCTCAACAAAACTCTAACAAATCAGATACAGCATTACATTAGAAAGATCATACATCATGACCAAGTGTGATTTATTCTGAGGATATAAGGATGGTACAATATCCGCAAATCAATAAATGTGATCCATCACATAAACAAATTGAGAGACAAAAATCACATAATCATATCAATTGATGTAGAAAAAGCATTTGACACCCTTTCTTGATAAAAACTCTCAGCAACATGAGAATAGGGGATCATATCTCAACATAATACAATCCTTATATGACAAACCTATAGCCAACATCATACCCAAAGGGCAAAAACTAAAACCATTTCCCCTAAGAACAGAAAAAAGATAGGGATGCCCACTCTCACAACTCCTGTTTGACATAGTACTGGAAGTACTAACCATTGCTATCAGACAAGAAGAAGAAATAAAAGGCATCCAAATTGGAAAAAAAAAGTAAAACTGTCCTATTCACAGGTGACATTATGCTGTACATAGAAAACCCTAAAGAGTCCATCAAAAAACTACTAGATTTAATAAATGAATTAGTCAATGTAGCAGGATACAAAATTAACATCTAGAAATCAATGGCTTTTTTGAATACACCAATAATGAAAGCACAGAAAGAAAAACAACAAAAGCACTCCCATTTACCATTGTACCAAAAAATTAAGATACCTAGGAATAAACTTAACTAAGGAGGTAAAAGATCTGTACTAGGAAAACTATAGGATATTTAAAAAAGGGATAGCGGAAGACATAAACAAATGGAAGAATATACCATGTTCATGGATTGGTAGAATCCACATCATTAAAATATCCATACTACCCAAATCATTCAATAGATTTAATGCAATCCCCATTAAAATACCAATGGCATATTTCATAAACCTAGAACAAACTCTCCAATAATTCATATGGAACAAAAAAAGACCCTGAATAGTCACAGTAATCTTGGGAAGAAGAACAAAGTTGGAGGGATCACAATACTAGGTATCAAGCTATATTACAAAGCCACTGTTCTCAAAACTGCCTGGTACCAGCACAAGAACAGATATATAGACCAATGGAACAGAACAGAGAAACAAGAAATTGACCCAAGCCATTATGCTCAATTAATATTTGACAAAGGAGGCAAGAGCATACAATGGAGTCAAGACAGTCTCTTTAATATATGGTGCTCGGAAATTTGGTCAGATGCATGCAAAAAAATGAAACTAGATCACCAACTTACACCATACACAAAAGTAAACTCAAAATGGTTAAAGGACTTAAATGTAAGACGGGAAAACAAAAATCTTAGAAGACTCCACAGGTGGCAAAATATCAGACATATGTCGTAGCAATATCTTTACCAATACAGCTCCTAGGGCAATGGAAACTAAGGAGAAAATAAACAAATGGGACTACATCAAAATAAAAAGCTTTTGCACAGCAAAAGAAACCATCAACAAAACAACAAGAAAGCCCACAGCATGTGAACATATTTGCCAATGTTATATCCAATAAAGGCCTAATCTCCAAAATTTATAGGGAACTCAGATATCTTACTGAAAGGAAAATATAAAATCCAATAAAAAAAAATGGGCAAAGTACTTAAATAGACACTTTTGGAAAGTGGACATACAGAAAGCCACAAGACATATGAAAACATGCTCAAAGTCACTAATAATTCAAGAGATGCAAATCTAAACGACAATTAGATACCATCTCACACCTGTCAGAATGGTTATCATCAACAAATCAAGAAATGTCAAGAGCTGGTGAAGATGTAGAGAAAAAGGAAACCTTGTGCACTGCTGGTGGGAATGCAGAATGGTCTAGCCAGTTTGGAAAACAGTATGGAGATTCCTCAAAATTAAAAACTGAACTCCCATTTTACCAAGTAATCCCACTTCTAAGAATATATCCCAAGAAATCAGAAACACCAATCAGAAAGGACATATGCACCCCTATGTTCATAACAGCACAATTTACAACAGGTAAGATTTGGAAACAGCCTAAGTGCCCATCAGCAGATGAGTGGATTAAAAAACTGTGGTACATCTATGCAATGGAATACTATGCTGCTGTAAAAAGAAATAACTCTTACCATTTGCAACAGCATGGATGGACCTTCAGAACATTATGCTAAGCAATATAAGTCAGTCGGAGAAAGAAAAATATCCTTTAGGTCTATGAGTTTGCAAGCCCACTGCCATGCAGGCCTTCCCAGGTTAGCTTGTGGCCCCTTTTTGCCCACAATACTCATTAGAACATGAAAACCATTCTGGCTTGCCTACATTGACCTCTGGTATATGATCTTATGGAAAAGGATTCAGCTTTCTTCTATTTCAATTAGGAGTCAGATGCATCATCCACACAGGAACAGACTACATAAATGACTGACTGCAGAAATTTTTCTTTGTTTACAAAAGATCCCACTGCCTCTGTGTTCTCTGTCTGTAACTTCTCTTCTCCCCTTTTGTCAGCATTCATAGCAGGATTCTATTTCTCATTGGAGGAATTCTCTAAATCAATTATGAGCCTCTACCTACACAGGTATGCTCAGAGTCCCCTGTGTCCATAATCTTCTACAATACAAGAAATAAAGAAGGCAAACAAATGCTGTACTTTATCACAACTGGTTTATTTTCAGGGTCCAAAATGGATTCTTCCGTAGTATTTGGTACAGTTGTGGAGTGTTTAGTTACTCTGCATGGGAGCTTTTCCCCTGAACATCCTTAACCCACCTATACACCTACAAGCCCTGAAGATTTGGATAGGTTGGCTCTCCACCTGTTAGGTTCTGCATGTTTCTTTGTCCTCTAACACCCTTAAAGTGGGAAATTTACAAGTGTCACTGTCACAATTCCAGCTGTATCCTCTCCATATGGGGGTGATGCTTCCCCCAGGGCAGGGGGAGTAGCCACTATGATACTGCTGGTTCACTTATGTTTTTATTAGTTGGTAATCTTTATCTTCCATATAAACTATTAACAACTGGATGTGAGGTTATAAGCGAGGTGAGAAAAGTTTGTTTTTATTGTGCTAAGAATGAATCCAATTTCCTTTTGTTTGCCGAAATTTACAGGTATATAACACTTTATATACTAACTAGAGGCCTGGTGAATGAAAATTCGTGCACTCAGGGGGTCCCTCAGCCTGGCCTGTGCCCTCTTGCAGTCCAGGACCCCTTGGGGGATATCCACCTGCCAGTGTAGGCCCGCTCCCTGGGGGATCAGGCCTAAGCTGGCAGTCAGACATCCCTCTGGCAGCCCAGGAGCCCTCAGGGGATATCCATCTACCAGCTTAGTGGGCCTAAACTGTCAGTCGGACATCCTTAGTGCTGCCAAAGAGGTGGGAGAGGCTCCCGCCACCGCTGCTGCACTCGCAGCTGTCAGCCCAGCTTATGGCTGAGTGGAGCTTCCCCTGTGGGAGCGCACTGACCACCAGGGAGCAGCTCCTGCGCTGAGTGTCTGCCCCCTAGTGGTCAGTGCACGTCATAGCAACTGGTTGTTCCCGAATCATTTGCTATTAGGGTCAATTTGCATATTACCCTTTTATTATATAGGATATGGGCACTTTATCCATGTTTGGTGTTGTGGTCTACAAAATACCAAACATCTGGAAAAGAGTAAAAATTCAGTCAAAAACAGGTATTTCCTAATAGCTGCATATTTGGTCTAAAATAGGTCAAATATTTATTTTTTGGCTATATTTTTCAGACTTAAATTGCATGCTTTTTCCTAACTTATTAAATATGATTGTCAAAGCCTTTTTTTAAATGATATCTGAAAAGTGAAGCTATCTGAAGCCCAACAGGAGTGGCTGTAAGTGATGTGAGAGCAGCCTGGAGACCCTCCCCACCCACTTTGGAGGTTGGGAAAACAAAGCATGCAGGAGCTTTAATAGGCTTACCAAATTCACAGATATCTGACAGGTGCAGGATTGCTCTTCCCAGTTCATTGATGGGAACTCATAAAGTAACCTGAATTTATCTCATTTAATCAACTAGGAAAAAGCAACTACAGAGGGAGCCTAAATATATGTGCAGAAGCTCAGGGGAAGCAAAAGGCTTTTGTTGTTTTTGATATCTTTGTCCTTTGTCATATGTATTAATTAATAATGAGGAAAAAGGCAGCACTACATTTGTCAAAATGGTTTATTATAAATAATCCAGCTGCTATGCTGAATGATATACAGTGGATAGAAATGCACTGTGCATAGCCTATGACTAATATTTAGGGCATGGTGTCTGATCAGATCATAAAATTGTATTATATGGTTATTAAATTTATATAAACTAAAACAGACATTTGACCTGACTTGTAAACAGATTTAAAAAATTTAAAAGAACTCATTTATTCAGATAGTGTTTGATCAAGAAGTACATATTCTATTGTCATTGAAATTTGAAGAAGGGCCATTGGATTTTTTACTTGCTTAACTACATATTTTATTTCTTGTTTGTTTAGGAAATGGATCAAAGCATACATGTTAGTTAATCACTAATATACTTTTCAAATACTTTTTAAAATACAGGCATAGACCTCAGAGATATTGTACAATAAAGTAAGTCTGAGCCTGCTATTTTTGCTGGTGAAGGGTCTTGTCTTGATGTTGAAAATGCACTAATTGCAAAGCACAGTAAGTTGAACTCTAGCTGATAATATATTTAATCCTCCCATTTTGTTAATTGAATGGTGGGGCAGCAAAAAAGATGTGATAAAACCTGTTCTAATTTTGCTACTTTATTGTTTTACAGCTATCAAATTCAATGTGAGCAACATTATAGTGATAGACAACATACTTTTGTAAAAACCAAAAGTGGGTTTCTAAAAAATTTTAGATAAGCATCTGTAAGAAATATGATTATTTATATGCTCTATTTACCCAAATGAACCATCTGAATATTTTGTCTTTGGGATTTTATTGGCATCCTGGAAGCCCTAGACCTTCTCTTCCTGAGGTGGGCTCACTGAGTGAGGCCCAGAAAGGTCATTTTTGGGCACTCACAGTGTGACATGGAGATATAGCTAGCTGGAGAATACTGACAGCCATAAGACTTCTCCAGCACTTCTAGTACAGGACCTCAGATGATTCTCACCAGTCACTATAGAGCAAATAGGGAGACATGTTAGTCCCCAGTGGCCCTGATAATGTCCTATTTGTTCCTGAAAAGAAAATTATGATGACCAGGGAAGCCATCTTAACCTCCAAAGTTCTGCTAATGACATGGGGACACTCAGAAGAGCCTCAGCCTATGCTTCCATCTGTTCCTAATATATACCATCCACTCAACTATAATGTGCCATCTATTTACTGAGATATACCAGTCTGATGCCTACTTGGACCTCATGACTCTGGCTGCTTTGAGGAAGAATTGCCTCAGACTTTCTATACCTTATGGTGTCCCATCTAACTGACACGTCAGGGCTGAAGGAGAGGATCTTGGTGCTGGTCATCCTTGCCCAGGCATAGAAGTCCCTCTTTCTTTATGTGTGGGAAGGAGGAGAAGAGTTTGCCAGCCTTTCCACAGAGGATGTGTTGCTGCAGTCTGTCACTAAATGATATTGCATTAATTCACTTTGTTCTGGGGTGGGGCTGAGTACAACTTCTGTGTTTCACTTGGGTATCATTTTTTTGACAGACTTATTTTCTTTCACCAATTCTTATGTTTTACTAGAATCCCAGTTATCTATACTTGGAGATGGTATTTGAAGGTTACATGCTATAGATATGAATTTCATCAGTTTCACAAAAAAGGCCTGCAGTGAAATGAGGCATTTCAAATCTAAGGATAAAGCAAAGTTCACAAAAATGTGCATGTAAAAAATGTATGGTTAGGCCTATTTTATAAGACTTAATACATTTCAACACACAACTCTCAGAGGAGAGGTGGTGGAATAAACTTGGTGTACTATGCATGTCCGGGGACCAATCACAGTAAAGATGAATTATAAGGGAGAAAAATGCAATTGAACCATAATAATAGAAAATAATACTTAAAGGAAGATGATCTTATTGGCAAACTAAATGGTCTTTGGTTTCAAAAATTTCCTTTGTCCTCTGGCCTCCCAAAAGTGTTGCTGGTTGGGAAAACAAAATCCCACAGGGAACCAAATATTCTATTAGCTGAATCTCCAGAAAGGCAAATGACAATCTATAATAATAAAAATGTAATATGCTAATTAGACCGGACAGCCAAACGACCTTCTGAACAACCATGCTATGACACCCACTGGCACCAGGCCAGCCAAGGTGGGTGTGATGCGATTGGTCGGGGCTATCACCCCATGATCACCCTGCAGAAGGAGGCCCAGGCCACTGGCTGGCAGGGCAATTGATCAATCGGGGGGCTCTAAGATCACACCAAAGAGGGAGGCCCAGGCCACCGACCAGCGGGCTGCAGCGAGGCCTCCCTCTGTGGGGCATGATCAATTGCCCCAAAGAGGGAGGCTCAGGCTACCCCGCAGGTGGTGCTGTGGTGGGTGGGCAGGGCTTCCCTCTGTGAGGGCAATTCTTGTGGAGCCCCGGCTGGTGGGTGGGGCCTACCTCTTTTGGGGGATCAATTGCTGGGCTCCCGAACTGTGAGAGGGCACAATCTGGGCTGAGGGACCCCCTGCCCCAAGTGCATGAATTTCTTGCACTGGGTCTCTAGTTTGTTAAATAAAACACTTTCCTGCTCTATGTGACTATGTAGGGAAAAGCTAACCACCTTTCCTTGGAACTGTCTTTTGGAATTGACTTAACTTTTATTAATCTGGTCTCAGACTCAGGTTGAGGCAGTTAAAAGCAGATGTTATTCTCAATGCTTTTCTACATTAAGCTCTAGTGAAATAAAACTATGTACAAGTTAATTAAAACAACTGCAAACACACTAAATGCAGGTTGTTTATACCACAGACTCCATGGCTTTGCAATCAGCTCAGTTGTCCTACATTCATGTGCAGAGATACCTTTTGGTTACTCTATAGCAAAGAAGAACCCTGCAGATGAAAAACACCAGTGCATGTGGTAATCTGAAGACCATCTTCTTTGTTGGCTGTGGCTGATGCAGCAATTAACTATAATCACTCTTTAGTGCCTAAAAGTTTTATATAAGCAAACTCAAGCCATAAGCCTTGAAAGTGGGGTTGCTTTCTCAGCCTTTTTGCCAGCCACCTTGGACCACATATTATTATGCTTTTCAGCCTCATTTTCACAGGTCTTGGAATTTTGGTCTTTGCAGTTCACCAACTGGCAATATGGAAATGCCCTTTGCCTTTTATTGTGGTGTCTGTTGATTATGATTTTGGTAGCAAGGTAGAAAATGAACATGTATTAACAAATAATAAAAGCACATTTCTTAAGTTCATTTACAATCTGAAGCCTAGATTATGAAAGGTTAAACTCTTAAGTGAATGGTAATGCACTGTGATACGTGGACCTCATCTAACAGTACCTGTAGCAGCTGTCAGCCAATTAAGCCAGATGTGCCTTCCACATAAACAAACCTCCCAAGAGGAATAACAGATTTCAGGTTCTAGCAAAGGACAAAATGTGGAAGTAAGGATGGATATAAAAGTGGCAGGGTTAACATCCAAAAATGTGTCTAAGGTCAATGTCATTCTTACCTGGCAGATTCTTAGCTCATTAGACTGACCTTGACTGAAACAGTCCTATAGGTAGATGAGAATTTAGTTACTTATTTTAAGTAAATTCTAAGTTATTTTCATATTTGATAAAATGATGCTATTTGCTAAACTCTTTCATCTTCCACACACTCACATGCACACACTCACATAGACACACATGCACACATACATACATGCACATGCACACACACATATGCACACAACCTCAGTGTGACTTTATAACTTCAGGTTATTTAAAAAATAATATTTAACTCATACCAACTTTGACAGCCTTTCAAGTGAGTAAGCAAAGTGTGAGCCAGGTAAAGGACATCAACAAATCCCAGCTCTCCACAGATTATTTGATTTGCAGAATGGGATGCAACCTTATTGACTACTTAAAACAAACATTTTGTAAACTATAAAATGTAAGATACAATAGTGGGTGTTATATAAAACAGAAAAATCACTATAGCTTTCAGGCAACTATTTCCATATAAGCTATAAAATATCATATCTTGAAAACAGAAGTGTCTGAGAGGCGGACCTTTAAGCTTAGCCAGGAAAATGTTCCAAATTTCCTTCATGTTGCTGAAGTTAGTACCTATCTTGATGAAACAAGTTCTAAGTAGCTACAGATATAAGAAAATTATGAGAAAGACTGAGCATTTTGGATACTTGATGGCTCCTTAATAATTTATTTACAGGAAAACATCTTTAACTTATTTGACATGAAACACTGTTTATCTAACACATATACAGTATCAACTCTGTCCCAGACACAGTTTTAAGAACTTTACTAAAATAACTTATAGCAATTCTATGATATATGTACCATTATCAACCCTATTTTACAAATAAAGAAACAGAGGTACAGAAAGTTTAAGTGACTTACCAAGGTCAAACAGCTATATTCTGAATATACAGCAATGTCGATGGTCTAGTACAGTGGTCGGCAAACTCATTAGTCAACAGAGCCAAATATCAACAGTACAACGATTGAAATTTCTTTTGAGAGCCAAATTTTTTAAACTTAAACTTCTTCTAATGCCACTTCTTCAAAATATACTCGCCCAGACCGTGGTATTTTGTGGAAGAGCCACACTCAAGGGGCCAAAGAGCAACTTGTGGCTCACGAGCCGCAGTTTGCTGACCATGGGTCTTGTAGGATCACCTCTTGTGAGAGGACCTGGAATAAATATATGATAAGAATCTTTCAGGGGTGGTATAAGTTTAACCACAGATGCAAACTTCCATTTCAATAGAAGGAGTAAACTTATTTAGAGACAAAGAAGTGAGATTAAAAGGAGACCCTGGTGAAATGGGAAACACTAAGTGGCTAACCAGGTGGCTTGAAAATAAAGGCTGAATCTTAAATCAGGCTCAAATAAGGAGGCATTATCTATATATACTAGAGACCCAATGCATGAAATTTGTGCAAGAGTAGACCCTTGCAGCCCCGGCTGCCCCAGCCCTCACAGCCCCAGCTTCCTCTGGAAGGTCATCGAGATGGTCATTCCGCTGTTTGGCTGTTCGGTCAATTTGCATATTATGCTTTTATTATTATAGATAAAAGCCTAAGCGACCATCTGACTGTTCAACCATCCTACAGGTAACCATGACATGCACTGACCACCAGGGGGCAGGCGCTCAATGCAGGAGCTGCCGAGCTACAGCAACTTTGCAGAGTGCTCTCTTGCACTCCAGGACCCCTTGGGGGATGTCAGACTGCCGGTTTCAGTCTGATCCCTGCAGGCCAGGCCAAGGGACCCCACCTGCCAGAGGGACCCTGCTCACTCTGCAGATGCTCTTCCAGCCCCGGCGCCACTCCAAGTGCGACTGGCCAGGGAGGGACCACAAGAAGTTGACTCCAGGGTGTGTCTGGCCTCACCTAGTCCCGCCTCACCAGCCATCTTCTAATTAATTTCCTTTCAATGTGCATGAATCTGTACACTGGGCCTCTAGTTTAATATATTCACCTAAACTCTGAGACTTAAATTGGTTCCATTTGACAGAGTTAGTGATTGAAGACATTCACTTATTAACTCATTCCTTTTAAGTACCTGGCATGGTGTTAGCTTCTGGAGCTATAAACAATGGTCAGAAACATTCCAGCCCCCAAAGAATACAGACCTATGTAGTGAGTGAATAGTTTTCTACCCAAATTTATGTCTACTGGAAAGCTTAGCATGTGGCCTTATTTAGAAATGGGACATTTGCAGATATAATTACTTAAGATAAGGTCAGAATGAATTAGGTGGTCCCTAAATTCAATGACTGGTGTCCTTGTGGAAGGGACATACACACAGACAAAGACACACAGGGAAGAAGCCCACGTGGCAATGGAGGCAGAAAATGGAGTGTTTTAAGGTGCACGATGGAGAAAAACCTAGATTGCCTTGAAGAGATGATTGTTAGAAATAAGAACCTTAAAGGCAAGTTTGGTGTGTGCTCAGATGGATGTGAGGAGCAGAGTCAGAAAGCTTCTAATGTCTTAGGTAAGGCATCTATGGTCATGAACAGATGTTAATAAAAATATGAATGATAAACATACTTCTGGTGAGGTTTCCAAAGGAAAAGATGAATGAAACATTAGAAAAATGGTCCTTCTTTTAAGAGGGCAGAAAAAAGGCTACATTTAAAGTCTTTTTCATGGATCCTGTCTCCTTTTCTTTTATTAAAAAAACAAAACAAAACTTCTCACCTGAGGATATTTTTCCCATTGATTTTAAGAGAGAATGGAAGGGGGGAAGAGGAAAGAGAGAGAGAGAGAGAGAGAGAGAGAGAGAGAGAGAGAGAGAGAGAGAGAGAGGTGAGAAAGACAGATGGATTGATTGCCTCCTTTGGTCCTAAGGCTGACACTCCAACCATTGAGCAAAACCAGCCAGGGCCTGCCTCATTTACTATTGCTAATTACAAGGATGACAATACAGCAGAAAATTTGAGCTAAACACAGTAACATGATGAAATTTTATACAGAGCATTCATTATTTTTCAATTCTTCCCCAAAATTACAAAAGATAGAAAAAGCAATGTTTAATGTTCCATATAAGTAAATGTTAAGTTACTAAATGACAAAGAAAAGCAGAGATATGACTTTACACAACACTGCTGGATCTTAGAGTTTTAGGTTGCAATAAATCTTAGGGATCACCTACATTATCCCTGGAGAGTGTATTTAACCTCTTGATGCCATCCCCAAGAAATCAGGAGCATTTTCAGTGTTTTATGCATTTTTATTTTTTATATTAATTTAACCATGGCAATTTAACTACAATTATTAAAAAGTTACTGGTTATTTTTCATGTAAGTCTCAAATAAAGCCTGTTCACACTTTGAACCATTGAGATACTGAACTTCATAAAAACCAAGAATGTCTCTTAAGCTCCCATGTTACAGATTTCCAAATATTGGAAAACTTGTCCTTTGACAAATCCTGTCATCTCTTCAGACTTCTGAACTTTTCTACACAACATGGTTAAGAGTCTTTCACTGTCTTAGTTACACTCTCTATATAATATTATAAATATGCTTCCCTTAGTGTATGAGGTCTAAACAGAAAACCAAAATCAAGGTGAGTCCTGACCACAAAACAGAATAAACCAAGATCAGCACTTCTATTTATTCATACTAAAGACACATTTTACTAAGCCAGCCACATCGTACAGTTGCATAATATTATATTAGAGTTTAGCACCTGCTTTCATCCACTAATGTTTATATTAGTTCTCAAAATTATAAGAATAGTTGTACCAATATAAAGTATTTAATACTATATAATATAAGGCTAATATGCAAATTGACTGAATGGCAGAATGACTGGTTGCTATGATGTGCACTGACCAGCAAGGGGCAGACGCTCAATGCAGGAGCTGCCCCCTGGAGGTCAGTGTGCTCCCACAGGGGGAGTGCTGCTCAGCTAGAAGCCTTGAGCCGGGCTCACTGCTGGCAAGCGCAGTGGCGGTGGTGGAGGCCTCTCCCACCTCCACAGCAGCGCTAAGGATGTCTGACTGATGGCTTAGGGCTGCTTCCCTAAGCTGTCATTCAGACATCCCCTGAGGGCTCCTGCACTGTGAGAGGGTGCAGGTCGAACTGAGGGCCCCCCCACTCCCGCTCCCCAAACAAATGCAGGAATTTTGTGCACCGGGCCTCTAGTATTATATAAACATGTTTGTAAAATATGGCATGGAAAGTATTTTCCCATCTATATATTTTATTAGAGGCCTGATGCACGAAATTCATGCAAGGGGCTTGGCCCTTGCAGCTACAGTGGCTTACCTCGGCCCTTGTAGCCCCGGCTTTGTCTGGAAGGTTGTTTGCCTGTCTGGTCTAATTAGCATATTACACTTTTATTATTACAGATGTGTTATGTGATGAAATAGATCTATTTTTATACTCAAATATCTTTTGGTACATAAAATAAAGGGCAAGTAGTTTCTGCCATATGTCTGCACAAAATATAAAATTTTAAATATAGATACATTAAATTGGGGAAGTGGGAAAGGAGTATAAGTTCATTGAAAACTGCATATTTCATACTAATAAAAAAAGCATAAATGTATTTAGTATATGCACAGATTACACATATAACTTTTATAGATTGTATAAAATTTACTACAGGAAGAAACAAAAAAGATGAACTTCTTTTGTTTCTACAGCAATTCTGGTGACTGATAATGAGGCAATCATTGTATTCTATTCCATATGAGATATTTTGCACTCTCTACTAAAAGTTAGTGTCTAACCTCACATATTATGACATCTATAAATGATGAGAAACTTTTCTTCTGGGTGACACTCTAACCGACACTTTAGGATGATTTAGTGAGTAGTCCATTTACTACTAATTCTTTTTATTTATTTATTTTTTTATGGTTTAAAGTATTACATATGTCTCCTTTTCCTCACATTGACCTCTCCCTGACTGCTCCCCCCCACCCCTCAGCACATGCTCTCACCCCCTTAGAGTCTGTCCATGGATTATGCTTATATGATGCATACAAGTCCTTTGGTTGATCTCTTACTCCACCACTCCCCTGCCTTCCCTCTGAGGTTGGACGATCTGTTCCATGCTTCTGTGTCTCTGGATCTATTTTTGTTCATCAGTTTATGTTGTTCATTATATTCCACAAATGAGTGAGATCATGTGATATTTGTCTTTCTCTGAGTGGCTTATTTCACTTAGCATAATGCTCTCCGGTTTCATCCATGCTGTTGCAAATTGTAAGAGTTCTTTCTTTTTTAAAGCAGTGTAGTATTCCATTGTGTAGATGTACCACAGTTTTCTAATCCACTCATCTGCTGATGGGCACTTAGGCTGTTTCCAAATCTTAGCTATTGTAAACTGGGCTACTATGAACATAGGGGTGCATATGTCCATTCTGATTGGTGTTTCTAGTTTCTTGAGATATATTCCTGTAAGTGGGATTACTGGGTGAAATGGCAGTTCCATTTTTAGTTTTTTGAGGAAACTCCATACTGTTTTCCACAGTGGCTGCATCAGCCTACATTCCCACCAGCAGTGCATGAGGGTTCCTTTTTCTTCATATCCTCACCAGCAACTGTCTTTGTCAATTTGTTGATAATAGCCATTCTGACAGGTGTAAGATGGTATCTAATTGTCATTTTGATTTGCATCTCTCAGATAATTAGTGACTTTGAGCATGTTTTCATATGTATTGTGGCCTTCTGTATATCCACTTCCCAAAAGTGTCTATTTAAGTACTTTGCCCATTTTTTGATTGGATTGCTTATTTTCCTTTTGTTAAGATGTATGAGTTACCTATGAATTTTGGAGATTAGGCCCTCATCGAATATAACATTGCCAAATATGTTCTCCCATACAGTGGGCTTTCTTGTTGTTGTGTTGATGGTTTTCTTTTGCTTTTTATTTTGATGTAGTCCTATTTGTTTATTTTCTCTGTAGTTTCCATTGGCCTAGGAGCTGTATTGGTCAAGATATTACTATGAAATATGCCTGACATTTTGCTGCCAATGGATTCTTCTAAGTTTTTTTTTTTTTATGGTTTCATGTCATACATTTAGGTCCTTTATCCATTTTGAGTTTATTTTTTTGTATGGTGTAATTTGGTGGACTAGTTTCATTTTTTTTTTTGCATGTATCTGTCCAATTTCCCCAACATTATTTATTGAAGAGAGTGTCTTGACTCCATTGTATGCTCTTGCCTCCTTTGTCAAATATTAATTGAGCATAATGGCTTGGGTCAATTTCTGGGTTCTCTGTTCTGTTCCATTAGTCTATATGTCTGTTCTTGTGCCAGTGCCAGGCAGGTTTGAGAACAGTGGCTTTGTAATATAGCTTGATATCTGATATTGTGATCCCTCCAACTTTGTTCTTTCTCGTAATTGCTGCGGCTATTCGGGTATTTTTTTATTCTATATACATTTTTGGAGAGTTTGTTCTAGGTCTGTGAAATATGCCATTGGTATTTTAATTGGGATTGCATTAAATATATAGATTGCTTTGGGTAGTATGGACATGATGTTGATTCTACCAATCCATGAACATGGTATATTTTCTCAATTGTTTATGTCTTCTTCTATCTCTTTTTTAAATGTCCTATAGTTTCCTGAGTACAGGTCTTTTACCTCCTTAGGTAAGTTTATTCCTAGGTATCCTAATTTTTTTTCGTGCCACATTAAATGGTATTATCATTTTTTTTTTTTACTTTATCTTTCTGTGAGTTCATTATTGGTGTATAAAAAAGCCATAGATTTTTGGGTGTTAATTATGTATCCTGCTCCAGTGCCTAATTAATTTATTAAATATAGTAGTTTTTTTTGATGGAATCTTTAGGGTTTCCTATGTACAATATCATGTCAGCTGTGAATAATGACAGTTTTCCTTCTTCTTTTCCAATTTGGATGCCTTTTATTTCTTCTTGTCTTACTGCTATGGTTAGCACTTCCAATACAATGTCAAACAGGAGTGGTGAGAATGGGCATCCCTGTCTTGTTCCTGTTCTTAGGGAAAATGTATTTAATTTCTGCCAATTGAGTATGATGTTGGCTGTAGGTTTGTTATACTAGGTGTACTGGTTAATAATGCGGATTTTTTTCACTAGGTGGAGTTACACATTTATTGATATATATGTGATTTGATATGTATGCTTTTTTGTTGTATTGACAACAAGCTTCAAAACTTCATATGTCAAATTTGCTGAAGGTGTTAACATCATAGATATTTTTACACTTAAAAATGTTGAATTTCATACCAAAAAAAAGAGCATTTGCGGAAAGTTATAATTCATTACTTTATTTTGAAGAAAAGTGCTGCTGAATACTTCAGGAAGCTTATAGTGAACATGCTCCATCTGAAGATACTTGTGAATGCTGGTTTAAATGCTTTAAAAGTGATGATTTCAATGTGAAAGACAAAGAACGTCCAGGTCAACTGAAAAAGTTTGAAGACCAACAATTATAAGCATTATTGGATGAAAATGCATGTCAAACTAAAAAACAACTTGCAGAAAGATTAAACGTTGCTCGGCAAACAATTTTCAATCATTTACAAGCAATGGAAAATAACTTAAAGGAAAGAAAATGGATGCCACATCAACTGAATGAAAGACAAATGAAAACCAAAAAGTCATTAGTAAAATGTTGCTTCAATGGCATGAAAGAAAGTCTTTTTTGCATCGAATTGTGACTGGTGATGAAAAGTGGATTTATTTTGAGAATCTCAAATGCAAAAAAATTATGGTTTGATTCAGGTCAACCATCAACATTGATGGCAAGGGTTTAATACCAATGGCATATTTCAAAGATCTAGAACAAACTCTTCAAAAATTCATCTGAAATAAAAAAATACCCCGAATAGCCACAGCTTTCCTGAGAAAGAAGTACAAAGTTGGAGGGATCACAATACCAGACATCAAACTATATTACCAAGCCAACGTTTAATCTTTCTGCAAGTTGTTTTTTAGTTTGACATGCATTTTCACCCCAAATCGCTTCGGAAAGAAGAAAATGCTTTGCGTTTGGTGGGATCAGGAAGGTGTGGTGTATTATGAGCTTCTAAAACCAGGTGAAAACATTAATACTGATGACTACCGACAACAAATAATCAATTTGAACCACACTTTGATCATGAAAAGACCAGAATGTGCCAGAAGACACGGCAAAGTAATTTTGCTTCATGATGATGCACCATCACACACTTCAAAACCAGTTAAAGACACGTTAAATGATCTTGCCTGGGAAGTATTAACCCACCCACTGTATTCACCAGACCTTGCTTCTTCAGATTACCATTTGTTCTGATTGATGGCATACGCACTTTCTAAGCAGCACTTCAAAATGTGTGAAGTGGAAAATTGGGTCTCAAATGGTTTGCCTCAAAACAAGAATAGTTCTATTGGGATGATATCCACAAATTACCTGAAAGATGGGGAAATGTGTAGCTAGTGATGGACATTACTTTGCTTGTTTTTCTTTTTTTAAAAATTTAAGTTTATTGTTTAAAGAATTACAAACAGTAGTACATATGTCTTCTTTTTTACCCCATTGACCTTCCCTCGACTTTCCCTATCCCCTGGCACATGCCCTCACCCTCTCCCTACCCCAGTGTCTTGTGTCCATTGGTTATGCTTATATGCATGCATAAAAGCCCTTTAGTTGATCTCTTATCCTCCCCACCCCCCACTAACACTCCCCAGCCTTCCCAATGTAATTTGACAGTCTGTTTGATGCTTCTCTGGCTCTATATCTATCTTTTTCTTCATCAGGTTATAATGTTCTTTATTATTCATAAATGAGTGAGATCATGTAGTATTTTTCTTTCACTGCCTGGCTTATTTCACTTAGCATAATGCTTTCCAGTTCCATCCATGCTGTTGCAAATGGTAAGAATTCCTTTTTTTTATAGCAGTGTAGTATTCCATTGTGTAGATGTACCATGGTTTTCTAATCCACTCAACTGCTGATGGGCATTTAGGCTGTTTCCAAATCTTAGCTACTGTAAATTGTGCTGCTATGAACATAGGGGTGCATATATCCTTTCTGATTGGTGTTTTTGTTTTCTTGGAATACAGTCCTAGAAGTGGTATTACTGGGTCAAATGGCAGTTCCATTGTTAACTTTTTAGGGAAATGCAATACTGTTTCCCACAATGGCTGCACCAGTCTGCATTCCCACGAGCAGTGAAGGAGTGTTCCTATTTCTCTGCATCCTCTCCAATAGTTGTCATTTGTTGTTTTGTTGATGATAGCCATTCTGAAAGGTGTGAAGTGGTACCTCACTGTTGTTTTGATTTGCATCTCTCCGATGATTAGTGACTTTGAGTATGTTTTAATGTGTCTTGGCTTTCTAAGTGTCCTCTTTCAAAAAGTGTCTATTTAGGTCCTTTGCCCATTTTTTGATTGGGTTGTTTATCTTCCTTTTGTTAAGTTGTATGAGTTCCCTGTAAATGTTGGAGATTAAACGCTTATGGGAGATAACATTGGCAAATATGTTCTCCCATGCAGTGGGCTTTCTTGTTGTTTTGTTGATGATTTCTTTTGCTGTGCAGAAGCTTTTTATTTTGATGTAGTCCCATTTGTTTATTTTCTCCTTAGTCTCTCTTGCCCTAGGATCTGTGTCTGTAGATATTGCTAGGACATATGTCTGCAATTTTTCTGCCTATGGAGTCTTGTAGGATTTTTATGATTTCCCATCTTACATTCAAGTCCTTTAACCATTTGGAGTTTGTTTTTGTTTATGGTGTAAGTTGGTGATCTACTTTCACTTTTTTGCATGTATCTGACCAAATTTCCCAGTATCATTTATTAAAGAGGCTGTTTTGACTTCATTGTATGCTCTTGCCCTCTTTGTCAAATATTAATTGAGCATAGTGGCTTGGGTCAATTTTTGGGTCCTCTATTCTGTTCCATCGGTCTATATGTCTGTTCTTGTGCCAGTACCAGGCAGTTTTGAGAACCATGGCTTGGTAATATAGTTTGATGTCTGGTATTGTGATCCCTCCAACTTTGTACTTCTTTCTCAGGAAAGCTGTGGCTATTCGGGGTATTTTTTTATTTCAGATGAATTTTTGAAGAGTTGGTTCTAGATCTTTGAAATATGCCATTGGTATTTTAATAGGTATTGCATTGAATCTTTAGATTGCTTTAGGTAGTATGGACAGTTTAATGATGGTGATTCTACCAATCTATAAACATGGTATGTTCTTCCATTTGTTTATGTCTTCCTCTATCTCTTTTTTCAATGTCCTGTTGTTTTCTAGGAATACAGGTCTTTTATGTCCTTGGTTAAGTTTATTCTTAGGTATCTTAATTTTTTGGTGCAATGGTAAATGGGATTTTTTTTTCATTTCTCTTTCTGTGAGTTCATTATTGGTGTATAAAAATGCCATAGATTTCTGGGTGTTAATTTTGTAATCTTCTACATTGCCACATTCATTTATTAGGTCTAGTAGTGTTTTGATGGAGTCTTTGGGGTTTTCTATGTATAGTATGATCTCATCTGTAAATAAAGACAGTTTTACTTCTTCCTTTCCAATTTGGATGCCTTTTATTTCTTCTCCTTATCTGATTGCTATGGCTAGTACTTTTAGTACTGTATAGAACAGGAGTGGTGAAAGTGGTCATCCTTGTCTCGTTCCTGTACTTAGTGGAAATGGGTTTAGTTTTTGCCCATTGAGTATGATGTTGGCTGTAGGTTTGTCATATAGGGCTTTTAGTATGTTGAGGTATGATCCCTCTATCCCCAGTTTGCTGAGAGTTTTTATCAATAAAGGGTGTTGGATTTTGTCAAATGCTTTTTTCTGCATCAGTTGATATGATTATGTGATTTTTGTTTCTCAGTTTGTTTATGTGATGTATCACATTTATTGATTTGCAGATATTGTACCACCTTTGCATCCCTGGAATAAATCCCACATGGTCATTGTGTATGATCTTTCTAAAGCAGGGGTCCTCAAACTACAGACCGGGGGCCACATGTGGCCTGCTGAGGACATTTATCCGGCCTGCTGAGTGCCGCTGCCTGTCTTGCTTAGCAGCCGACTCGTCCCGGGCCTGCAGTGCGCATAGGAATTTGTTCATAGTTTTTTTTTAAACTATAGTCCGGCCCTCCAACGGTCTGAGGGACAATGAACTGGCCCCCTGTTTAAAAAGTTTGAGGACCCCTGATCTAAAGTAATGCTGAATCAGATTTGCTAGAATTTTAACTTCTATGTTCACCAAGGATATTGGCCTGTAGTTCTCTATTTTTTGTGGTGTCTTTATCTGGTTTTGGGATTAGGTTAATGCTGGCTTCATAGAAAGAGCTTGGAAGTGTGCTTTCTCTTGAATTTTTTGTTATTATATGAGGAGGATAGGTTTTATTTCTTCCTTGAATGCTTGGTAGAACTCCCCTGTATAGCTGTCTGGACCAGGGCTTTTGTTTGCTGGAAGTTTTTGATCGCTGTTTCAATTTCTTCAGGAGTTATCAGCTTATTCAGGTTTTTTTATTCTTCTTGTTTTAGTTTTGGGAGCTTGTATTTTTCTAGGAATATGTCAATTCCATCTAGCTTGTCCATTTTGTGGAATAGAGTTGGTCATAGTATTTTGTCATAATCTTTTTTATTTATGTGAGATCGGTTGTTATTTCACCTCTTTCATTTCTGATTTTGTTTATTTGGGTCCTCTCTCTTTGCTTCTTGGTGAGCCTGGCTAGAGGTTCATCAATCTTGTTTATCCTTTCAAAGAACCAGCTCTTGGTTTTGTTGATCTTTTGTATTGTTTTTTGGGTCTCTATTTCATTTATCTCCACTCTGATCTTTATTATTTCCTTCCTTCTGCTTGCGCTGGGCTTTTCTTGTTGCTCTCTTTCTAACTCTTTCAGTTGTAGGGTTAGGTAATTTATTACTTTTTTTTTTGCGGTTGGCTTGTAGAGTTATGAACTTCCCTCTCAAGACTGCTTTCGTTGTGTCCAATAGATTTTGGATTGTTGTGTTTTTATTGTCATTTGTTGCCATGATGCTTTTTATTTCTTCTTTGATCTCTCTGTTAACCCAGTCATTGTTTAATAGAATGCTATTTAGCTTCCACTTGTTTAATTTTTTGATTGTTTTTGATTTCTAGTTTTATGTCATTGTGATCTGAGAAGATGCTTGATATGATTTCTATCTTCTTGAATTTGAAGAGACTTTGCCTGTGATGCAATAGATGGTCTATCTTTGAAAATGACCTATGTGCACTTGAGAAGAATGTATATTCTGTGGCTTTGGGGTGAAATGTTCTGAAGATGTCAATTAATTCCATCTGGTCTAGTGAGTCATTTAGGATTGATGTTTCTTTGCTGATTTTTTGTTTAGAAGATTTGTCCAGTGGTGACAGGGGGATATTAAAGTCCCCTACTATGACTGTACTGCTATCAATCTCTCCCTTTATAGCCTCCAGAATTTTTTTTATGTATTTGGGTGCCCTTGTATTGGGTGCATATATGTCTACCAGAGTTATTTCTTCTTGTTGGATTGCTCCCTTTAGTATTATGAAGTGGCCTTCCTTATCTCTTGTTATGTTCTTCACTTTGAGATCTAATTTGTCAGATATAAGTATTGCTACCCCAGCTTTTTTTTATTCATATTCATTTGCCTGTAAAACCTTTTTCCATCCCTTTACCATCAGTCTGTGTGAGTCCTTTTTTTCTGAAGTGGGTTTCCTGTAGACAGCAGATATATGGGTCATGTTTTCTTATCCATTCAGCTACCCTATGCCTTTTAATTGGGACATTTAATCCATTTACATTTAAAGTTATTATTGACTAGAGGCCTGTTGCATGAAGATTCGTGCAATAGACCTTCCTTTCCCTGGCTGCCTGCACTGATTTTCCTCTGACACCCAGGACCCAGGCCTTCGCTCTGGCCACTGCCTTCTGTTTTTGCTCTGGCCAGAGTCTTCACTCCAGCTGGCTGGAGGCTTCAGTGTTCGAAGCCTTCAGTCTTCTCCGATCTGGCCAGAGCATTGCTCCTGTAGCTCCCTCCAGCCCCTGCCCTCCCCCTCATAGCAGGCGTCCCATCCCGCCCAGACTCTCCACACCTATGTATGCAAATTAACCTTCCATCTTTGTTGGGTTAATTTACATACTCACTCCTGATTGGTGGGTGGGTGTCTTGGAGGTATGGTCAATTTGCATATTTCTCTTTTATTAGTGTAGATAGGTACTTGTTTGTTGCCGTTTTTATTCTTTATGCCTGTGTTCCGTTTTTGCTTCCTATTTCTTCTTTTTACAGCAGACCCTTTAGCATTTCTTTCATTGCTGGTTTGGTAGTAATAAACTCCCATAGTCCTCTTTTGTCTGTGAAGCTCCTGATTTCACCCTCAATTTTGATTGATAGCCTTGCTGAGTACAGTATTCTTGGATTCAGACCCTTCCTTTGCATGACTTTGTACATTTCATTCCATTCTCTTCTGGCCTGATGTCTTTCTATTGAGAAATCAGTCACTTGTCTGATGGTGGATCCTTTGTAGGTAACTTTCTGTCTCTCTCTCTGGCTGCTTTTAAGATTCTTACTTTGTCATTGGTGTTTGCCAATTTAATTATAATGTGCCTTGGCATCAGCCTTTTGGGGTTCATTTTGTTTTGGAGTCTGTGAGCTTCTTGGATTTGTGTGAGTTTTTTCTTCCCTATATTAGGGACATTTTCTGTCATTTTTTCTTCAAACAAGTTTTCTATTCCTTGCTAAGTTTTCTCTCCTTCTGGCACCCCTATTATGCGGATATTGTTTCATTTCGTGTTGCCACAAAGTTCCCTTAGGCTCTCCTCCTGTTTTTTAAGTTTTTTTTTCTAGATGCTGCTCTGCTTGGGTATTTTTTTTTCTATTTTGTCTTCTAGCTCATTGATGTGGTCCTCTGCTTCTTCTAGTCTACTGTTTATAATTTCTATTCTGTTTTTTTATAGCAGCGATGTTATTTTTCATTTCTTCTTGGTATTTCTTCATTTCATCTTGGTTCTTACATATATTGTTGAATTTGACTTCCATTCTTTTCAGCGACCTTTTGACCATTTCTCTGAATACTTTCTCTGACAGGTTGCTTGCCTCCATTTCACTTACTTTATTTTCTGATGATGCCTCCTTTTCTTTCATATGCGGGCTGTTTCTTTGTCTCTCCATGATCTGTCTTCTCCAGGTATCTTGTTATGTAGCTCTCTCTCTCCTGCATTGATTTAAAGGCACAAAATTCAACGCAAAAAGGCACAAAACACAAGGCACTGAACACAAATGTATTCACGATATTAATAACCCCAAATAAAGGTGACACCAGAGAAAAGAGAATTGGAGGACAAGGAAAAAAAAGAAGTGGAAAAATGAAATTGAGAATAGGAAAAAAAAGTCAGAGAGAAAAGAAAAGAAAATAAAAAGGAAGGAGGAAAACTACTTATGGGGAGAAAACTCCAATAGAACAACTACTAGTCCCAAAAAATGCAAACAACACACAACCAGAGATGAATGCAAACTACAAACAACTAATATCAAGTGAGGAGAGGAAAAGCAGAATCAAAAAACAAACAAAAACAAAAATAAAAAAAGAGAAACAATCTCACAAACAAGTACAAAAATAAAAACCAATCTAATCAACAATCAAGCAAACAACAACAATAGGGCAGAGAGAAAGCAAGGCAAAACAAAACAAAACAAAATAAAACAAAAAACCTAGAACAAAACAAACCAAAGCAAAAAAAAAAACCCACAATAATAACAACAACAAAGAACAAAGCAACAAACAATAAAAAGGGCAGAGAGAAAAATAATTGAATAGTGAAGAAAGAGAAGAGAGGGGTGTCTATGGACTTAGAGCAGAGGATTGGAAATTAGATATATAAGTAGGGTGAATTTTTAACAGGGGGTAAAAAGAAGGAATAGGGAAAATCTAAAGCAGAAATAGGGTAAGAGAAACAGGACAACAAAAGTGGAAAAATGAGGAAGAGTGTGTTGGCATAAAGGTAAAGTTGAGATAGGTAAAATGATGCTAAAGGAAAGATGAAAATAGAATGTAGAACGCTAATCCCAAAATAAAATAAAATAAAATAAAATAAAAAGAAAATAAAATGACAGTTTTTTTAAAAAAAGGTAAAATAGTAGTAGTAATAATACTGATTAAAAATAAAAATATAATAACTAAAAAGGTAAAATAAAGTGAGGAAAAAAGAAAAAAAAGTTGGTTTCTTAAGTAAAAGATGAAAAAGTAAAAATGTGCAGTAGTGAAGGTCATTCACTTCCTCTACTGTTCTGTTTGGCACGCTTGTTTCCTGTCAGGTAGTCAGGACAGTATTGAAGTTCCCTGAATTCCACTGCTCCTCTGTGTTGTAAGCCACAGTCCTGATTTTCCAGCAGGCAATATTTCTTTATTTCTTAGACTTTTTTATTTGTGTTTACACAAGAGTCAATTTGTCATTCAACCCCTGGGTGGCAGTGTTTCTGTATTGCCATCTGGGGCTATAAGTCCTCTCTAGCCAGTATTTAGATTTTGTTTTCCCTGTCACATTTAATACTGGTTTGGGAGAATGGAGTGCCCCTGAGTTGGTTCTCTGATTGTTACTCCCTGCTCTGATCCCCAGGTTCTACAAAAACAACTTTCCCCTGCAGTCTCTGAGAGTGTCTCCAATTGGCTGATCCTATATACTGGGCTTAGTAATCAAAAGCAGGGATTTAAAGAGGAAAAAAGAGCCAGAATAAGTGCATGAACTTGCTACTTTTACTCTACTGAACTGCATGCAACTCTGTAAACGTCTCTGTGGGCGCCTTTTTTCCCTTTGCACTAAGCAGTCGGCACACTGGTAAAATTTTAGGCTGCTTTTTTCTGCCCAGTCCAGCTATGGGTTGAGTTTTAGAGTTCCCTTCTGCTAGCAGCCCTGTGGATCCCCTTCCACATTCACGAATCACAACAGCTAGTCCCAACAGCCGTGGATTTTGTGGGGCGCAGACTTCCCCCGAACCTCTGGATCCCATTGTGCACATTTCTCTCTCCAGCCTGGATTATAGACCTCACCTTTTCCTAGGTGAAATATGACCTTTCTGTGAGAAGATGCATCGCTCATCCAAGTCCATGTATTCATGCTGCTTGAGATCTAGTGTTCCTGGGTTCACAGCTGTTCCCTATTTTTTGTGGTTGTAGAGTCCTGGGATGTATAGGCTTCGGATAACAGCCACTCTCCCCTTCAAGATGGCATGGTCTCTGTGGCAGAGCTGGTTGTTATGGAAGAGATTTCAGCAATAGTGGAGGCTGCTGGTCAGGGGTGCCCAGTCTGGCAATCCCCAACAGTACCTTGGAGTATAGCGGTCCCTCACCCACAAATATACACTCCCTGACCATCCACACACTCTCCTTTTGTTCTCTCACTCTATCTTGCAGTTTGCCTTCCCATCAGCAGCCATCTTCTCCCTGGACATTACTTTGAATAAAGAACTTTTCATATTTCTCTTGAAATGATCATGTTGTTTTTTTTTTATTACCAAATCCATTATTATTAACTGGCACACCTAGTATAAGGCTTTTATTATATTGAGATATGATCCCTCTATTCCCACTTTGCTGAGTTTTTATCAAGAAAGGGTGTTGGATTTTCTCAAATGCTTTTTCTGCAGCAGTTGATATGATTATGTGATTTTTGTCTCTTAATGCGTTTATGTGATGTATCATGTTTATTGATTTGTGAACATTGTACCCTCCTTGCATGCCTGGAATAAATCCCATTTGGTCATGGTATATGATCTTTCTAGTGGAATGCTGGATCCATGTGCTAGAATTTTGTTGATGATTTTAGCATCTATGTTCATCAGAGATATTGGCCTGTAATTCTCTTTCTTTGTAGTATCTTTATATAGTGTTGGAATTAGGGTAATGCTGGCTTCATAGACAGAGCTTAGAAGTGTGCCTTCCTCTTGAATTTTTTGGAATAGTCTGAGGAGGATAGGTTTTAGTCCTTCTTTGAATGTTTGTTAAAACTCCCCTGTGAAGCCATCTGGCCCCGGGCTTTTGTTTGCTTAAGGTTTTTTAAAAATTTAATTTAATTTTATTATTGCTTCTATTTCATCATCCCACTCAGGTTTTTTGAATCTTCCTGACTGAGTTTTGGAAGATTGTATTTTTCTAGGAATATGTCCATGTCTTCTAGGGTGACCAGTTTGTTGGAATAGAGTTGTTCATAGCATTTAAAAAAATCCTTTGTATTTCTGTGGGGACTTTCGTTATTTTGCTTCTTTCATTTCTGATTTTGTTTATTTAGGTTCTCTCTCTTTGCTTCTTGGTGAGCCTCACTAGAAGTTCATCAATCTTGTTTATTCTTTCAAAGAACCAGCTCTTGGTTTCATTGATCTTTGGTATCTTTTTTTTTGGTTTCTATGTAAATTATTTCCACTCTGATCTTTATTTCCTTTCTTCTGCTCACTCTGGGCTTTTCTTGTTGCTCTCTTTCTAATTCTTTATGTTGTAGAGTTTGATAATTTATTACCCATTTTTCTGTGTTTTTTTTTTTAAGTTTATTTTTATTTTTATTTTTTAGGTAGGCTTGTAGTGCTATGAACTTCCTTCTCATGACTGCTTCCACTGTGTCCCATAGATAATTGTTTTTTACTGCAGTTGTTTTCTAATTTTATGTCATTGTGATCTGAAAAGATGCTTGATATGATTTAAATCTTCTTGAATTTGAAGAGACTTTGCCTGTGTCCTAATATGTGATCTATCTTTGAGAATGTCCCATGTGCACTTGAGAAGAATGTATATTCTGTATATTCTGTAGCTTTGGAGTGAAATGTTCTGAAGATGTAGGTTAAGTTCATCTGATCTAGTGAGTCATTTAGGATTACTTTTATTTTGCTGATTTTTTTTCTAGATGATTTATCCAGTGATGTTAATGGGGTATTGAAGTCCCGTACTATGATTATATTTTTGTCGATTTCTCTCTTTATATCTTCCAAAAGTTTTTCTTTTTAATGTATTTGGGTGCTCCTGCATTGGGTTTATATATATTTACTGGAGTTATATCATCTTGTTTTATCAGTCCCTGTAGTATTATGAAGTGGCCTTCCTTATCTCTTGCTATGGCCTTCATTTTGAGGTCTATTTTGTCACATATAAGTACTGCTACCCCAGCTTTCTTTTCATTTCCATTTGCCTGGAAAATATTTCTCTTGTTGTTTTGTTGATGGCTTATTTTGCTGTGTAGATCTTTTTATTTTGATGTAGTCCCATTTGTTTATTTTCCCCTAAGTTTCCTTTATTTTAGGAGCTACATTGTTAAAGATGTTGTTACAAAAATATGTCTGATATTTTTTTGCCTGTGGAATCTTTTAAGATTTTTATGGTTTCCCGTCCCACATTTAAGTCCTTTATCCATTTTTAGTTTATTTTTGTGTATGGTGTAAGTTGGTGGTATAGTTTCATTTTTTTTGCATGTATCTGTCCAGTTTCCCCAACATTATTTATTGAAGAGAGTGTCTTGACTCCATTGTATGCTCTTGCCTTCTTTGTCAAATATTAATTGAGTATAATGGCTTGGGTCAATTTCTGGGATCTCTGTTCTGTTCCATTGGCCTATATGTCTGTTCTTGTGTCAATATCAGACAGTTTTGAGAACAGTGGCTTTGTAATATAGCTTGACATCTGCTATTGTGATACCTCGAACTTTGTTCTTGTTTTTCAGGATTGCTGTAGCTCTTCAGGGTCTTATTTTATTCCAAATGAATTTTTGGAGAGTTTGTTCTAGGTCTGTGAAATATGCCATTGGTTTTTTAGTGAGGATTGCATTGAATCTATATATTGCTTTAGGTAGTATAGACATTTTGATGATGTTGATTCTACCAATCCATGAACGCGGTATATTCTTCCATTTGTTTATGTCTTCCTTCTCTCTCTCTCTCTCTCTCTCTCTCTCTCTCTCTCTCTCTCTCTCTCTCTCTTAGTGTCCTCTAGTTTACTGAGGACAGGTCTTTTACCTCCTTAGTTAATTTTATTCCTAAGTATCTTCATTTTTTGTTGTTGTTGTTGTTGCAGTGGTGAATGGGATTGTTTTTTAGTTTCTCTTTCTGTGAGTTCATTATTGGTGTATAAAAAAGCCATAGATTTCTGGGTGTTAATTTTGTATCCTGCTACATTGCTGAATTCATTTATTAAGTCTAGTAGTTCATTGATGGAGTCTTTAGGGTTTTCAATGTACAATATCATGTCATCCGCAAATAATGACTGTTTTGCTTCTTCTTTTCCAATTTGGATGCCTTTTATTTCTTCTTCTTTTCTTATCGCAATAGCTAGCCCTTCTAATATCATGTCAAACAGGAATGGTGAGAATGGGCATCCCTGTCTTGTTCCTATTCTTAGGAGAAATGCCTTTGGTTTTTGCACATTGAGTAAGATGTTGGCTGTAGGTTTGTTATATAAGGCTTTTATTATGTTGAGGTATGATCCCTCTTTTCCCACTTTGCTGAGAGTTTTTATCAAGAAAGGATGTTGGATTTTGTCAAATGCTTTTTATGCATCATTTGGTATGATTATGTATTTTTGGTCTCTTAATTTGTTTATATGATATATCACGTTTATTGACTTACAGCTATTGTACCAGCTTTGCATCCCCGGAATAAATCCCACTTGGTAATGTTGTATGATCTTTCTCATGTAATGCTGAATTCAGTTTTCTAGGATTTTGTTGATGATTTTAGCATCTATGCTCATCAGAGATATTGGCCTGTAATTCTCTTTCTTTGTAGTGTCTTTATCTGGTTTTGGGATTAGTCTAATGCTGGCTTCATAGAAAAAGCTTAGAAGTATGCCTTCCTCTTGAATTTTTTGAGAATAGTCTGAGGAGGAAAGGTTTTAGTTCTTCTTTGAATGTTTGGAAACACTTCCCTGTGAAGCCATCTGGCCCAGGGCTTTTGTTTGCTGAATGTTTTTTTAAATTACTACTTCAATTTCATGAGTAGCTATCAGCTCATTCAGGTTTTTTATTCTTCCTGATTGAGTTTTGGAAAATTGTATTTTTCTAGGAATATGTCCATTTCATCTAGGTTGTCCAGTTTGTTAGAGTAGAGTTGTTCTTAGTATTTTTTAATAATTATTGTATGTCTGTGGCGTCAGTTGTTACTTCACTGTTACATTTCTGATTTTGTTTATTTGGGTCCTCTCTCTTTGTTTCTTGGTGTGCCTGGCTAGGGGTTCATCAATATTGTTTATCCTTACAAAGAACCAGCTCTTAGTGTTATTGATCTTATGTCTTGATTTTTTGGTCTCTATGTCATTTATTTCTGATCTGACCTTTATTATTTCCTTCCATATGCTCACTCTGGGCTTTTCTTATTGCTGTCTTTCTAATTCTTTATGTTGTAGGGTTAAATATTTTATTACCAGTGTTGGGTTATTTTTTTGCTTGTTTGTTTGTTTGGTTCTTTTGTTTTTGTTTATTTTTAGTAGGTTTGTATGTAGTGCTATGAACTTCCCTTTCAGGAGTGCTTTCACTGTATCCCATAGATTTTGGATTATTGTGTTTTCATTGTCATTTTTTTTCCAGGATGTTTTGTATTTCTTCTTTGATCTCTTTGGTAACCCACTCATTATTTGATAGCATGCTATTTTCCCTCCAAGTGCTTGATTTTTTATTGTTTTTATTGTAGTTTATTTCTAATATTATGCAATTATGATCTGAGAAGATGCTTGATATGATTTCAATCTTCTTGAATTTGAAGAGACTTTGGCTATGTCCCAATATGTGATCTATCTTTTAGAATGTCCCATGTGCACCTGATAAGAATATATATTCTGTAGCTTTGGGGTGAAATGTTCTGAAGATGTCAATTAGTTCCATCTGATTTAATGAGTCATTTAGGATTGCTGTTACTTTGCTGATTTTTTTGTTTAGATGATTATCTCGTGTTGTCATTGGGGTATTAAAACACTCTTTTATTATTGTATTGCTGTCAATCTCTCCCTTGATATCTTCCAGAAGTTTTTATTTTTATTTTTTATGTATTTGGGTGTTCCAGCAATGGGTGCATATATGTTTACCAGAATTATATCCTCTTGTTGAATTGCTCCCTTTATTATTATGAACTTTCCCTCCTTATTTCTTGATTGGCCCTCAATTTGAGGTCTATTTTGTCATATACCATATACTAGTAAGTATTGTTATCCCAGCTTTTTAGAAATTTCCATTTACTTGAAAAATATTTTTTTTTATTTCTTCACTATCATTATGTGTGAGCCCTTTGTTTTGAGGTGGGTCTCTTGTAGACAGCAAATGTATGGGTCATGTTTTCTGACCCATTCAGCTACTCTATATCTTTTTATTGGAGCATTTAATCCATTTATGTTTATGGTTATTATTGACTAGAGGCCTGGTGCACAAAATTCGTGCACTGGGGGATGTCTCTCAGCCCAGCCTGCACCCTCTCCAATCTGGGACCCCTCGAGGGAGGTCCGACTGCCCTCTCACAATCCAGGACTGCTGGCTCCCAACTGCTCGCCTGCCTGCCTTCCTGATTGGCCCTAACTGCTTCTGCCTGTCAGCCTGATCACCCCCTAACACAGGGGTGGGCAAACTTTTTGACTCGAGGGCCACAATGGGTTCTTAAACTGGACTGGAGGGCCGGAACAAAAGCATGGATGAAGTGTTTGTGTGAACTAATATAAATTCAAAGTAAAGGAGCGGAGGGGAGAGCAAGAGATCCGGATAGAACAGCCGGATCTGGCCCGCGGGCCATAGTTTGCCCACGGCTGCCCTAACCACTCCCCTGCCAGCCTGATTGATGCCTAACTGCTCCCCTGCCATCCTGTTTGCCCCGAACTGTCCTCTCCTGCAGGCCTGGTCACCCTTAACTGCACTCCCCTGCAGGCCTGGTCCCCACCAACTGCCCTTCCCTGCAGGCCCAGTCACCCCCAACTACCCTCCCTTGCAGGCCTGGTCCCTCCCAACTGCTGGCCATCTTGTGGCAGCCATCTTGTGTCCACATGGAGGCAGGATCTTTGACCACATGTGGGGCAGCCTTCTTGAGTATTGGAGTGATGGTAAATCTGCATATTACTCTTTTATTAGATAGGATAGAGGCCTGGTGCACAGGTGGGGGCCAGCTGGTTTGCCCTGAAGGGTGTCCCGGATCAGGGTGGGGGTTCTTTTGGGGCATGGGGTGGCCTGGGTGAGAGGCCTGTGGTGGTTTGCAGGCTGGTCACCCCCCCCAGTGACCCAAGTGGAGGCCCTGGTATCTGGGATCTATTTATCTTCTATAATTGAAACTGTAGCCTTAAGTGGAGGCCAAGGCAGACCAGGGCAGGCGGAAAGCTTGGCTTCCTTCATTGCCAGGGAAACCCAAGCCTCCTGCTCTCTCTGTGGCAGTAGTTATTTTGGTTGGGTTAATTTGCATACTCTCTCCTGATTGGCTGGTGGGCGTGGCTTGTGGGTGTAGTGGAGGTACATTCAATTTGCATATTACTCTTTTATTAGATAGGATGTTTTCTGCATCTTTTCTAAGATGTAGTTTCTACCCAGAGTTCCATGAGAGGTTAAACAGATTTTCTGAGCATTTTAATTTCTTGTGCAGAATATTTTTTTTGTACTCCAATAGAAAGCAGCTTTTATAATGACTCCCTTTTCAGAATGCTGGGTAATTTTCTAATTTATTCTCGGAGAACTTCCCCTGCCCCCCTCCCCCCCCCCCCGCTTTTAAAATAATATTCTCTGTTCTCTTATTAATTTCCTAGAGATTTTCTCAGTTACACAAGAGAAGACAAAATGCAGCCACAAACTCACTAGACAGTCACGTGAGAATTGTGCTGATTCTTGTATGTTTTACAATGTATTTTTATATGTACCTTTACATATGCTTTAAAAATTATAGTTTCATAATACCTGTGTGTGTCCTTGAGATGCCATAAAATGTAAGGGATTATTTATTACTAGAGTGTTTCAAGAGTTTAGCAAACCTCCAGAGTTCACTATAAGAAGATGTAAGATACATTGAAATTGCTGGGCTGGGGTCAAGAAGTAAGCCTGTTGTAAGAACATTAGTCATCCCTTGCATCCCTCCCAACCCCCTCTCCCTCAGTTGGACTGCTGTGCAGTTGGATGTTCAGTGAACTCTATTTTTAGTTCATATACCAGATCAGCACCGTTATTGTGTTCAAACAGTTTGCTTTTTGTTCATTATAGATCTTTAGTCTTCTGTTTTCTAACTTTTCAAGTGTAATCAGTGATCTTTTTAAATCAGTCACATTCTTTCACTCGCTCCATTCCATTATTTCAGAATTTAAGATCCAAGGAATCTGCATCTGCAGTTGTACTAAAATGGCTTTCACCAGGATCAATAATGACTTCTTTAACAATGAACCCCTGTGGGATTGGGCCTAAACTGGCAGGCGGACATCCCTCTTACAATCCGGGGCTGCTGGCTCCACTCACCTGCCTGCCTGCCTGATTGCCTCTAACTGCTTCTGCCTACCAGCCTGATCACCCCCTAACTGCTCCCCTGATGGCCTGATTGATGCCTAAATGCTCCCCTGCTGGTCCAATTGCCCCCAACTTCCCTCCCCTGCCAGCCTGATTGCCCCCAACTGCCCTCCCCTGCCACGACCCGCCTTCTCCACCTGGACCCGACTCCTCCGTGTGAGGCTGTGGAGCCGCCAGGACAGGCCTCCTCCAAGCCGTGTAGAGCCATGGGTCCCCCAGGCCTCATTGTGAAGAGCTGCCATCTCCACTGTGTGTGCGGCCATCTTGTGGTGGCCATCTTGTGACAGCCATCTTGTGATGAAGTCGCACATGAGAGCCACCTAGGCTTTTATTATCTTTCTTTTTGAGTTAGTCTAGCTAAGGATTTGTCAACTTTATCTTTTCAAAGTACCAACTATTAGTTAGGTTAATCTTATGTTTTTCTGTTCATTTATTTCTGCTCTAATTTTCATTTCCTTCCTTCTGCTAACTTTGAGATCAGTTTGTTCTTTTTCTCGCTCCTTAAGGTGTATAGATAGGTTGTTTAATTGGGATCTTTCTTTTAATCTAGGTGTTTATTGCTATGAATTGTTTTTGCTACATCCCACAAGTTCTGGTATGTTGTCTTTCATTTTAATTGTTTTAAGAAATGTATGTATTTCCCATTTAATTTCTTATTTGGTTAATTGATTGTTAAGTAGAGGCCCTGAGTTTTATAGAGCTCTTTATGTTATTTGTGGGTGTCCTCCATTTCCCTATATGCTGCTAGTGGAAGTTGGTTTCTTGCAATATCACAAGAAAATAAATTTTCTGAGACTCGTATGAGAGAATGGCATTTATTAACATGGAATTAAATCCCTGGGTTTTCAAGGTTTCATGTCCTTCTATCCCTTGTGGAAGAAGTCCATCTGTATCTTTAGCAGAGCTAGAATTAAAGCTGGTGCCCAGAGTTTCCATTCCTTATTTGCACAGTCCAGCATCAGACTAGCTTAGTTTGTGTTCCCATCTGCAGTCCATTGTGTGTGGGGTCCACATGGCCATAGGCCATGTGTCTTCTAGGGCCACATGGCCATGAAAGGAACATGGGCAAGTGCAAGGAAGCAGGGGCAAAGCTAGAGGAACAAGAGAGAAGAATTCCTTTGTCTGTGGATTTTAAACCTCTAAGGTTTCAGGTACACTTGCAATGGCTCCACCCCCTCTAGCCAATCCATGGTTTCCAGGTTAGACTGACAGGCAAGTATTGTTTATACATATCCCTGAGTTTACTGCATATGTGTCCATCTCCTAGTTTTTAGGCTCCTTCCCCTAGTGATCTACAAGGAATGGACTGATGGTTGCCTGGGGTGTGTGAAATTGAAGCTTCCTGATGAATCTTTCCAGATGGCCAGGCTTATAACATCTGGTTTCCCTTTTACTCCTTTCCTATTAATATTAATGACTAGCTAATTATAATGGTAACACCTTCTCTGGCCTTCCTCTTGCCAACCACCACTCCACAGGTCAAGGAGGTCATGGGCCAGAGAACATGCCCATTGAAACCTGCACACTCTTTTTAGACCAAGTTTAGCTTCTATCCCAAGGTTTCCAACCCCTGTGTGGCCTCTCCCTACATCCATTCCCTCAAGGGTAGACTGTGAAGCTGGTATGTAAACCCTTAGGCCTAAGAGATGACCAAAAGGTAGACTTTGATGGGATAGAGTGTGGATTGATCTTATATGTTTAGACTGGTGTCCAAAGGTACATGTGTGAAATCTCCAGCAGGGTGAGGAGATTATAGAGGAGTGATAACTGATGCCATGTTCTAGCTCAGACTTTTGAGAGGACTGATGATGCTAAATTTAAACCCAACCTTTTATGTTGTTGTTATAAAGCTATTTATCAGAGTAGAAGGATAGATAATATGATCTTAAATAGTTTTTAATCTTAATTTATAGCTCAAAGTTTTAGGGATCTATCATGCGGACCTCCATTAAAATTCTTATCTTGGGCTCTATAAATAGGTCCCAACTGATCTTGAAAAATATATTCTCTCCATAATACTCTCTCCATTCAGCTCATCTAAATTTAATTTTTTTCAAAGCTTAGTTTAAGTTTTTATGAAACTTTCTTAGCCTTATATTTTAGTTTATTTCTTCCTGTGAATTAGTGTAACATTTGTTATCTGCTCCAACCCTATGGTACATATACAATATTTGTATTTTAAAAAATGATTTAATTGAATAGCCCCTAAAATAGTTTATTGTCACAGGCCATATTTTACCTTCCCTTCTTGATGCACTCTGGTAACATTGCAAGCAAGGGCATTCTGAATGAGGCACAATCTACCTCCAGTGAAAGGTTTCAATATAAATTATTGCTCATCACTAACTTTTTAGTAATTGTCTTAAAAGCATCTATTTTGTCCTAGTGCAGATATAACTGTGAATTGTATCAAGTAAGTTTATGGATTCATGGATTAGTATTTCTTATTGTATCATATGCTGGCACTTTAACTTCTTTTGCTCTTAAAAATTAAGTGTTAAGCCATAGCTGGTTTGGCTCAATGGATAGAGTGTTGGCCTGTGAACTAAAGGGGCCCGGGTTTGATTCTGGTCAAGGACATATGCCTGGGTTGCTGGCTCAATCCCAGTGGTGTTCAGGAGGCAGCCAATCAATGATTCTCTCTCATCATTGATGTTTCTCTCTCTCTTTCTCTCTGAAATAAAAATAAATAAATTAAAAATTACAGTAAATTAAGTGTTGGAAATAGTGTGCATGTATACATTGGTGGTAATGGTGGTGATCATGATGGTTGTGGTGGTGGTGGTCCTGGTGATGGTGATTAGGATGGTTGTGGAATTGGTTTGATTATGCTTTAAATTTAGAAGGAGATTTTGCCTGCCCACCTATTCGCTCCATTCCTAACATCTTTTTTTTCACTTAGCTTATAAAGCTGTAATTGTGAAGAAATTTACCTATGAACAACTCTATTCCAACAAAATGGACAACCTAGATGAAATGGACATATTCCTAGAAAAATGCAAGCTACCAAAACTCAACCAAGAAGAATAAAAAAACCTGAATAGACCAAAAACTACTGAAGAAATTGAAACAGTGATCAAAATCTTCCAGCAAACAAAAGCCCTAGTCCAGACACCTTTACAGGGGAGTTCTACCAAGCATTCAAAGAAGAACTAAAACCTATCCTCCTCAGACTATTCCAAAAAATTCAAGAGGAAGGCACACTTCCAAGCTCTTTCTATGAAGCCCATATTACTCTGATACCAAAATCAGATAAAGACACCACAAAAAAAGAGAACTACAGGCCAAAATCCTTGATGAAAATAGATACTAAATCCTCAACAAAATTCTAGCAAATTGGATTCAGCAATACATTAGAGAGATCATACACCATGACCAAGTGAGATTTATACCTGAGAATCAAGGATAGTACAATATCCACAAATCAATAAATGTGATACATCACATAAACAGAGAGACAAAAATCACATAATCATATCAATTGATGCAGAAAAAGCATTTGACAAAATCCAACACTCTTTCTTGATAAAAACTCTCAGCACACTGGGGATAGAGGGATTATACCTCAATATAATAAAAGCCCTATATGACAAAGCTACAGCCAACATCATACTCAATGGGCAAAAACTAAACTCCTTTCTCCTAAGAACAGGAACAAGACAGGGATGCCCACTTTCACCACTCCTGTTCAACATAGAATTAGAAGTACTAGCAATAGCAATCAGTCAATAAGAAGAAATAAAGGCATCTAAATTGGAAAAGAAGAAGTAAAACTGTCCTGGTTCGCAGATGACATGATATTGTACATAGAAAACCCCAAAGACTCCATCAAAACACTACTATACCTAATAAATGAATGTGGCAATATAGCAGAATCCAAAATTAACACCCTGAAATCTATGGCCTTTTTATATACCAATAATGAACTCACAGAAAGAGAAATGAGAAAAAAAAACCCACAATCCCATTTACCATTCCACCAAAAAAATTAAGGTACTTAGGAATAAACTTAACCAAGGATGTAAAAGACCTGTACTCGGAACACTACAGGACATCGAAAAAAGATATAGAGAAAGACATAAACAAATGGAAGAACATACCATGTTCATGGATTGGTACAATCAACATTATTAAAATGTCCATACTACCTAAAGCAATCTATAGATTCAATGCGATACCTATTAAAATACCAAAGGCATATTTCAAAAATCTAGAACAAACTCTTCAAAAATTCATCAGGAACAACAACAACAACAAAATGACCCCGAATAACCACAGCTATTCTGAGAAAGAAGAACAAAGTAGGAAGGATCACAATACCAGACATCAAACTATATTATCAAGCCATGGTTCTCAAAACTGCCTGGTACTGGCACAAGAACAGACATATAGACCAGTGGAACAGAATAGAGGACCCAGAAATTGACCCAAGCCATTACACTCAATTAATATTTGACAAAGGAGGCAGAGCATACAATGAAGTCAAAACAGCCTATTTAATAAATGGTGCTGGGAAATCTGGTCAGATGCATGCAAAAAAAATGAAACTAGATCACCAACTTACACCATACACAAAAACAAATTCAAAATGGCTAAAGGACTTGAACATAAGATGGGAAACCATAAAAATTCTACAAGACTACATAGGCAGCAAAATTGCAGACATAAGTTGTAGAAATATCTTTACAGACACAGATCCTAGGGCAAGAGAGACTAAGGAGAAAATAAGCAAATGGGACTACATCAAAATAAAATGCTTCTGCACAGCAAGAGAAACCATAAACAAAACAACAAGAAAGCCAACTACATAGAAGAATATATTTGCCAATGTTATCTCCAATAAGGGTTTAATCTCCAACATTTAAGGGAAACTCATACAACTTAACAAAAGGAAGATAAACAACCCAATCAAAAAATGGGCAAAGGACCTAAATAGACACTTTCGAAAGAGGACATTCAGAAAGCCAAGAGACATATGAAAACATGCTCAAAGTCACTAATCATACGAGAGATGCAAATCAAAACAACAATGAGGTACCACCTCACACCTGTCAGAATGGCTATCATCAACAAATCAACAAATGACAAGTGCTGGAGAGGATGCAGAGAAAAAGGAACCCTCTTTCACTGCTGGTGGGAATGCAGACTGGTGCAGCCATTGTGGAAAATAATATGGTGTTTCCTCAAAATTTTAAAAATGGAACTTCCATTTGACCTCATAATACCACTTCTAGGACTATATCCCAAGAAAACAGAAACACCAATCAGAAAGGATATATGCACCCCTATGTTCATAGCAGCACAATTTATAATAGCTAAGATTTGGAAACAGCCTAAATGCCCATCAGCAGATGAGTGGATTAGAAAACTGTGGTACATCTATACAATGGAATACTATGCTGCTGTAAAAAAGAAGTAATTGTTACATTTGCAGCAGCATGGATGGAACTGTAGAGCATTATGCTAAGTGAAATAAGTCAGGCAGTGAAAGAAAAATACCATATGATCTCACTCATTTATGAATAATAAAGAACATTATAATCTGATGAACAAAAAGAGAGATACAGAGGCAGAGAAGCATCAAACAGACTGTCAAATTACAGCGGGAAGGCTGGGAAGTGTTGAGGGGGCGGTAAGAGATCAACCGAAGGACTTGTATGCATGCATATAAGCATAACCAATGGACACAAAACACTTGTGGGGTGGGGTGAGGGCAGGTACCAGGGGTTAGGGGAGGTCGGGGGATGGTCAATGGGGAAAAAAAAGGGGGACATATGTACTACTATTTCTAATACTTTAAACAATAAAAAAATAGTGGAACATTCACACAATGGAATACTTTACTGCTATAAAAAAAATAAGGATCTCCTACCCCTTGAGACAGTATGGAGGGACCTGCAGAGTATTATGCTAAGTGAATTAAGTTAGTCAGAGAAAGACAAGTATTACATGATCTCTCTTATATGTGGAATACAATGAACAAAATAAACTGACAAAGAATGTATATTCAGAGACATGATAGCATGCAACAGACTGAGGATCCTCAAAGGAAATGGTTGGGGGAGGGAAGAACTTATATTCATATATAAATAACCCATGTACATAGACAATAATGGGGTGAAGGCCTAGGAGGGGAAGGGAGTGAGGAGGAGGAGTGTCAATGGTAGAGAAAAGAGGGACATCTGTAATACTTTCAACAATAAAGATAAATTAAAAGAAAAAAGAAAAGAAACACATTTTTATTATTTATTTTTTTAGATTTTAATTGTTTATTTTTATTTTATTTTTTGTTTTAATTTTATTTTATTGTTTGAAGTATTATAAATAGTAGCACATATGTCTCCTTTTTTCCCCATTGACCTCCCCCGCAGTCTCCCCTACCCCCCAGGCGGACATGCCCTCAAAGGCCCCCTCCCCAGTGTCTTGTGTCCATTGGTTATGCTTATATGCATGCATACAAGTTGTTTGGTTGATCTCTTACCCCCGGACAACCCTCCCCTGCCTTCCCAGTGTAATTTGACAGTCTGTTCGATGCTTCTTTGTCTCTGTATCTATTTTTGTTCATCAGTTTACAATGTTCTTTATTATCCATAAATGAGTGAGCTCATATGGTATTTTTCTTTCACTGACTGGCTTATTTACTTAGCATAATGCTCTCCAGTTCCATCCATGCTGTTGCAAATGGTAAGAATTACTTCTTTTTTATAGCAGCTTAGTATTCCATTGTGATGTACCACAGTTTTCTAATCCACTCATCTGCTGATGGGCATTTAGGCTGTTTCCAAATCTTAGCTATTATAAATTGTGCTGCTATGAACATAGAGGTTCATATATCCTTTCTGATTGGTGTTTCTGTTTTCTTGGGATATAGTCCTAGAAGTGGTATTACGAGGTCAAATGGGAGTTTTTTTAAATTTTTGAGGAAACGCCATATTATTTTCCACAGTGGCTGCACCAGTTTGCATTCCCACCCAGTGAAGGAGCATTCCTTTTTCTCTGCACCCACTCCAGCACTTGTTGATTTGTTGATGATAGCCATTCTGACAGGTGTGAGGTGGTACCTCATTGTTGTTTTGAATTGCATGTCTCAGATGATTAGTGAGTTTAATCATGTTTTCATGTGTCTCTTGGCCTTCTGTATATCATCTTTTGAAACGTGTCTATTTAGGTCCTTTGCCCATTTTTTGATTGGATTGTTTATCATCCTACTGTTATGTAGTATGAGTTCCCTGTAAATTTTGGAGATTAAACCCTTATTGGAGATAACATTGGCAAATATATTCTCCTATGCAGTGGGCTTTCTTGTTGTTTTGTTGATGGTTTCTTTTGCTGTACAGAAGCTTTTTTTTGATGTAGCCCCATTTGTTTATTTTCTCCTTAGTTTCCATTGCCCTAGGTCCTAGGAGATGTAGCAGTAAAGATATTGCTATGACAAATGACTATTTTTCTGCTTATGGCATCTTCTAAGATTTTTATGGATTTTCATCTTACATTTAAGTCCTTTATTCATTTTGAGTTTATTTTTATGTATGGTGTAAGTTTGTGGTCTAGTTTCATTTTTTTGCATGTATCTGTCCAATTTTCCCAACACCATGTATTGAAGAGACTGTCTTAACTCCATTGTATGTTCTTGCTTCCTTTGTCAAATATTAGTTGAGCATACTGGCTTGAGTTGATTTCTGGGTTCTCTGTTCTGTTTCACTCGTCTATATGTTTGTTCTTGTGCCAGTACCAGGCAGTTTTGAGAACAATGGCTTTGTAGTATAGCTTGATATCTAGAATTATAATCCCTCCAACATTGTTCTTCTTTCTCAAGATTGTAGCGGCTATTTGGGGTCTTTTTTATTCCAGATGAATTTTTGAGAGTTTGTTCTAGATCTTTGAAGTACGCTGTTGATATTTTAATGGGGAGTACATTGAATCTATAGATTGCTTTGGTTGTATGGACATTTTAATGATGTTGATTCTACCAAACCATGAACATGGTATGTTCTTCCATTTGTTTATGTCTTCCTCTATATCTTTATTTCAGCATGCTGAAATTTTCTGAGTATATGTCCTTTATCTCCTTGGTTAAATTTATTCCTAGGTATCTAAATTTTTGTTGTTGTTGCAATGGTAAATGGTATTTTTTTTTTTAGTTTCTCTTTCTGAGTGTTCATTAATGGTTTATAGAAAAGCCATAGATATCTGGGTGTTAATTTTGTATCCTGCTACATTTCCGAATTCATTTATTAAGTCTAGTAGTTTTTTGATGGAGTCCTTAGGGTTTTCAATATACAATATCAAGTCCTCTGAAAATAATGACAGTTTTACATCTTCTGTTCCAATTTGGATGCCTTTTATTTCTTCTTCTTGTCTAATTGCTATGGTTAGTACTTCTACCGTGTTTCCCCGAAAATAAGACATCCTCCGAAAATAAGACCTACATACAGGTTTCCTTCTGAGTGAAATATAAGGCATCCCCCAAAAATAAGGCCCCAGGCTCTGTCTCAGAATGAAAATTAATTTACCGTAAACTGGTCGCTAGGGCCGCCCTGACTGGCATCTAGCAACCAGTGATGTTACGCAGAGTCCTGACGTCACTGCTGTGTGGAGGCGGAACGGAGGTCGGAGTGAGCGGTGAGCGCGGGGAGGGAGAGAGGAGGAGACTTTCACAGATGCGTGTAGAAGAACAGGAGGATTAGAGTGGATGGGACGCAGGAGGATCAGGGGACAATCAAAATGACACAGGAGGATCAAAAGGGGTTACTAAAATGGTAATCCCCCCTCTGATTCTCCTGTGCCATTTTGATTTTCCCCTCTGATCCCCCTGTGTCATTGTGAGTGATCCCCCTCCCCCCACCTTGATACCCCAATTCCTTTTTTTTACCCCTAGAAATGAGCGCAAAAAGAAAAAGCTACTCCATGGAGTACAAGAAAGGAATCGTGGAAGACTCTTGGGGCCAAAATCTTACTGCTTTCTGCAAAGAGAAGATGTTGAGTATCCGATTGGTCCGAAAATGGCGAGCAGAGTATGGTAACCTCATTGAACAAGTGGACAAGGGAAATGCTAAAAGGCGCAAGTGTGGATCAGGTCGGCAACCATTATTTTCTGAGCTGGAAGACCTGATCTGTGAATGGGTTGTTGACAGGAGAGCAAAGGCTTTGGTTGTGAATAGGGCTCAGATTCAAGAATTTGCCCTTGCAATGGCACCAAAGTTTGACATAGCCCCCGAAGACTTCAAAGCATCACAACACTGGCTGGATAATTTCCTTCAGTGAAGTGAACTGTCTTTAAGAAGATCTACAACATTGTTTAGGTTGGAAGATATTCAAGTTATTAAGCGAGCACTTGCATTCGGGTCCTTTATTGATGATGCTGACTTCTCTAAATACAATCTTTCCAACATGATTGCTATGGATGAAACTGCAGTGTTTATGGGCCAATCATCTCAAACAACAATTGAACAGTGGGGTGCCTCCTTAGCGTACATTCCCTCCACTGCTTACGAAAGTGCACATGTTTCCTGTATTTTGGCAATTCGTCTGGATGGCACTAAAATCCCACCTTTAATCATTTCTAAGGGCAAGAAGGAAAAGATTGAACGTGTTTTGGGTGTTTTTATTCTTGAAACTGAAAAATCCTGGGCCACACAAGCAGTTATAAGGAAGTGGGTCGATTTAATGCTGCCGCTTGTTATGCGAGGGAGCCAAAGAGGTCTGCTAGTCTGGGATGCAGCCAGCACTCACCGTGCTAAAGACATGAAGACATTTCTTCACGAAAGAAAAATAGATCAGATAATGATTCCCGCAGGAATGACGGCCTATCTCCAGACTCTTGATATTGCAATAAACAAGCCATTCAAAGACAATTTGCGCATGGAAATTAATGACTACATTGAAAATAGAATGGAGAGAAATCAGCGTGGAAACTTTGTGAAACCTAAACTGCAAGAAGTTGTGACTTGGGTGAAGAATTCATGGGAGAAAATCACTGACAGTTGCATTGCAAATGCACTGCGAGCAGGCTACCTTGACAACAAGGTAGCCTGTGCTATTGCTAAACATGAGAGATTTGGTCCACTGATTCTGAAAGAAATGGAGTCAGAAGAAATTCACCAGGAAATTCAGGAATTGGATTGTTATGATGATGTTCCAGAAGATGATGACATGATTGTCATTGAATAAATGAGTAAATTCTTGATACTGTAGGATTCACAGTTTGTCTGGTTTGTGTTGACAACTACCGTACTACCGTACCATATACAGGTAATAAATTTCCTTTATTTTCATTTAACAATAAATGTGTACCGTATTCTTCTTCATGGAAAAATAAGACATCCCTGAAAATAAGACCTAGCGTGTCTTTGGGGGCAAAAATTAATATAAGACACTGTCTTATTTTTGGGGAACATGGTAGTACTATGTCAAACATGAGTGGTCAGAGTGGGAATCCCTGTCTTGTTCCTGTTCTTAGGGGAAATAGTTTTAGTTTTTGCCCATTGAGTATGATGTTGGCTGTGGGTTTGTCATATATGGCTTTTATTATGTTGAGATATGATCCTACTATTCCCACCTTTCTGAGAGTTTTTGTCAAGAAAGGCTGTTGGATTTTGCCAAATACATTTTCTGCATCAATGGATATGATTATATGGTTTTTATCTCTCATTTTGTTAATGTGTTGTATGACATTTATTGATTTGTGGGTATTGTACCATCCTTGTATCCCTGGAACAAATCCCACTTGGTCATGGTGTATGATCTTTCTAACGTAATGCTGGTATTGTTAGAATTTTGGTGAGAATTTTGGTGTCCTTGTTCAGGAGAGATATTGGCCTGTAATTCTCTTTCTTTGTATTGTCTTTATCTGGTTTTGTGATTAGGGTAATCCTGGCTTCATAGACAGAGCTTGGAAGTGTTCCTTCCTCTTGAATTTTTTGGAATAGTCTGAGGAAGATAGGTTTTATTTTTTCTTTGAATATTTGATAAAACTCCCCTTTAAAGCCGTCTGGTCCAGGGCTTTTGTTTGTTGGAAGATTTTTGATCACTGCTTCAATTTCTTCCATAGTTATTGACCTAATCAGATTTTTTATTCTTCCTGATTGAGTCTTGGAAGGTTGTATTTTTCTAGGAATATGTCCATTTTTTCTAGGTTGACCAGTTTGTTGGAATAAAGTTGCTCATAATATTGTTTTTCTTTTTATAATCCTTTGTATTTTTGTGGGGTTAGTTGTTATGTTGCCTCTTTCATTTCTGATTTTGTTTATCTGGGTCCTCTCTCTTTACTTCTTGGTGATACTGGCCAAAAGGTTCATCAATCTTGTTTATCCTTGCAAAGAACCAGTTGTTGGTTTCATTGATTTTTGCATTCTTTTTTTTTTTTATTCTCTATGTCATTTATTTATTCTCTGATCTTTATTATTTCCTTTCTTCTGTTCACTCTAGGCTTTTCTTATTGCTCTCTTTCTAATTCTTCAAGTTGCAGAGTTAGATGGTTTATTACCAGTTTTTCTTGTTTTTTTGAGGTAGGCCTCTATTGCTATGAACTTCCATCTCGGTACTGCTTTCACTGTGTCCCAAAGATTTTTGGATTTTTGTGTTTTCATTGTTGTTTATTTTCAGGATGCTTTTTATTTCTTCTTTGATCTCTCTTGTAACCCAGTCATTGTTTAATAGCATGCTATTTAACCTCCAGGTGTTTGATTTTATTGATGTTTTTATTGTAGTTGATTTCTAGTTTTATGCCATTGTAATCTGAGAAGATGCTTGATATGATTTCTATCTTCCTGAATTTGAAGAGACTTTGCCTGTGACACAATATATGGTCTGTCTTTGAAAATGACCTGTGTGCACTTGAGAAGAATGTATATTCTGTGGCTTTGGGGTGAAATGTTCTGAAGATGTTAATTAATTCCACCTGGTCTAGTGAGTCATTTAAGATTGCTGTTTCTTTGCTGATTTTTTGTTTAGAGGATTTGTCCAATGGTAATAACGGGGTATTAAAGTCCCCTACTATGACTGTATTGCTATCAGTCTCTCCCTTGATAGCCTCCAGGAGTTTTTTTTTTTAATGTATTTGGGTGCTCCTGTATTGGGTGCATATATGTCTGCCAGAGTTATTTCTTCTTGTTGGATTGCTCCCTTTAGTATTATGAAGTGACATTCCTTATCTTTTGTTATGTCCTTCATTTCGATATCTAATTTGTCAGATATAAGTATTGCTACCCCTGCTTTTTTTTTCATTTCCATTTGCCTGAAAAACCTTTTTCCATCCCTTCACCATCAGTCTGTGTGAGTCCTTTTTTTCTGAGGTGGGTTTCCAGTAGACAGCAGATATATGGGTCATGTTCTCTTATCCATTCTGCTACCCTATGTCTTTTGATTGAGGCATTTAATCCATTTACATTTAAAGTTATTATTGATAGGTACTTGTTTGTTGCCATTTTTATTCTTTACATGTGTGTTTCTTCTTCACTTCCTATTTCTTCTTTTTACAGCAGACCCTTTAGTATTTCTCGCATTGCTTGTTTGGTGGTAATAAACTCCCTTAGTCCTTTTTTTGTCTGTGAAGCTCCTGATTTCCCCCTCAATTTTGATTGATAGCCTTGCTGGGTACAGTATTCTTGAATTCAGACCCTTCCTTTGCATGACTTTGTATATTTCATTCCATTTCCTTCTGGCCTGATGTGTTTCTGTTGAGAAATCAGTCGCTAGTCTGATGGGGGATCCTTTGTAGGTAACTTTCTGTCTCTCTCTGGCCACTTTGAATATTCTTACTTTGTTGTTGGTGTTTGCCAATTTAATTATAATGTGCCTCGGTGTTGGTCTTTTGGGGTTCATTTTGTTTGGGACTCTGTGAGCTTCTTGGATTTGTGTGAGTTTTTTCTTCCCTATATCAGGGAAGTTTTCTGTCATTATTTCTTCAAACAGATTTTCTATTCCTTGCTCAGTTTCCTCTCCTTCTGGAACTCCTATTATATGGATGTTGTGTGACCCACAGGTTGAGAATTGCTAACAGGGTCGCCTAAGACCATCGGAAAACACAGATATTTACATTACGATTCATAACAGTAGCAAAATTACAGTTATGAAGTAGCAACAAAAATAATTTTATGGTTGGGGGTCACCACAACATGATGAACTGTATTAAATGGTCATGGCATTAGAAAGGTTGAGAACCACTGCCTATGCTTTCCTCCTGTTTTTTAAGTTTTTTTTTTTTTTTTACTAGATGCTGCTCTGCTTGGGTATTATTTCCTAGCTTGTCTTCTAGCTCACTGATGTGGTCCTCTGCTTCTTCTAGTATACTGTTGATGCTTTCTATTGAGTTATTTATAGCAGCAATGTCATTTTTCATTTCTTCTTGGTTCTTCCTTATTTCCTCCTTTTTTTACACATATTGTCGAATTTCCCTTAGCCAATTTTTGTCTGTGAAGCTCCTGATTTCTCCTTCAATTTTGATTGATAGCCCTTTGCTTTGCATCGCTTTCTATGCTTCATTCTATTGCCTTCTGGCTTGATGTGTTTCTGTTGAGAAATCATTTGATAATCTGATGGGGGACCCTTTGTAGGTAACTCTCTGTGTCTCTCTTGCAGCCTTTAAGATTATCTCTTTGTCATGAACATTTGCCATTGTAATTATGATGTGTCTTGGTGTGGGTATTTTAGGATTCATCTTGCTTGGAACTCTCTGTACTGTGTGACTTTTTTCTTCCCCATATCAGGGAAGTTTTCTGTCATTATTTCTTCAAATAGATTCTCTAATCCTTGCTGCTCATCTTGTCCTTCTGGCATCCCTATTATATGTATGTATTTCGATTCATGTTGTCCCAAAGCTCTTTTAGGCTCTCCTTCTGCTCTTTAATTTTTTTTTTTTAGTTGCTGTTCAGATTGGGCTTGTTTCTCTACCTTATCTTCTAACTCACTAATTTGGTCCTCCACTTCCTCTAGTCTATTGTTGAAGTCTTCCATAGCATTTTTTATTATAGCTATATCACTTGATTTCTTCCTGATTTTTGCATAAGTTGTTGATTTTCTCATCCTTCTGGGTTATGAACTGTATGACCATTGCTCTGATTTGTTTTTCTGTCATATTGCATCCCTCCATTTCACTTATTTCCTTTCTTGTTGATTCCTCTTTTTCTTTCTTCTGGGGATTGTTCTTAGTCTCCCCATTCTTGCTATCACCAGAAGGTCCAAGCACCGAGTTGCAGGGGCCTGAGCTGTATGCAGTGGGAGCTTCACACCACCTGAGTGTCACTGAAGAGGTCTGACACTGAGAAGTGTGGCTGCCATGGGTCGGTGGGAGCCACACTCACTGAGAATCAGAGTCACTGGCATGCAGTGTGGCTGTATGCATGCACCTAGAATCAGTGTTCCTGCATGCACCACACTAAGAAAGAGTCCCCGCAGGCATGCACCAAAAATCAGAGTTCCCCAGCGCACACCAGGAATCAGAGTCTCCATGTGCGCTCGCCGAGAATCGAGTATTGGAGTTTCTTTTGCTTGGTGCAGCCTCTCACCAAGAATCAGGGTCCCTGTGCACACTTTGCCGAGAATTGGAGTCACTGGTGCTCATTGTGGGTGCCCTGAGAATTAGGGTTCCCATGCGCATGTGATGAGAAACAGAGTCCCTGCCTGTGTGCACTGTGAATGAAATCACTGGTGCTCAGTGCCACCTATCTCGTGGAGAATCAGGGTTCCTAGTCTGCTTGGGAGGCCAGGTTGCACAGCTTGGGTGGCCTGTTCATGCACTGTGGTATTATTTATTTGAAAAATATTATGTATATATATATATGTGTGTGTGTGTGTGTGTGTGTGTGTGTGTGTGTGTGTGTGTGTGTATATATATATATATATATATATATATATATATATATATAGAGAGAGAGAGAGAGAGAGAGAGAGAGAGAAATCAATGTGAGAGAGAGAAATGGTGAAACAGTGATTGGCTACCTCCTGCACACCCTTTACTGGTGATTGAGATGGCAACCTAGGCATGTGCCCTGATGGGGATTGAACCAGTGACCTTTTGTTGCATGGGATGAAGCTTAACCAACTGAGCCACATGGTCCAGTGCAAAAGACATTTTTATTATTTAAAAAACATTGGGAGGATAAAGACAAGTAAAAATAAAGGGAAACTAGTCAATAGTCCTATAAAAATGCTGACATTTTTAAAATTTAAAATGAGACTGATTCTAAGTTCATTTAATTAGTTAGTCACAAATATTGCCTTAATATGATCAAGTGCAGTGAGTGCTTTATTTTGGTTGAATTAATCACTTAGATGTATACACAGCTGGGAAAACCACATTCACTTTTAAGAATATTCTTGTCCATTGTTTTCTACAGTATTGACCTGTCTTTTTTTGTGCCAGAATAACCAGATCAGGTCTTCCAGGCCTATATTCTTCCGTGGAATGTCACATATAGACATGATATATGTAAGACCATAATTTTGCATCTGGATTTCTGATTTAGATTAAAGATATACAAGAATGTGTGGAACCACATCTGAAGAAGTAAAGGAACCCTTTTTATTTCCCAACCATCAGTGTGATTTATGATCACTGAACAGTTTCCTGGTCCTTTTTTTTTAAAAAAAATTGCCCACAGCAAAATATGGAAGAGATGTAGATCTAAAGATCTGGAGCATTTGGGAAATGGGTATTCATGGATCAAATGCTTGGCATGGACTTTGCTGTCGGCACCTCAGGTGCAGAATGCATTTGAAATTTTTTGGAGACTATTTTGATTTTGAAATAATTAATGCTCAACTCTTTCTTTAGATAGGTCTGAGTAATAGCTATACAAAAAAAAATACCTGGAATGAGTTATGACATGCTTTCACAACTTTTCTAACTGAAGCTAATGGGAATGTAATTTTTCCATGGCTCTGATACATAAAAACTTGAAAAAAAGATTTTAATGATCTTATCCATTGCGGGTGCCAGTATGACAAGTGAAACTATAAATTACAATAGCATATAATGATGTTTTTAAAATAGTCAGGAAATAATTGAATGTTTCTCATCAACTTCTTTTGAAATGAAAAGTTTTTAGCATTGTTTATGAGACATATAGTTTCTTTGCACTCTACAACTCATATATCTGTAACAAACAAAAATGCCTCCAAAACTCTAGCTTGAAAAAAAAAACAAAAACTCCAGTAAAAGTATATCAGCTACAGAAAGCATAAGATAATTGTAAGTAAGAATGAATAGTTTTTCAACATTGGAAGTGAGTTGTTATGGTGGTCACATCCTCCTAGCCACCAGATAAAATAAGCAAAACTGTGCTGTTCAGCCCCCTCTACCGTAAGCTGAGGAAGACTACAACTCCCTGTGGCTTACTTTCAAATGCTCTAAATAAGTCAGATATATGGAACTCTCAATCATTTTTCCATGCAAGCACTGTTAAAAGAGTTTAGGGTGTAGCAGTGGTTATGAGCACAGCCTCACCACCACCCAGACCAGCCTTGGACACAACCCCAGATCCATGCAGTGAGCCACACACCAGCAGGATTTTGCAAAAGACCCCCTTCACAGGCACCAGGGCCCCACAGTGAGTCACACACTACCCTACATCCCTGGGCTCCAGGACCACACAATAAATTGAATGCCAATGGGCTCTGGGACCTCACAAGTTGTTGCAGGGCAGAGGGACTATGTGAACACCCTGCCAACCCCAAGTGCCTGCATCTGACACATGCAGGACCAGATCCATGGAGGAAGGGAGTACAACTCAGAACAGAGACAATCAAGGTGTGAGACTCAAAACAGACCCAGCCTCTGGGTTAAGGAGTCCCTGACCACTGAATTACTAGGCACTTCAGTCTCTCAGACCTCAATTAGGTTGCCCAGGGCCAGAAAGGGGCAGTGACACACATTCACCTGCAC